>NW_021703776.1:56500117-56665860 GCF_005190385.1 Monodon monoceros | reverse complement strand
GCCGCGGCCGCCTACAGCAGCGCGCCCGGGGAGGCGCCCCCGTCGGCCGCCGCCGCCGCTGCCGCCGCCGCCGCAGCTGCAGCAGCGGCGGCTGCGGCGTCGTCCTCGGGAGGACCGGGCCCCGCGGGCCCAGCGGGCGCCGAGGCCGCCAAGCAGTGCAGTCCCTGCTCGGCGGCGGCACAGAGCTCGTCGGGGCCCGCAGCGCTGCCCTACGGCTATTTCGGCAGCGGCTACTACCCTTGCGCCCGCATGGGCCCGCACCCCAACGCCATCAAGTCGTGCGCGCAGCCAGCCTCGGCCGCTGCCGCTGCCTTCGCGGACAAGTACATGGACACCGCTGGCCCCGCGGCCGAGGAGTTCAGCTCACGCGCTAAGGAGTTCGCCTTCTACCACCAGGGCTATGCGCCCGGGCCTTACCACCACCATCAGCCCGTGCCTGGCTACCTGGATATGCCGGTGGTGCCCGGCCTCGGGGGCCCCGGAGAGTCGCGCCACGAGCCCCTGGGTCTTCCCATGGAAAGCTATCAGCCCTGGGCGCTGCCCAACGGCTGGAACGGCCAAATGTACTGCCCCAAAGAGCAGGCACAGCCTCCCCACCTCTGGAAGTCCACTCTGCCCGGTAAATGGCGCCCCTTTCTCAGTCCCGGTCCTCCGGTTCTGCTCCAGCTTCTCCTCCGCTCGCTCCTGGGTCACCCTCGTGCCCCTCTGCTCTCTCCCTGGCCTGTCCTAGTGATGCTGCACCCCTGGGAGCCCGATCCCGGCTGGCCTGCCCTGCCCGCACTGCTCTTGAGTTGGGCTGGTCCTGGCTCTCCCTGGGTGAGGGATAGCTGAGAAGAAGCTTGTGGGGACCCTAGCTGGCTTCCTTCTCCCTCTGCGCCCCGCCCTCGCCAGCCCTTGACATCGACTTAAGTAAGGATGGGAAATTGACCTGGAAATGGTTCACCAAATTGCCCGTATTCGTTCTCTCAAAAATCCTTCAGTGTAGAAACATCAAGTGTTGGGGCTTTGGGGGTACAGCGAGGGATCTGGGCGTAGAAGTGTTGTCCCCTGAGCCTGGTGCTAACGTTTGGGCCAGGAGATCAAGCAAAGCCCGCTGCTGTGTGGGCAGAGTGGCCTGGGCTGGGGTGGTCATTGGATCCCTGGGCGATTTCATTTCAGTGCAGAGCTAACCACCCTCCCCACTGGCCCTCCAGATTTTGGCAGAAAGGCTGGATTGTACAGCATGGCAAAGGGCAGCCGGGCACTGCAAGGCGGTGTCTCAGATAGAGCTGTTGCTTGTGTCCTGGCCTGGATCTGACCCTTCTGTAACTTGCCTTCCCTATTTTCCAGATGTGGTCTCTCATCCCTCAGACGCCAGCTCCTACAGGAGGGGGAGAAAGAAGCGCGTCCCTTACACCAAGGTGCAATTAAAAGAACTCGAACGGGAATACGCTACAAACAAATTCATTACCAAGGACAAACGGAGGCGGATATCAGCCACCACGAATCTCTCCGAGCGGCAGGTTACAATCTGGTTCCAGAACAGGAGGGTCAAAGAGAAAAAAGTTATCAACAAACTGAAGACCACTAGTTAATGGATTAAAAGTGGAGCTAGAGGGCAACTTGAAGAAATGCTTCAGAACTCGTTGCTTTGTCCAGATAATGATTATAATGCTAATAATAATTGAAGAATGGGAAAGAGAAAGAGAGATACTGGCATTTTGCTTTCCTAAGGGGGATCTTTTTCTCCTGTGGAATCTACAACTCTTTTAAAACTTTACTTTAAGAAATGGTAAAGACTGCCAGTTCTCCCGCCAACCCCACCAGACCATTAAATGAAAAACTCTAGAGTCAAACATCAACCCCGAAGTACGCAATTTCAGATAAGTTACACATTTACTGAAATCTTGTAAGTATTTATGTGACCGTTATATTTTAGGACACTATGTTATATGATAATAATCCGAAAGTTGGTTACAAATGCAAGAGGCTGTTGTAAACGTATGCTTGTCCTTGGGTCACCATCACAATCCCCTTTGCATGTTAAGTGACTGCTCAGGTAAATCTTAGTGAAAGTCCTACCATTGTTGTATATTCTGCAAAACATGTCATGTATAGATTTAGAAAGGAAAGGAGAAGAAGGTACTGAAATAATGATCTTGGACTATTTACTATGAAGGGGCAAAGGGAGAGAAAGCTCTTCCGAGGATCATTTGTCTTGGTAGTAAATACAACCAGCTGAGTGAGCCTTTGAGGCTACAGGGGAACCCCAGGTTGGGAATGTCCTTCTGATAATAATTTTTACTTGCTTATGACAAGATTTTTTGTGGCATTTGGACAATATTTTCCGCCCCAATATAATCTACTTTTCAAAGGATTTGATAGCTTTAAAAAATATTTAAAGCATCAGATAATTCACAGAATTCACTTTGTGTCAGATCTCCTGAGGGGTCCTACCCTAACATGGTGGCCTTTGGTTTGAACACATTTTTTCATTAAATTGATATTTCCCAATACTTAATAAACATATTGCTGGAGAAATAATTTTCCTTTTTTATTTTTTAGAAAAGTCAGAATGGAAATCCATTCCCCTGTGACAGTTAGATGTTTACTTTCTATATTTTGATCTATTAAGGGATTAGTATTTTTTCCTTGTCTATTGTGTTATGAGACTGCATTAGAAAGTTTAGGGATTCATCTTCACAGCACATCTTTAATCAAGCAGTTATTTCAACCAGCACATTCATCTTGTTCATATTCACTATGAAATGCTATCTTGTAAATAAAGACATTCAGCACACTGTGAAAATGTATTTGTGCACCTGCTTTTCAAATATTTCTACTAAAAATAATAGTAAAAAAGAAACAACTTAGACCTGTAGATAGTTGATATAGTGGTATTAATTATGTTAATAAAATAGTCACTGCCATTAAAATCTGAAGGAAATACTCGTTATTTTCCTATGCTAAACATGCACTGCACAGAAAGAAAAGGAGCAGGTTTGTCCTATACAAACCAAGGACCATTCTTTTCTATTATTATTCAGTTTTGTTTTGTTTTTTGGCTACAAATTTTTCAAGCAAAAGGAGAAATCCCTCACAACTAAAATCCTAAAAATTTAGATAAGTGCTTCAAGAAGGTTAAAGTGTCAGGTATTCTAAAAGGGAGAGAAAAGAAAGGAGGAAGAGATAATATAAATTCCCAGGCTCCCTGTGGAAAATGAAAACCAGTTGTTTAGTATCAGCGATGCCCAGGCTGTCGTATTTTAAAGTCTGCTGTTGGGTCTGCATGTGTCTGAGAGGGCAGGTTTTGATATTTGTTGAAATGACAGGACTAGGAAAGGCCTTAAACCTTGACCTTGATGAAAAAAGACAATTTGTGACCTTGACTTTTGACAGCTCATGAATTGGCCTCGGCTGGATTAGTAGATCAAGGGCGCCACCTCGCGTTGACAAGCTTCCTTGTGATTCTTCAGCTTCAAGGGAATCAAAAGTCTTACTTCCTTGACTCCTTGTTTTAGAGATTTAGTACTCATTTCTTTGGCTCCAGATGGAGCAAATTTGAATATATGTAAGTTATACATGTGCCTGTATATATGTGAATATATATCATATGTGTATACGTGTATGCATTTGCATATCAGTGCTTGTGTGTGCTTGTATATGTATTTGTAGAATCTGTACAGATATAGTATCATTAATTACTGATGACCCAGGATGATATAATTTAAGGTGATTTCAAGAGTTCAGGTACAAAATGTACCTGATGAAGTTTTGCTCCTTTTCTTTAATGGCCAAGTTTGATTTGTATTCACAGTGGCTTGCTCTGCGTCGGATTTCTGCAGATCTGCTTTTAAGCTGTACATTTTTGTTACAGTCTAAGAGGTGTTCTTAAATAACCATTCTTTATTGGCCCTCACCCTCCAAGGTGGTCTACCATCCTAATTAGAGCTATAGGGGAATCTATACGGTAAATAAAAAGTTTCAGATGCCTTTCTAACTCTAGAGCTCTAGAGTTACATTTCAGAAATTCAAAGAAACTCACCTCTTAAGAGGTCAGTATGGAGAGCTTAAAGATCTCATATCTACAAAATGACCATAATACGGATGCAGAAGGAGAGTTATCCTGGATAGCTCAGAGTTGAGTGCTGCGCCTGGGTGGTGTGCAATCTTATACTGATGTTTTCTAAGCTGCCATTTGATTTATGGAAGAAATACATACATTTAATATTAACAACCACCATCAAAACTATACTGGTAATAACAATCATCTCTACTACTTATTTACCCCAAACAATACATCAGATGTGTTTAGAGTCGTAACTAACACATATGTATGTTTATATGTTTAATATAAACATAAGGTGATGTGTTTTGTCAGAAACATGCTACGCAAATATGTATTGAAATGTTGGTGGAACCAGGATCCTTAGGGTGCAGAATTTCAAGATGAGGTTAATTTTATCTTTATGTTAGAGGCAAGTAATTGTGAACCGAGTAAACGTATTCATCATTTTATGGAAGATAATATTGGTTGGTTCCAAACCTGGCTGACGGAAACCTCTCCAAACTGAAGACTTAAAACTCCTTTTTTGATGGAGAATTACAGAAAGAATCTCTAAAGCTGTCTCAAAAACAGCATGGTCTTGAAATGTACGCATGGAATGGTCTTGTGAAGTGCAGTCAAATTTTGCTGCCCCGAGGATTTTCACTCCACTTGTGGGAGCAAATGAAAATGATGCTTCAGATCAACCTCCCCACATCTTGTTCCACAGCACTCCGTTTCTAAATGAGCTGCCATCAAGCCAAAATAACAGCTTTCTCCCAAAGTGTTTAAAGTGGTGGAAAATCCCTCTCAAAGCTGGATCAAACTGTGTGTTTATGAACAGCTCCAAAGGGGACTCTTCTGTTGACTGGGGGATATTTTTCTTTAGATGTAAGAAATATTCTGAGCTTCAGGCCTAGGAAGGAGGCCAACAGCAGCTCTACAGTCGGAATACCACCCCTTTCACAAGCCATCGCCACTGCAGGAACTCTGGGTAAAGTAGTAGTTTTCTTTTTTTTCCTCCCTTCAGCTTTTGAAACTAATGACAGAAGATATTTCAGAGCTTTCTTCTGCCTGTTCTGAAACAGATGTTGATAATGTTGATCTTACCTCTTACTTAAAATTCCCATGGATCTACCAGATAACCTGAAGTAAGCACGGATTATGATGGCTCCCCAATACCCAAATAGCAATTAATCTGAACCTTTAGAAAAAAGACATCCAGGAGGATGCCAGCCACGATGTAGGAATAATAACACCAAACACTGGGATAGTGTTGTTGAATAGCTGATTCAAGTATTTTTTTTTTCCTAAAAGGGACACACTTTCAGAATAAGAAATTGTAATATGGAAACAACTAGACACCGTTTCCGTCTATTAAATTAGCAATGATTTTTAATCCTGTAATGGCCTGTCATGTGACCATTTTTTAAAAATTGTAAATATGGGACTTTAAAAAATCTACTTTTTCCATCTGCTCTTAATACTGTCAAATTTATTGAGGTATTTTAAGTGGATGATTGTAAAACGCCACTTTGCATTTCACAACTATTTATGCCTGATACAGAGCTTAAGCCATCCATTTAAGTTGTTGTTTTTTTTGAAAACAGAAAACAACTTTTTAAAGAAAGGGGGAGAAAATTATTCTTTTTAAAAATTCAACCTAATTGAGATATTTTCTTAAAATTCACGAGGCAGCGAAATTCAGCTGAGGACGATACACGTGTGTGCGGGTAGCTACTGACACAGTTCACCGAATGTTAACACATGTGCGGATCCCACTCTGCTGAGTGTGTTTGGAGGGTTTGGTGAAGATGCGGCTACTCGTTTCCTCTCTGCGAATTCCCGAGTTTCTTTCGGAGGGGAGACGGAGCCTGCCCGGGACTGTTAAGCTCCAGACCCAGGGGGTTCAGAGGCGCCCTTCCGGATTTGCGAACCTCTATGGAGGAGACGCTAGGGGCTTGCTGATTTATGCTCATTCCTTTAAAGTTGACCGAATGCGTGTCAGCAGCCCAAGACCTGGAGAATCAGAGAAATGTGCAGCGAGTTGCTCACATCCCATTTTTCATAAGCAAAGATGTAACGTTATCCAAGAGGCCTGGGGAGATTTATGCCTCAGTTTTAGGACACGCACACAATAATTAAGTTTTCACCCGCCAGGCCGCCGGGTCAATAACAGCCGGCTTCATTCTTTATGAAAATACCCACTTTCTGATCGGCTGCTTCAATCCTAGCGCATCTGCCTAGCGCCGACGAATGCCTGAAAGGTGTTTGCTATTTTTAATTTGATTTTCAAGGGAAGGAAAAAGACGCTGGCACAGAAAAGTCCTCCGTGGAAGCAGCCAAGGCCTCGCCACAGTTGATTTCATTTCTGCCTGGCTCCGTCGCGCCGCCGAAGAGCTGGATCCACCCGGCAGCAGTCTTCACAACGGGGCCTCGGAGATGTGCGAACCTTTCCGGGCGGTCGCGCAGCGGCGCGGGGCCTCCCCCAGGTGCAGGGACTGGGACGCGCGGGAGAAGTACCGCCGCGGACCTGGGGAGCCACCCGATGCCGCGCCCCTCGGGGGCCGAGGAGGCTCGAAATCCTCCGCGCGTCGGTATGAACTCTCTCCTCAAAATGGAGGCTCAAAGCCTTAGAGAGCCGGCCTCGCTCGGACGGCTTGTGGGCCGGAGAGGGCGTGCAGCAGGACATTAGGCAGAGGTCAAGGCCCCGACGCCCTAGGCCCGCGCCGGGCGGACTCCGGAGGGCCGGCCACCGCGCCGCGTCTCGCCCCGCCGCTGCAGGCTGACGTCACCGCCGCCCGCGCGGGCCTTCGCGGGTCTCTCTAGGCGTTATTTGATGAGGACAAGACGAGTCAAACGAATGTTTTGTGCGGGTGCCCCTTCTCCGCCCCGCCCCTCCCACCCCATGAGAATAATCGGGTATTTAATCTCTCCCGGTCTTAATTCTTGGCAGCGTGGAAGGTGGTTTGCAACGGGAAATAAAACTTGACAGGAGCATTTTCTCTAAAAGGGGTTCTGAATCGGGCTGAAAAGAAACCGTGTTTTTCTCTACCAAATACTTCCGCTTTCTGAGCCCTGGCCTGACGGGTGGGGTGAGCTCCGAGGGAGCGGAGAGCGAACGGGGCACGCACGGCCACGTTGCGGACCCGTGCGGCCGCATTCGGGCGCACCGCGCAGTCCCGGGTCTCCGCCCGGGCCGGAAAGCAGATTCGGCCTCGCTTCATCCCGCGCCTCGGCCACGCTAGGCTCGGCTGTAGGCCCGGCGCCGCCCGCAGCCCGAGGCCAGGACCCGGCGCACGGGAAGTTGGCACAGACGGGGGCCCGGCACCCAGAGTAGTACCCTGGCCCTGGCTGAGGGTTAAGTGAAAAAAGAGGGCGCGGTGGGGGGCGGGGGGGACTTAGATCGCGGGGCTTAATCTCTGAGGCTTTTGGCCCAGGGGAGTTAGGGACAAGAGCTCGCAAAGGCGACACCACTGCTGGGAGCTTTGTTCCGGCTGCGCGTCTGCGGACACTGCACAAAATGGAGGGGGGAATGGGGGTGAGCGGCATGCGTTGTCCCGGCTGCTATTGGGTGGGAGAGGTTGGAAAGAGCAGAACCCCCCCTCCCGGCATCTCAGAGAGCGCCCTCCTCTCGTGCCGTAAAGGTCAAGTCCTCCGCGCCATGGCTGTCTCCATGGCCAGGGCCGGTCGCCGCGGGAAGGCGCAGGACACACAACTGGCCGGCTGCAAGCTGGTTCTGATACCCTGGGATCGTGGACTGACGGTAGTTCTTTCTTGGTTACCAACTCCTTCGCCCCTAGCCGTATTGAAGAGGAGCTCCCGCAGCCAGGGGTGACCCAGGCTATGTCCCCGTCGAGTCCCGGAAGAGCTGAGCCCGCGGAAGCTTAGCCGGGGTGAGAGGCAACGTCTTCAAGCTCAGGAGAGCGGACGCGCGGCTGGATCCGAGTCGTGAGCTCCGGTAGAAACAAGGGACCTGGCAGGGGCAGCCGGGCCAGCTGGACATGGAATAGAATAAGGAAGCAAGGAACCTGCTGGGACCTTCTATTGAGGTCCCAGAGTCCAGGTCCGCGCCCTCAGTGCATGGCAGGCCTTTGGTGAGAACTTTGATGCTCTTCTTCTCCTGCCTAAAATATGGGCCAAGAAGTGAGGTGCATTCTGCCAAAGGTAAAAATCCCTGACTCTCAGACCCCAAGAACCCCCTTACTGTGCTGTGGAGGGGTCGGGGCCCCTTACCTCTGCCCATAGCCTGCTTGCAGCAGGTCACTGCATCCGGCCTAGTGGTCAATCGCTTAAACCTGCTCTGCCGCCGAGTTTATTGCTCCAGGTGAATCAAAGAGACCCTGCAAATGATTTCATCTTTTTTTTTTTTAACAGAATGCAGGAAAGCTGAGCTTTATCCCTAGGGCTGCATGGGTGGAGTCTTGAGGGGACAGTAGGTAGAAAGATTGTCGGTGGACAGGTACCATCACAGAACTGCCTATCAGGGCACATAGGGGAGACTCCTAAGGGCAGGGTTTGACTAGGCAGGGGCTTGCTCTTCTCCAGCTTGGAGTGTGAGCCATGGATCGAGGCTGAGTAGAACCGGAGGAGCCTGGGGAACTGCCCTAGGTGGCAGCTGAAGCTTGGGGTATGGGAGCTTCCTGTTAGCCACAGCCGTGCGGACCAAGAACCCGAGGACCAGAAATGGCCTTCTGGTTGGGCTGCCGTCTTTTGTCCTGTTTCTTACGGATACACTTGGCTGGGGCAACCCAAGCCCCGTTTGGGCCGAAGTTGCGGGGAGGATGGAAGGCAGACACTGGGAACCAGGGCTTTGCCCTTCAACCCCCACCCCCATCTGTTCCCACTCAGTAGGGGAAAAAAATCTTTAATGAGTCCACGACAATAAAAATAAAAATAGTTCTTCTCAAAGGAAGTAGCCCTCTTTCTCCCATCACTTTGGGACACACGAAACTAAATAATAACCAGATTGCTTGGGTGTCTGAGACCCTCTGCTAAACCCTGTGCCCCAGCCCTCAGTGGCCAGTGGAAGGATGTGGACTTCTTCAGATCTTTAGGGACCTTGGAGATTGAACCTGTGAGTCAGATAAGAACCAACCATAAGGTCAAGTTCAAGGCATTACCTGTTCCCCTGCTTTAGGGAAGGGAGGAGGAGCTTGTGGGTGGGACAGGTGCCTCTCCAAGCCAAGGAGATAAATTAACCCCTGCCTCCACCTAGTAGTGATAGAAGGGGGTCTCCTGATACTTCATTGAAGCCTCAGTGCCTCCTCTAGACGGTGCCTGGAAATGTGATTAGTTGGCCATGATCTGCCAATAGACCATTTCCTAAGAACAAATTCTAGGAGATCTCCCGAGCTTCCCAGACAACCCACCTCCCAGGCTTACCATGGAGGACAGATGTACCTCCAGGATATCTCCCACTTGGAAAGAGAAAGCCCCCAAGTGGCGGCCTGGCCTCCAGCCCCGTGAAGGGCTTGATAGCCGTTTCCACCCTGCGTCCTCCAGCTGGCTCTTGCACCTGTGTGCAGTACGATCGCGGGGGTTGAAATGGTCTTTTGTATAGCTTTCTAGAAACAGGTGTGGCATTTAGGGACAGAGGAAGGTAGGGGCTCAGACCAGCAAGAAAAAGCAAAAAATTTGGTGCGCTATGTGATCCACAGATACACAACTGTTGATCTTTGGGAGTGAATTTTGGTTTGTCAGGTGGGCCTTACCCCTCCCAGGCCGGCTGACATGCAAGGTTGCCAGGCCCACAAAAGCAGGAGCTGAGTCCTAAGAAGAGAAGGAGGGAGTGTTGATCAGAGAGGGAGGGAGAGAAAAAGAACCTGGAATGGAGTATTCAGAAGAAGGAAGTGAGAGGTCCAGTTCAGACCCCTGGTGGAGGCCTGAATTGGGGGAGAGTCAAGAACTTAACCAGCCTCCTTTCTCTGTGCTTTCCGAACTGAGTGCCCTCCAGTGGCACCTCAGCTCTTGCTCAGCTTAGGGGAGGTATCGGAAGAGGCGGGAGGCCGCAGAAGGGGAGACTCAGCTGGAAAGAGGCAGGAGACCGGCAAGCAGGAGCCGCAGGGAGATGGAGACGGATGGCTAGGGAGAAAACAGAGTGAGCGGACAGCCTGATGTTGGCATTCACACTAAGGGTTATGCACTGAGCAGTCACAGGGCTGCAAGTGGCACGGGGACTTCAGGTTCTCAGATTCCGGGACAATGAGCCGCTGCCAGAGGCCAAGCCGGCCCCGAAGAGAGAAGAGGGCAGCCTAGCAGCATGGCCAGTTGGGGTTGGAAACCCCGGAGCGTGGAGGCACTCCCTGCTCCCCAGCTCTATCCTCCCTCAGAGTGAGCGGGTGTTAGGCTGCCTATCAAGTGATGGTCCTTTCTGCTCACATCCCTTGAATGACTCTGCTGGAAACGCCCCCAGCACGACAACACCGGTGCACACTAACCGTGCCAAGGGTACCCAGCCCGGGCACTGTCAGCAGGCACCCTCCGGCTGCTGCCCAGACCCCTCGGCTGCAAGAAGAAGGGGAGGCGGCAGTGCTGGGCAGAGGCATCTGGACACACTTTATTCCCATATCCCGCCTGGGAAGGCGCGTGGAGTGCAGGGCTCCCGAATCCCCGCTACGGAGCACTCAGCCCGCCCGCCAAGGAGGGTCCGGGAGGTGTTTCCGAATCCCCCAACCCCCCACTTTTAGGGCCAAATCAAATGAAGTTTGGAAAGGCTTGGTCTGCTTTGCTGAGCAAATCGCCTCGTTAGCCGTTTCCGCCTGACAAGGCTGGCTCCGGCGCCAGCCTTCTCCTCTCCGGGTGGCCATCTCCAAATGCTGCGCGGGGAGCAACGGGTCGGCCCTGCGAGGGCTGCCTGGACCCTGAAGTTTGGAAAAACAAGAAGAGATTGAAATGGCTCCCTCCCTTCTCCGCAGACACACACGCACCGTCAAGCCGCCGCCACTTCCTGCCTTTGTTTTTCTTCCTCCAAAACATTTTTGGCCTCTTGCATTAGCTGCCATGGGGCTCCGGGTTGACGATAAAAGGAAATACACGCTGAAGACTTTTCTGGAGATGGCCTCACACCGTGGAGCTCCTGAGAAAGAACAACTCATGGAAAACCAGTCTCCAGGGCCAATGTCACAGCCATGCCCATCTTGGACTCTTCAAAAATGCAACTCGCACTTGGCCTTCCAGGGCAGCCTTAGCCCCCCCCCCCCGCCGCCGTCGGGTATTCTCTTGAGCCGGGTGGGCTCAGCTTGGCTGTTGGGCCTCCTGCAAAGCGGAAGAGTCAATTAGGCTCAGAGCAAAGTCAAAATCAAGGACCCGAAGCTCTGCCTCCCTAAGATTTGGTCTGATCCTCAGAGCTGCACCTACCTCCGAATAGCCCCCCCAAAAAACATTCACACCGCCAGTATATTCCAGGCAAGGGGGGCAGAAGCAGGCAAAGCTGGAAAGAGTGCGCAGCACTGGGGATCAGAGCATCCCCCTCCCGTCCCTGCCGGGGAACTAAAAGCATTCGCCGCTCCAGGCGGTTTCCCTTCTGGCATCAAGAGCCTTTATCCTCATCCATCTTCACAGCAACGCCCCCACTCACCCCCTTCCAGGCTGCAAGACCCTCCCGGCACCCCGCTTTGGTTCAGCCGAATTGCCCTTCCAGCCGCTCCTAGAGCGCCTTGCCCTGCCCCAGCCTTTCCTCGGGAATTCGCCTTTGTCTCCTGCAGACACCCATGGGATCCAGACTGACCAGCACCCTCTTGGCTTGGCTCTCAAGAACATGGGAGGCACTAGTTCTACGGAACGGCACATATCCCTATACCAACCCTTCTGTGGTGACCCCCCTCTCCCTGGCACCAAGGGGAAAACCGATCTAATGGGGAGAGGGGCTGCGTGCAGCTAGGGTAGGTAGCCTGGCGTCCCCCGCTGGAGGGCCACTGCAGCCGGTCTGCTCAGGCACAGGCTGAAGTTGACTGCCAACACTGCTATAAAACCCCAGGTCTGTCTAGGACAGTTTTTGGTTCTCCTAGACGCCCCCGGGTTCAATTATAGTCTTAAAAGCCCTAATACAAGTGCAAGAATTTGTTTGCCTTCACCCAGGGGCAGGGCAAGCCCCGCAATGGTGGCGCCTTTGTTATGGCAAAGTCACTGAAACCCCTCAAGCATTCCTTTTGTCCGAGGGTCGGGGTGGCGGGGACTGGGTGGGCTGCTGGGAGAGAGTTTGAGAGAGCCAAAATCAGCCAGGGGATGACTTAAATACTGCTGTTCGCAAACCTCTCCTCCCTTGTATATTCAGTCTTCAAGAAAGATGCTGTGGAGAAATAAATATTTTGCCTTGTTGGTCGCCGCTGGAAATGGAAGTTTTTTCGCTGCAGGGCAATCCTGTAACTGTGACTCCCAGCTTTAGGAGGTCTCAAGCTGCCCTTCCCAATGACCTTCCTTCCCACCAGACCTTTTCACTCACACCGATACTGCCCTCTGCACAAGCCACAGTGCCCAAATATGTCAAGCTGGAGATGCACAAATAATTTCAAGTTCAGCTCTCAGGGATTCAAGGGGCGTGGAAGTTCTTGCAGCAAATCCTGAATAAAGCGTTCATTAAACCAATGTGTCGGAGTAGTTTGATTTGTGATACGCAACCCTGTAAAGGGGGGGGGTTGGAGCCACATAAACATAAATGCTAATAAATTAGTGTACTCCACTACAGAGTAATTACTCGATATTATTGATATTTACAGCGAGTATTCAAATGCAATGGTGGGCCATCATTTAGAGAAAATACATAATGAGAATATTTCTTTTGCAGTGCAATACACGATTAGATTTTGTTACTGTGTCAGTTACAGTTAGCTCAGCAATAAATAAATAAATCGATGTTGACACTTAAATACCAAAGATCTTAGAGGTTATACTCTAAATCTCCCCGAGATACATAAATACCTTCGGCTATTTCCTGGATGGGGAAAGGGAAAAGGTTATTCTTTTTCATTTTTCAACTTTTCTTCAGCGACATACAGTTCCTTCCAAGAAGATAGGTGTGGGGAGGCCTCAGAGCTGGACCCCCCTCCCAGTGCCTGGCCCTGCCTGGCTGCTCTATGCCCTTCTCTTCTGCTTCTCCCAAACATTGTTCATTCAGTCCTGCAGGATGGCAAGCATTTTTCACCATCTCATTTTTTTTTTCTTTCCTCTTCCCAAGAAAGCTAGACTCATACTAGCTGCTATGGCCTCTGTCTCTCTCTTTAGCTCAAACCTAGCCTTTTCAAAGCGTTCTTTTCACCCAAGGTGCTGGGAGGTTCAGAAAGACGTCTCTTTTCTTTGGCATTGTGTCCCTTCTGTGGGATGAGTAGCCGGAAAGGCGCCGAGCCTTCTGAGTTTCTGCCCTGCACATCCCTGGCTCTCAAGCTTTGCAGAGGAAAGGTGGCGTGTTACCCCTTTCTCAGCCACGGCTCCCTGGCCCTCGCCCCCTGCTCACTGCCCCCACTCTCCCTACAGCTCTGGAGCTCAGCTGTGGGCTCCCGGAAGGTGCAGCATACCCAGGAGAAGTCTCCTTGGATGTCAGCGCCTCTAAGGCAGCCCAAGTCTCGCCTCAATTCCATGGTTCCCCGAGTCCTCAGCTCCAGAAGACCAGGCAGGGGGGCGGGCGGACCAGTGCGCAGCGGCGCAGCTCCCACGCCTCTGGCTCTGCGGTGTCACTCCGAACCCCGGCAGACAGCGAGGAGGAGCGGGTTTCTCCAAGAGCAGGGCGTGGGGTGAGGAGGCCGGCAGGGAGAATGAAAGGGAGGTGGATCCCGGGTGAGACGAAGGGCTTTCCGGGACCTGCGGATCCCTGACAAACCGCGGGGGAAGCCGCCCAGGTTGTTGGCGGTTTAGGGACGGAAGGCACTAAAGCGCTTCGGAAGTGACCATGAATGCGAGCGTGTAATCAAGTCACCGTGCAAATCGGGCGAGCCACGAGGCAGGCACATCCACGGCTGCAAACCCTGTCCCGAAGGGGGTCCGGCCAAAGTCGGAGGCAGAGGTGGTTCCCAAAGCAAGCCTGTGGGAGGGGGACAGCGAAGAAGGAGGTGCGAACGCGAGCCTCCAGGCGAATAGATTCCAAGACCACGCACGGGCCACGCAGCGACGAGCTCCCACCCGGCCACCCCCAGCCTGTGGCTTCCCTCACCCGGGGAGTGGTAGGTGGCAGGAGTTGAGCTCTCTCACCGCCCTCGGCGCACTCGAGGGCCAGGACCGTGCAGCTGAGCACAAGCAATTGGCACGGGGTAGCACCCAGCCTCGCCGCGCGCCGGGAGGCCCCCCAGCCAACATGAGTTACACCGGCGATTACGTGCTTTCGGTGAGAACACCGAGTGACGATCTGTTGCTTCCCCTGAGGTGGCTACAAAGAAAGGAAGCTGGGGGCGGGGGGGGGGGGGTGGGGAAGAAAGGAAAGGAAAGGGGGGGGAAAGGTCCGGACTAGCTAGCAGCTTGTCAATTTCAACATCGGGTCACATGACCAGCACCTCCCTGCTAAGGATGGGGATAGATTTCCACGTCAGCTTACGTCTCCAAATTTCTACTTCACGGATCCGCTTCAAAGAGGCAGCTGCAGTGGAGAATCATGTTAAGCTCGGCTACTGCGGAAAGCCCAAGGTAGCCCAATGATGGATTTTGATGAGCGTGGTCCCTGCTCCTCTAACATGTATTTGCCAAGTTGTACTTACTACGTCTCGGGTCCAGATTTCTCCAGCCTCCCTTCTTTTCTGCCCCAGACCCCGTCTTCGCGCCCAATGACATACTCCTACTCTTCCAACCTGCCCCAGGTCCAACCCGTGCGCGAAGTGACCTTCAGAGAATACGCCATTGAGCCCGCCACTAAATGGCACCCCCGCGGCAATCTGGCCCACTGCTACTCCGCGGAGGAGCTCGTGCACAGAGACTGCCTGCAGGCGCCCAGCGCGGCCGGCGTGCCTGGCGACGTGCTGGCCAAGAGCTCGGCCAACGTCTACCACCACCCCACCCCCGCCGTCTCGTCCAATTTCTATAGCACCGTGGGCCGAAACGGCGTCCTGCCACAGGCTTTCGACCAGTTTTTCGAGACGGCCTACGGCACCCCGGAAAACCTCGCCTCCTCCGACTACCCTGGGGACAAGAGCGCCGAGAAGGGGCCCCCAGCAGCCGCGGCGACCTCCGCGGCGGCGGCGGCGGCGGCGGCGGCGGCAGCGGCCACGGGCACGCCGGCAACTTCAAGTTCGGACAGCGGCGCCGGCGGCTGCCGGGAGGCGGCGGCGGAGGAAAAGGAGCGGCGGCGGCGCCCCGAGAGCAGCAGCAGCCCCGAGTCGTCTTCCGGCCACACTGAGGACAAGGCCGGCGGCTCCAGTACGTATAAAGGCAGCGCCCTGCGCTTTATGAAAGGGGAGTTGGAAATCTAGCGCAGCACCGCTGTTAAATTTTTATATGCTGTTTTATAAGCATATAAGGTTTATGAAGGGCCTTTAGGTTTCCCCCAACAAAACTTTGTTATAAAAGGCGGGATCACGTGGCGAGTGCTGAAATTGGCCGTGAAATACCCACCGGCCGAGGCATGCCTGCAAAAAAAAAAAAAAAAACAAAACAAACAAAAAACCCCACACAACTGCCTTTTTCCCTTTTTTCCCTTCTCGGCTCCCAAGCCCAGCAGCTCGACCCCTCTCGGGACCAGGTCGGGGCTGGGGAGCCGGAGGTGGGCGCCTGTAAATTCCCCCTTGCAAGGGCTCCGGAGCCTTTGATAGCGAGGTAATCCGGAGATTTTTATAAAAGCCATGTGTTGCGCCGGGATTCCAGTCCCGGCCGGGATTCAAAGACATCGCTGTTTAACGATGGCACTAGGAACGTGTTTAACAGATAAAATAGCCCGCTTAGCTCGAGTAATACATTAAAAGAAACAAACTAACCCAAAGTTGGCCTTTTTGTCCAAAGGAAGCCATTTTCCTGTGGCGCGGTGGCAACTACGTGCCGCCTTCTGTCCGACTGCGTGTTACAGTTGTTATTCAATCTGTCAAAAGCGGGTTTTTTTCTTTACTTCTGGTGGAGTTTTATTGAAAGGGGAGCAAGTCGAGTCTGCCCGCAGCTCTGGGAAACCCCTCGTTCCTCCACCCTATCGGAATAGCACCCCTGCTCTGCCGGGGGGCACCAGGATGGCTGTGTGGCCTTGGTGTTCAGGAAAGGCCCAGGGTAGGGGGCTTCCGCTGCCACCTCCCCACCTCGCGGAAGCCAGGAGGCTGGCCGGGGAGGCAGGAGCTGATGGCCAGGACTCAGGCAGACGAAGACCCGGCAGCTGCCCCATATGTTAATGAGGGCCGAGTCCCGCCGCAGCCGGGAAAGACTGGGGCTGGGGCCGCCTTTACTGCCTCGGGAACCGGCCGCCCAGGTGCTGGAAGGTGAAATGTCCGCGGGCGGGCGGCTGTTTGTTTAGTCTGGCCAGGCTGTAGACAGCCGGCGACCCCCGCTCGCTGCTTTGAAAGCGGTTTCAGCGGCGCAAACTCGCCTGTTGCAGTGAGGAGCCCTCCTTTCTGCTCTGGGGCAGAGTAAGCAGCTTCCCTGGGGGCCTATCTAGGGAGCTGGCTTTTATCTGGAGCTGAGCCTCCGCCGGCAGCCTCTCCCCAGCCGGCAGTAGGAGCCTGAGGCAGGGACCTGGGGGGACCTTGATGGGGCTTGGGCAGGGCCTCCAGTCCCTGCGGCCAGCCCTTTTCCTCCACTTGGGGCTCTGGGATGGACTGCAGCTGTCACACCTGGCTCTCTCCCTGCCTCTTTCTCCCTTCACAGGTGGCCAACGAACCCGAAAAAAGCGCTGCCCCTACACCAAGTACCAGATCCGGGAGCTGGAGCGGGAGTTCTTCTTCAGTGTGTACATCAACAAAGAGAAGCGCCTGCAGCTGTCTCGAATGCTCAACCTCACTGACCGTCAAGTCAAAATCTGGTTTCAGAACAGGAGAATGAAGGAAAAAAAAATTAACAGAGACCGTTTACAGTACTACTCGGCCAACCCGCTCCTCTAAGGCTCCAGCCAACTGGAACTGGGTGGGGGGCTTCATACACATGAGATTATATGCAGATTTTGACCTTGACAAGGTCACGGCACGCGGTGACTTTTGAAGAAATGCGATGTGCAAGAGAGGGGAGGCTACAAGGAGACAGCCTGGAAGGAGGCCGCTCGGGACGCTCCTGGGCATCGGTGGTTAAGATTTCTAACAATCATTGGATTTGGAGAGCTGTGCGTCAATGAGAATGAATGGTTCGGGGCCCCTGGTGGTTCACCCTTGGAGACTGCAGAGCTTCGGGTTGGGTGTGGTCTCCATCAGGGACTGGGCCCCCTCCAGACCCCCTGGAGAATGACCCCGACCAGGGACCCTCCACATGGAGCCTGTCCACTTCCAGGACCCCTGCGTCAAGATCTCCAAACCCAATTCAGTTTGGGAACAGGAGCAGAAGGAAGGGGGAGGATTCCTAGACGTCCGGATTGGGGCTCCTTTCCAAAGCCAATGTGAAAGATGACTGGACTAAGAGGACGCTGTGAGGTGGGAGAGGGCTGCTGATCCTTGAGGGAAAAATAATCTATTCCAGGTGGCATTAGGGGCATCTCCACCCGCTCCTAGCCACTCACCACACTGTCCCAGGCCTGAGCTTCCAGCAGTCGACTTCTGCAGCTCACCTAGTTTTTCCTACGATTAGGGTGTTCGTCCTGGCCTGCCACTCTGGCCTAAAGCCTAGTGACAGAGCAGACCATTCCCTGAGGTGGAAGACATCAAAAAGCCGAGAGGCTGCACCCAGGCCGCTGGCCCCCGGATCCCTGCAGGAAATGCCTGTGGAGTGCGGCAGCTTGGCAAAGTCTACAGCACACTTAAATCAAGCTTGGATTTGCTCAGCGGAGCGGCGGAGCAGCAGAGCAGCAGGCCTGGCCAGCGGTCCCCAGCTATGAGGGGCTTGAGCCCCCCCAAGCACCCAGTTCCCACGCTGCGCTCTGCCCTTCGTCACCCCAGAACTGAGCTTGGAAGCTTCCAGCGACCTTCCAAGAGCTCGAGAGTGATTTGGAATTATTTTAAAAGATAAATATTATATTATATATATATATATATTTCCCTGAAAGAACCAAAGCAAATTTTAAAAGATGCAATGTAGAGGGGGAGAAAAGATGAAGAAAATATTTAAAGGCTCTGTTTACAGTGTTCCATGGTTAAACTCACTCACTGCTAAAAATATTTGAATGTACGCTTCATACAGGGATGGTGTTCAAAAGACTTGTAAATAAAGGAACTATAACCTATTTTGTTTGAGAATATATATATATTTTTTGCCATTAGTTGATTGCCTTTGGGGTATTGGAGGGAATAGAAAGTGTGTCGGGAATGGTCTTTTTAATTTCTTGCATATTTGAAAAGTGTTAGGGAGATGCTCTGAGGTTGTTCGGCCCTCCAGGGTCTGGGGACCTCAGCTGAGAAAGGCAGGCACCCTTCCATTAAATCTCCTCTGTCCCCCTGTGTTAAGAAGCGTCTGGTGGCTCTGTTTGTAACAGGAGTATTGGCCTGTCCTCCATTCTCACCCACTGCGTATGTCGCAGCATGTATACAGGTGACAGGGCACAAGGAAAATAAAGACTATGGAAACTTGAGTATTGGGTCCTGGTGTGACATTCCTCTCCCCGCTTGCCTTTTACTGCCAAATGTCTGCCCCCGTCCCCAACACCACTCCCCCTTAGGAAAGGGGCAAGTTACTAGGCCCCTGAGCGGGTGGGGAGGTGACCTAGGATTTAATTCCATTAGAAGCCAAACTTAGGAAGCCAAGGTGAATGGCCAGGTCCTTGGCTTCCCTCACATGGGGAAGTGGGGTCCCAGGAATGGGGTATCTCAGGGCCTGGAATACGGGGCTTCATCCTCTCAAACTGACCCCAGCCCTGGGAGAAAGCCCTGGGGCTTGAGGTGGCCAGTGGGTCTGATCCCAGGCTGGACTCACTTACCTCAAGACTAGGAGGCCTGAAGTGGAAACACTCTAGGGTGCCCTGGGGAGCCCTGCAGCAAGAGGGAGACTGGTCTGGGTACAAAGACAGAGCAGAGTCTTAGGAGTCTCTAAGAGCACTTTCTTTTCTCCCCAGCTCCCGGTTGAGGCTGCCTTTTCCCTTTGGGGAAAGAAAGATACTGATTTCCTCTTTGTTTCCTGCCTTTGAACTTCTGCCTTAAATTTGGACATCACCCATAACCTTGAGGAGCAGGGCGAAAGGCCAGAGTCTTTTGTTGCCCACCGCCCCCCCCCATCCCCACTCTCTCCCTAGCCACTCAGGCAGGATCAGAGCAGCAGAGAGGATGGAATTTGGAGAGAGGCCCCAGACCCCATAGCCCCGCTCTGTTTATTTGTTTGTGTGTTTGTCTAACTTACGCGACTGGGGAAATCAAACTCAAAGGGGAATGGGACGGACCCCTGAGATGATTGCCTAGGTTGATAGACACACAGAGGTGAACAAGGACTCTCCTGGGGGCAGGGAAGGAGTGGGCAGGGAAGCCTAGGATTTAAGGAGACTTCCTTTGGGACGGTTAAAGATTAACCAAGTCTCACAAGTTGCTACAGAGAGTCTAGCCAGAAGGACTGTTCGAGGGCGGGCGGCAAGCGGGCGCGGGTTTGATTTCTGAGCCCTATAAAAGCCTATCCTCCGATGGCTGTGACAATGTGGTCGTAAACCCGTCCGGGGCCGGCCAATTTGCATATTTGGAATGCGCCGCTATAAACCCGGCTGGGATTTTGCAGCAATTTCTTAGATGTAAAAATGAGATCTCTTTAGCAGCGGGCTGGGCACACTCTCGCTCTGTCTCTGCCTTGAGTCTGCTCTCCTTTCCCGGCTCCGGGCTGGAGTTCGGGCCCGGCCTAGGCGCTCAGCCGCCACGAGATGGCGCACTTCCGATCAATGTCAAAGCCGCCGGGGAGCCGGGAACCCCAGCGCATTTCTTGGCCTTTGTTCGCTTCTGATACTAAGAGCGGCACGTTACGTTATTTCACTTGTCCCGCTCTCCTTCGTATCAAAAAAAGGGGGGCTCACCGTCAAGTAGCGGTTGGTGCTGTAATTTAAAGCAATGCGTCTTCTCTAGGCCTTGCTGGCGTCGCGGCGCGGAGAAGCCAGCTTTCCCTTGGCAGTGATTTCGGAAATGTGTCAAGGTAAGAGGCCACAAGTTTAGCAATTTCAATCTGGCTGGGGCGGGAGTGGGGCCGGTGTCTGAGCAGGGCTGGGAAAGTGGCTGGGTTTGTGAGCTGGGGGGTGACGCTATAGGCGCTCAGCCCACTCGACCCCCCTTCTCTCGTCACCCCCTAAGGTTGGAAAGCAGGGGGAGGCCTCAGTGGAAAAGCTGACGATTTTAACTCTATGCGCCAGCATTTCACCTAAGGCGATCTTTAGATTTTGTAGAAATATTCAGAATGGGATGAGCCTGGGGTGGGAAGCATCCAAGCAAAAGGGTCCCGGCTGTGCTGGGATACGGGACTGTGGTGGTAAAAAAAAGGGTGGGGGGAGATGGCGGGACTGGGGAAAACTGAAAGTTTCTACTCGAAACAATGATGTGGTCAGCGACCGTAGCCGCTGGGGCAGGCTTATTCCCTGGGGCAGAAGTCTGGGAGGTAGCTGGTTTCCTACTATGTGTGATCTCTAGGTTTGCCCAGCAGATTGGGGGTAACATTTGTTCCAAAAAAGGTCAATTCAGAAAAGTAGCATTATATTTTTGAGGCTGCCAGGGAATTCTGTGTTGCTTATTTGGAATGTACCACTATAAACCTGGCTGGAGTTTTGCAGCAATTTCTTAGATGCAAAAATGAGATCTTTTGCACATTTTGCAAATGAGCAAAAAAATGTCTTGGTAAATACCTATACATTTTCAAAGGCTGGCACCGAGGATAAACTCTGATCAAACAATTTCTCCATCAGAGTTGTCATAAAACAAGTTTAAAATAATCATATCACTTACATTTCAGAGGCCAGCTTCAAATTTCCTTTTTTCCTAGTTTTAAATTTTTTATTCCAGTATGTTTTCATTCGTTTCTCGAAATGGCTATTTTCTTTTCACAAATATACTGAGCATGGGTGAGTGGCGGGGGGGAAGTCTCAGAGAAAGTAGGTGCCGCCTGTGTGTGCATGTATAATTGTGCCGATCACAGTCACTAGTCTTTGTTGAGCGTGGTCTCCCAAACTCTGCCAGAATAAAGCAAGGAGTGGGCGCCCACACGGTGCTCTCTACCACCTGAGCCTTCCCTAAAATCCCAAAGCTGCCTCTAGTTTCAAGGCCAGAGGCAGTTTATGATGGACGAAACTAAGGATATTGCAATTGAGGGGTGTATGTGAGGGGTGAATGAAAAGGCCCCAACACTCCCCCCATCAGGAGAGAAGGGCCAGTTCAGTGGTTGGATATAGAAAAAAAATTTAGGGACACATTGCACCTGATTGATTCTAAGCAGATACAACAAATACTGTATCCCTGAAAAGGCTGACATTCTTAAAGATGAACAGGAGAAGAAGTTTACTGCTTACCCCCCAAATTTTAAATATGCAGTAAATGCGTGAATCAAAAAAGTCCAGAATTTTTGTTAAAGCTGGATTTGTGGAAGTAGCATTTATTTTTCCTCTCTGGGGCTGCACCTCAACTCCACAGCTGATCAGATAATTCTGAGCCCAGAAAGCATTGAGAGTGACCTCCAGATACAAATTGTTTACTGGCTATCTCAATCTCAGGACCTGGTATTTTTTATAAGAATATTTTTTGGTAATAACAGTTTATTGTTTCTCGTGGTTTGCAAGGGCCTACTCAGGAGAAGCAATCCACTATCTGGTGAACTGCATGGTAATCCTTGCCAAAGGGCTTATTTCACCAGCCTGGCATTTACTTCGGCTCCATAGCTGAAGGGGCATGTAATTAACCAGGTAGAAATGAGCAATATTTACTCCTAAATAAAACGTGGGCCCTGGCAGCTGCACAGGCCTGGCTGAAGCAAGTAGACACCAGAGAGTTTTAGGTCAAAGGCATCCTGACCAACAAGAGAGAAATTCGGCAGCTGGGAAAGAGGGTGAAAGAGAAAAAAAGAAGGTAAATGGTCAAGAGGGAGAGAGAGTGTCCAGAAGCCAACCCATGCTGCAGTTGAATTGTTTTTCTTAATCTCTTGGGGGTGGGGAACCCCCCGGAAAGCTGAGATGATCGATAAATGGAATATTTTATTGAGGAAGCTAACACCTCGGTGTTACAGTCTGGGGAACGTGGAGGCTTGGGGGCGGTCGGGGATGCTGGGAGCTCTGAGACAGACTGAGAAGGCAGCAGGCGTTTTACTTGAGCTTCTGCTGCGTGGATATCTTCTTGTTCGAACCAGCCAGCCGGGCAGGCCAGTCTGCTTCCCAGGCGCATCTGTGGGCTCTCCACACACTCTCCGCTCAGCGGTGGAGGTGGAGTGGCAGTCTGGGCCAGAGAGGGGATCCCACACAGGCTTACATATTCTTTTTTTTTTTTCCAAGCAAGAAACAGCACAAACTCAACATCCCGTTTGGTTTATTAGAAGGGGGGAAAAGACACTGGAGAGAAACATCCAGCTTTCCCCAAAGGTCCATGAAGACCCAAGTGCCAATGCCATGGTGTGTGAGCCCTCAGCGGGCCTTCCACCTCCTCTACTCCACAGCTGAGGTGGCCTTCTCATAGCAGATGCGGTACCAAACTATTTGTAACCTTGGTTGGAGCGTGCATGCTCTTGGATCCCATTCAGCCTAGAAGCCCATTTGGCCACCCTACAGAGCTCTAACTAGATTGGGCCTGAGCTGCCTACAGCCGGGTACCCAGCTTGTCTTACTAGTCAAACTGGCAGGGCTGCTGATTTCCCGGAGAGTCCTGGAACATTCTGGAGACCCCAAGGAAAAGGCTTTGAGGGGTCTGTGAACTCCCTGAAAATAATGGGTCAAATTGTGGGAATGCACAGATGTGCATTTTTCACAGGATAAGAGTCAGAACGTGGCCTTAGATTTACCAAAGGGGGCTTTAACTTCCAAAAAGGTTAAGAAAGACAGGTTTAGATCCTTTAGAGCATTGTCTTTCACTTAATTTTTTTAGCCTTCACCATCTCAAGCATTCTCTGCTGTGGCCACTGGTCTTTCCTAACCTGTGGGCTGGGAAGTTGCTTTCTGCATTTTGTCTGAAAAGGCACCAAGTCCTGGCTCACTGGCCTGCTGGAGCTCATTCTCCTCAAGGGACCCTCTCTTGTACTTGGAACCTACTTCGCACTGGGCAGAGATTTCCTGAGAGGTATGGACAGTGCTGAGGGGCAAAACCCCCTTCTCAGGCAGTTCTCAGCTTTGTGGCATTTCCCAGTAGCACTGCTGAGCACAAGAGTTCCAGTCAGTTTCACTCTCCTTACAAGGTGGGTAAGGACCAAGCCCATCTGGGGAAGGATCCTGGGCTGCGTGGTCTGAAGCTTTTGGTACTCAAGTTCGTTGACCTCGTGGGCCTAGCCCGATTAAAATTTGCCTTGGCCTTGGGCGTTTGAGCTATATGGAGAGTGAAGGACAGATCCTGATCTCTCGCCACAGACCCCTCACTTGATTCGGCTGCGTCGCTACTGGAGCCTCAAGACCCTGTCGGATTGGAGAGAGCTGACTCATGCTCTCTCTCCCCTTTTCTCCCTCTCTTTTCTCTCCCTCTGTCCTTCTTTCCTTCTGTTCCTGTCTTTCTCTCTCTATCCCTCTCTTCTCCACCCCAGACGTCCAGTCCGCAGAGCTGGTCACCACAGGGCGCAGAGGTGTAAGTGGCTGGAGCGCAGCGCAAGCGGTGGCACGGCCTCCGGGTGCTGCGCGCCGAGCAGCCGCTGCCGGCAGAGACCGCAACTGCTTACTTGCATCTCAGAAGCCAGCACCAGGGCTCTGCCGCCAGCTCTCCCATACGCGCTCTCTGTGTCCTCTCAGGCTCGGCTTCCTCCTCCGACTGAGTTCATATGGGGAGGAACAAGGCCAAGTGCCTGGCAAGTCACCCGGAAGGCAAGGGTCTTTCCCCGCCGCCGCCTGCAGCGGGATCCCGGCGTTCAGCAGCTCCAGCCAAGCCCTCTGCAGGGACCGGAGCTGGCGGAGTGGGGAGGCCTGGGGCATCCTGGAGAGCTCTAGCCCGTAGGCCAGGGGCAAGGCAGCGGCCTCCTGGGCTCCCTGGATCCGGCCGGAAAAGGTCGCATTTCCTGAGACATGTATGAGGCCCACACTTGGGGGCTAGCGCCCTGGGCCTGCCGTTTCCAGTTGACTGAGAGCGCCGTCCCTACGGCCAGGGAAGAAGGAGGCCCCGGTGTCTGTTGAGCAAAGGGCCTGGCCTCCGAACGCGCCTATAACTGGGCCACGAGCCCAGCCAGGCCTCACAGAGAACGGATTTCCTCACCGCGGGCCTCTTTAAAATGCGCACACTGCGGGAGTGAGGGATGCCCCAGCCGTGGGTTTGGAGGGGAGGGAGGAAGAGGGGAGGGGACCGAGAGGCAGGAGTGTGGTGACACTCGTTCTTGTCGTAGCCTCCGGCAGCGTGCGAATGCCAAGGCTAAAGGGAGAGTTCCAGGAGAATTGTGTGGCAAAGGTGTCCGTTTGCCACCCCCCTCCAAGTTTCCCCCTCCAGGTCTTCGCCTCCTGGTAAGCCAAAAACCCTGAAGATCAATGTTTTCTTTCACTTCCCCCAAAGGCGTTTGAGCTTGGAGGCTGCCAGGGCCATGTGGCTGCGGGGTGGCTGGACCTCGCTCTGGCCTTGGAGTAAAAGGGTGGGGAAGTCTTTCAGTCAAAGCGGTCAGTCGCCTCGACCCCCCACTCGTGGCAGCCCGCGAAGGTTCACCGACAGGAGCTGCAGAGATGGCAAGCCAGGTGAGCACGCCATAGGTAAACTTCCTAACTGGATCAACCCACGGGCGGAGGAGGAGCGGAGCGCGTACGGGGTTGAGAGGCCAGGGCGTTGCATTTTGGGGAGAGTTCTGTGAGGGATGCAAGAAAGAAGCAGCAACGGCCGGCTTCCAGTCTGCTCTGGATTTCGGACACTCTGAGGATCCTGGTGACCTTAGGAATAGGTCCACCACCTTGGGGAGACAGCTCCAGGTCCAGGGCTGAATGGGAAGAGCTTGAGGCCCTGACGTCCCCCCTTAGTGTCTAGAGTGCACCGAGGTCTGGTGGCTGATTCCGAAATTAAAATGGGGAGCACCCAAGGCGGGCCGGGGTGCGCACCGTAAACACCCCACTTGTTAACTGCGCGGGGCCCAGGGGCCCTTCAAACAGGCCCCAAAGGAGGGCGCGCGTCTGGGCATGGGCGGAGCGAGCCCAGGGGCCAGGGCCCCCACCAGCCACGTTGGGGTTGCCCCCGCAGCTCCTGGCCTTTGAGCAGAGGTATTGGGTGTGCGTCTCGCGGCCCATCAATACAGATTACATATTTATATCAATCGCGGGCTCGGAGGGCGCCCTCGGAGAGCGGCCCCGCGCCTACGAAACCAAACTGGGAGTGGTCGCGCGGAAACTCTGGCTCAGGATTGGCTGCGGGCGCTCGCCGCGGTGCGGGGGGATTGCTAATCGTATTCAGCATGTTTTGCACAAGAAATGTCAGCCAGAAAGGGCTATCTGCTTCCTTCGCCAAATTATCCCACAACAATGTCATGCTCGGAGAGCCCCGCCGCGAACTCTTTTTTGGTCGACTCGCTCATCAGCTCCGGCAGAAGCGAGGCTGGCGGTGGTGGCAGCGGCGCGGGGGGGCGGCGGCGGCGGCGGCTACTATGCCCACGGCGGGGTCTACCTGCCGTCGGCCGCCGACCTGCCCTACGGGCTGCAGAGCTGCGGGCTCTTCCCGGCTCTGGGAGGCAAGCGCAATGAGGCGGCGTCGCCGGGCGGCGGTGGTGGCAGCGGGGGCCTGGGTCCCGGGGCTCACGGCTACGCGCCCGCGCCTATAGATCTGTGGCTGGAAGCGCCCCGGTCATGCCGGATGGAGCCGCCTGAGGGGCCGCCGCCGCCGCAGCCCCAGCAGCAGCCGCCGCCCCCGCCGCAACCACCCCAGCCCCCGCCGCAGGCCACCTCGTGCTCTTTCGCGCAGAACATCAAAGAGGAGAGCTCCTACTGCCTCTACGACTCGGCTGACAAATGCCCCAAAGGCTCGTCCGCCGCTGCCGAGATGGGCCCCTTCCCGCGGGGCCCGCCGCCTGACGGCTGCGCCCTGGGCACCTCCAGCGGGGTGCCAGTGCCTGGCTACTTCCGCCTCTCCCAGGCCTATGGCACCGCCAAGGGCTACGGCAGCGGCGGCGGCGCGCAGCAGCTCGGCGCCAGCCCGTTCCCTGCTCAGCCCCCGGGGCGCGGCTTCGACCCGCCACCCGCGCTCGCCTCCGGTTCTGCGGATGCAGCCCGGAAGGAGCGACCCCTCGATTCGCCGCCGCCCCCCACGCTGGCCTGCGGTGGCGGCGGCGGGGGCTCGCAGGGCGACGAGGAGGCGCACGCGTCGTCTTCGGCTGCGGAGGAGCTCTCCCCCGCCCCTTCCGAGAGCAGCAAAGCCTCGCCCGAGAAGGACTCCCTGGGTAAGCAGGGCGCGCTGAAGGGCCTCAGTCAGGCGGGCAAGCAGACAGGCAGACCCAGAGAAGGGAAGGAGCAGAGAGCCAGGAGTCCGCACGGCAGCCGGTCGGCCTTGGCCCGAACTGCAGGCAGGCTGACCTTGTGAACTTGCTTTTTAATATTTGGGCGTGGGGACGCAGTAAAAATTCATGTCAGGCTTAGCGCCCCACACCAAGACGTCCTCCGGCTGGGGGCGAGGACACCGGCAAGCAACTCCCCTCTTGTGCGTGCCCTTCTCCGAGCCCCGGAGCACCCTAAGCGCTGGTCTGGGCCCAGCCTGACAGGCGCGGCCCACGCGGGGGGGAGGAAGAGGGAGGGAAAGTGCCTCGCCCGTAGATAGCGCGGATGTTTGTAAGGCGTCCAAAATAAGCAGCCGCCAGCACCAATAAATAAGCCCATTAACCGGCGAAGTTCGAGTTTACGATCCCCCTTGCTTTTCTCAAAGTTGCCGGAGGGATGGGAATCCTCGTTGCGGGGAGAAGAAAAGGCATATGCAGCCCGGATGCCTGGGCCCTGCTCTGAGAGTCAGAAAGGGGCCATTTCGCTTCCCCTGGAACTCGAAATCGCCCAGATTGCACGTCCCTGGCTCCTGGAGAGACGTGAGGCAGGGCCCTTGACCCCCCAATCAGTTTTTCGTGCCTTCCCCATGTCCCATCCATGTCCTTCTTCCTCTCCTCATCAGGCCTTGGGCAACCAGGGAACTGGAGCGAGACACAGCCACGTGGCCCGCCCCCCCTTCCAAGTAACCAGTCTGCGCCCCCAGCCTGGGGGCTGCAGGAAATGCTAGTCTGCCTCGGGGCGAGAAGCACAGAAAGGCGTTAAGTTCAAGATATACAGCCTGCCCTCCCAGGCCGTTCCTTCTGCAGGCACCTGGCAGTTTTGTGTTAAAACAGGTGTTTGGAAAAAAAAGCGGAGGAAAATGTAAATTGGGAGAGTAGGTGTAGATTTGAGGCCCACTCGATTTTGCACATGACTTTTGGAGGAGCTGCTCTCCCTGGGCAAGCTAAAGGGGGGCATAACTCTCTCCG
The DNA here is from genome assembly GCF_005190385.1 of Monodon monoceros. Taxonomy (NCBI): domain Eukaryota; kingdom Metazoa; phylum Chordata; class Mammalia; order Artiodactyla; family Monodontidae; genus Monodon; species Monodon monoceros. The sequence continues at coordinate 56,638,265 of NW_021703776.1, read as the reverse complement.
TGTGACTCAGGGCATCCCTCTTACGGTAGGCACGATCCGAATTCACCCCTGTGTGCAGCCCGCGTGGCCTCGATTTAACCTTCCCCTCTTTATTCTCTTAAACGCCAGGCAATTCCAAAGGCGAAAACGCAGCCAACTGGCTCACTGCAAAGAGCGGCCGGAAGAAACGCTGCCCCTACACCAAGCACCAGACGCTGGAGCTGGAAAAGGAGTTTCTGTTCAACATGTACCTTACTCGAGAGCGGCGCCTAGAGATCAGCCGCAGCGTCCACCTCACGGACAGACAAGTTAAAATCTGGTTTCAGAACCGCAGGATGAAACTGAAGAAAATGAACCGAGAAAACCGGATCCGGGAGCTCACAGCCAACTTTAATTTTTCCTGATGAAGCTCCAGGCAATGCAGTTCTTTTCGCTTCCAGAGGGCCATTCTGCCCCCTCTGTCTTCGGCTCTGCCCAGGAACTCACACCTGTGCCGGAGCCACATTCCTCCCTCCCACACTCACCATCTCGCTGGCTGTTACATCTGTGCAGGGCTGGTTTGTTCTGACTTTTTGTTTCTTTTTCTGTTTGCTTGGTGCTGGTTTATTTGTTGTTTTCTGGGGGAAAAAGCCATATAGCGCTAAAATTCTATATACAGAGATATTGTCCTAAATGTAAAGCGGTGACAGGGATGGTTTGCTGTCTTGGGGTTCCACTGCTTGAAATGGCCTCTGTCCTCCTGGTCGAGCTGGTTTCCTGCAGGGCCGGCAAACCTAGCCAGAAGGTGGAGGTCGCATTGTAGGCAGCTGAGGTGTCTGGCCTGAGGTCAATGGTGCAAGGAGCTGCCACCGGGCTTGCCTGCCTGGAGTGCTGGGCTGTGTTTAATCAGGGGATACAGGCCCCTGGGTCTCTTTTTTCTTTCTTCCTTTCTTCCTTGGCAAAGAGAAGGGCTTGCAGGCATGGACACGCAGGTTGGCAAAAGGGCTTGACTTGGGCTGATTGGCAAAACTGAGAAAGTCAGAAAGATTAATTTTTCCTTCCTCTGTAAGATATCCCAGCTTTAAAAGAAGAAAAGAATGACCAGGAGAAGGAAACTTCTCTTCCAGTTTGTGTAAGGTCTCTCATTGTGGGACTAAATTACTTCACTCTGAATTTCCATGCCCTTCTGGCTGTAGATAAATAATCATATGTTGTTTTGTTTATACCTGCAGATTTAGTGGATTTTTTTGTCATTAAATAATTGTTACCACTGGTAACACAACAAGCACACCATAATTCTATCTTGTGGAGGTTTTTTTCCTCGTTTTTCCCTTTTTTCTTTTCTTTTCTTTCTAAAATTCACGGAAGCCAAGGAGGGCTGGGGCAAGCGGAATAGACTAGAGAAGGGAGACACTGTTGGGTTTCCTTTATACTGTGAAGTTACATGCATAAAAGGGTCAAACCTGTAGGTGCAGAAAAAGAAAAAACTATAAAATACAAATCTGTATAAATGTCTATTATTATGAAAAATTGCCAATCTTGTTTTATGCAAATGCATTCTATCGTTATTATAAATGTTAGTTCTAGCTCTATTTACTTCTAATCTTAAATCAGAATAAATTAATATTGTAATGCTGCTGTGCGTGGAAAAAGACGATGTTTATGTTCTTATAGAATAAAAGCTGTGGAATGAAGCTTTTTAATTTTACCTCTTTTTTTTTTTTTGACTTCTTATCTTCACCTTCCACTTTATCCCGTCCACCACTTTTACAACAGGAGGACTAGCCCGCGCCCCCTGCAATTACTTTAGGCATCTATTTAAATATTACCTAGACGGTCGTAATTTGTCTGGGCCCTATAGCCCTGGTGCCGTAAGGTTTGTCGGCTTTTGTTCAGTTTTATGACTTGCTAGTATATCTGGATTGTGGCTGTCTTGGACCAGTGGTTTCAGTTGAGAGGGGAGCTGCATAGACAGAGGAAGCCAAACAGGATTTCTTTCGGGAGACCCCCGGGAGGTTCGCAGAGGCTGCTTATTTCGTGGGTCTCCGGGTGCTAAATGACCCCCAGCCTAGGACTCCGGGGAGCAGGCTGGGCCCACAGCGCGTCACTAGCGTCCGCAGCAGCGGTTAGGTAGACCGCGGCGGGGCTGCATGGGTCCTCCCTCCCTCAGCAGGCCTCCCCGACCTGGTCGCCCTCGGCGGGGCCACGCGTTTCCTGCTCGCGGGAGGTGGGGGGGGCGACAGCAGGGGGGAGGGGGCGCAGGAGCGCGCGCCCCGGCTGGCTGGCTGGCTGGCGGGGAGGGAGAGAGGGGGAGAGCGAGTGGCAGGGAGCGAGCACGGGAGGCCGAGGCCAGACAGGGAGCCGGACTCCTTGCTGTCCCTTGCGCTTTCGAATCGCCAAGGGCTGCCGCCGCTCGGCGCCGCGCCGGGTCGCTGAGCCGCAAGATTTGGGAGACCAACCCGCACACTGCTCGTTCCCTCCTCTCTTCTCGCTTTCTCCCCTCCTTCCATTTTCCTCTCTCCTTTACCTCCCTTCCCTTCTTCTCCCAGGTTTACCTTACCGGGGCCGGTGGCTTCTCCCTCCGTGATGCCTTAGCGGCAGCCCGGAACACACAGTGACAGCGGCGGGCGCAGGTTGGCGAGGGGCCGGGCGCGATCACAGGGTTCTCCTTTGGCGGCGGCGGCGGCAGTAACGGCGGCGGCGGCGGGCGAGGCAGCTCCGCGCGGGCAGCACCAGAACTGGTCGGTGATTTAGGTAGTTTCCTGTTGTTGGGATCCACCTTTCTCTCGACAGCACGACACTGCCTTCATTACTTCAGTTGAAATCGTCTCAGGTACCTGTGCGCGCGGGGGCCGGGCCGGGCGGGGCATCCGGGCCCTGGTCGTGCCAGGCCTGTGGTGGCAACCTCGGCTTATCCCGCGCAGGAGCCTCGACGCTGCCTCCTCAGCGCTCTGCCAGGCTGCTGGCCTCAACCCCCCCGCCCCCACCTGGCCCGGAGCAGGTACGGTCAGGTTAGCTGCTCCTTCGCGGACGCCAGGGGCGTGGTAGGAATTCTGGGCTTCGGGCCATTCAAGGTCAGGGGCGCACGCTTCCATCCTGGGCCTCCCCCGCTCCAGGCCTGCGCCTGGCTAGGGACTCTGCCATTCTCCTGCAAGGCTGGGACACCTCCAGCCCCAATCCAGGGTACGAGATCAGGAAAGATCCCTTTGCCAGTGCAGACTCAGTCTAAATTATGAGGGACAGGGCTAACAGGAGCTGGGATCCTGGAACTGTCACTTACCCTTCTCTCTGTAAACCGCCCTCTACTCCCATGAGCTGCTTTTGACTCTTCCTTCTTTCCTTCCCTCCTTCCTTCCTCTTTTTTCTTTCTTCTTTACTCCTTCCTTTTTTTCTTTCCTTTTGTTTTTCTTTCACCTTCGGTCTATGTCCAGTTTTCTATCTCCACCTCCTCTCCTCCCCAACTATTCCTTTGGGAGGGAACCGGGAGAGATCCAGGGCTTGCTTGGGGAGAGCGGTGGAGGGGGGGGTGGCTTATTTTTGTATGCGCGTTCAAGTAGAGGTCAGAATCTGCAGAGGAAGGGCTCGAGGGGCACGGCTGTCGAGGGCTGTGGATCTGGGCCTGGTATGCCACGGAGCAGACAAGGCCTTGGTTACGATCACGACCGGATGGCGGCGGCCTGGCGTTTCTACTCCGCGGCAGCCTAGGAGATCTGATTAGGGGCATTCGCGGCGTTTCTGTGTGCCCACTCCGAGGGCAAAGAGGCCTGTTGCCAACTTCACTGGGGAGCTGAGGCTGAGACCTGGGCTGAGGCCTAGCCAGGCTTGGTGGAGCGTCACGCAGGGAACTCTGCCGGGAAGCTTCCTCGGCTTTCCCGGCCTGCGAGTCCAGGCTCCGGCTTTAACCGCGATAAGGGAGCCCCGCTAGGGCAAAGATTGGCTGCTTGCTTGCCAGTAACTTCTGTCAGGTTCAGAGTATGTTAGATACGGCATCCTTGTGGGGACAGATGCTAGAGAAGGGAACCCTTCCAGTGCCAGTCTGTTTCAAATAATAGGGGAAAGGAATCCTAAATTCCAGAACCGTTGGAATACAAACTTGAGTCCGTGTTCCAAGTTGTAGGCCATGGTTTGAAGCCAGAGGGACCATTCTCGCTACAGGGAACTGAAAACAACTTCTACCCCTCCATATCCCCCAACACACGTGTGGGCCTTCAGGCTAAAGCCCACGGAGCAGCGCTTCCCTTCCCAGCTCCCGCAGCCCAGGAACTATTTTCACTGCTCAGCCTGCCCTCCTGTTATCTGAAAGGCCGGCATAGGGCATTCACCTCAATTCCTCCCTGCCATTTTCAGGACCTGAGTATTGGATTTGTTTTGGAGGCCAAGGTTTTTGAACTCTCAGGCTAGAAGAGGCAGTTTGTAATCACACCCATTTATTGTTTCTGTATGCACATACAATCCTTTTCACTTCCAAAATAAAAGCAGACACAAAAGCCTGAATATTCTCTCCCCAAACCTGTGGGCTAAACAGGGATAACATTTAGTTTTGTGATTTCCCTCCTTTCTAGGCATCAGTAAAGACTGCTTAATTCTCAACGCCTGCTAATTATTTAGTGAGCGTCCTATTTGGGGGCGCTAAGGCTATTTAAAGAAACCCAGCCTTTTAATTTAAAAAAATACTAATAATCACTGGTGTCTTCTCTGGCTACAAAAAAAAAAAAAAAAAAAATGGAAACAGCAAGCAGGCGTATCCAGCCCGTTGGCAGGCAATTACAATTAGGAGTGAAGGTTTCCTCCAGGGTTAATTTTTCTTAATGAAAATCTAAGAGGTCGATATTTGGGACACCCTGGGCTACGGTGAGGGTGCGGATAAGGCAGAGGAATTTACAGGGAAAGGAAAATATTAGGGAGGAGGGGGCCGAGGCGGCCAGGACCGGCCACGTCGGAGTTCATTGTGTCGGCCACTTCCCTCTTCCGGCGCGGGCCGAGGAAGGGGCACCCGGTTGGTCTCTGCGCGGCTTCGCAGCCTTATTCTCGGGGAGAGCCTGGCATTTGAGGGTCCCCGCCTGGGATAGGGGTGTATCAGGGTTTGGGGGATTACTGGAACAGTTGGGGAGGATGAAGGCAAAAAAGAAGATGGAAGCGACCGATGCCGCCTGCCCGCCCTCGCCGCCAGGGAAGTGGGCTAATGAGAAACACACTCTTGCAAACACAGTGTTCACACGTGAATTTAATTACCCCGTTTTTAGGAGTCGCCTCTTTCTGTTCGGGTTTGGAGCAGCTTTTTGTTTTTGTTTTTCAATTAACATCCAGGCCGAGGCCTTTTAATTTACCTCTGAAAGACTCTAAGGGGTGAGAAATACCTTCCTCAATTTGGCCAAACTAAGGAATGGGATTAAAAGTCAATGCCCTGTGCCCCTCCCCGTTTTAATTTCTAGCCCTGGACTTGAGCTGCGGCCCCTCGCTTTGGGCCTTGTAACTCTGCCGAGCCTCGGTTCGGGTGGGTAACCGAGGCGGGCCCGGGATAGGAGCCAGGAAGGAAGGAGCCCTGCAGGACTCGTACGGGGGCCCGGAGGCCAACCGCTCCGGTGCGGGCCTCCCAGCTACTGGAGCCGCGGGATCTCTTAGGCGGGTCTGCCTTTTTGCCATCGGGCTAGCCTTTCATTGATACTGCCTCGTGTTTTTTCGCAGCTCAGATTCAGGGAATGCGACGAGGCCTGCATCAGCGTTAGGGCCTTCGAGGTTGGAGCACGGGGCTGGGCCGCCTGCTGCGTCCGCCGGGGGAGGGGGGGGCGGTGGGGGATAGTGATTCCGGGCTGACCACGAGCAGGGCGCGCTGGGCTCGCGTGTGCGCGTCACAACCAGGTCCTCAAGCCCATCGCCTCAGGGACGGCTGGCCACTCCCTTTCTGGCCGCTCCTCGGTCGGGCCCTCGCTGGAGGCTCAGCGGCGAATTTGGTTGCTGTCTGGGCGTCCTGCGCTCCAGTCGGGCAGATTCCGGGGACCCACAGTAGGTGCTGCCCTCTCGGCGTCCCGTCCCTGACCAGCGCCCTCCGACAGGGGCGGTGGTGGCTCAGTTTGGGACGGATACTGCGTTGAATTTGACTTTTCTCGACCGGCCCCGGGTAAACTCGCATCTCCTGGGACCACAAGGATTATTTACAGGGAGCTCGCCAACCAAACACAACAGTTTAATTTAACCTTTCCAAGTCCTCGTAAATTTTTACAGCTGGGAGCCACGACGAGTCAAACGGATCTGTTGGTCGTTCCCAACTTCCCACCAGCCTGTGTGGCTTCTGAAACAATAACTCCTTATGAAATATCATAAATATAGATTTAAATACAGTAGAGCGAGAATGCGATTTGGCTGCCTTTTTATGGCTTCAATTATTGTCTAATTTTATGTGAGGGGCTCCGCCGGCCGCACTCGCACGCGGGACCCGCGCCTTGCTGATGGCGTGATTAATTGTGATATAAAATAGTCCGCTTAAGAAGTGTGTGTCTGGTGGTGGCGGTGGGAGGGGAAGGGAGTACAGCGGCAAGGCCAGATTTGATCTTTTAATCTTCGTTGGCCACAATTAAAATAAACCCGATCGTGGAGCGCTGCGATCCCTTTGCATAAAAACATATGGCTTTTGCTATAAAAATTATGACTGCAAAACACTGGGCCATTAATAGCTTGCGGAGTGATTTACGCGTTATTGTTCTGCCGGGCGGGCACGTGACGCGCGCGGCCAATGGGGGCGCGGGCGCCGGCAACTTATTAGGTGACTGTACTTCCCCCCTGGTGCTACAAAGTTGTTACATGAAATCTGCAGTTTCATAATTTCCGCGGGTCGGGCCAGGCCGGCCGGCCGGGCGCGGGGCACGGCGATGGCCACCACCGGGGCCCTAGGCAACTACTACGTGGACTCATTCCTGCTGGGCACCGATGCCGCGGATGAGCTGGGCGCGGGCCGCTACGCGCCGGGAGCCCTGGGCCAGCCCCCGCGGCAGGCCGCGGCGCTGGCGGAGCACCCCGACTTCAGCCCGTGCAGCTTCCAGTCCAAGGCGGCGGTGTTTGGCGCCTCGTGGAACCCGGTGCACGCGGCGGGCGCCAATGCGGTGCCCGCGGCAGTGTATCACCACCATCACCACCACCCCTACGTGCACCCCCAGGCGCCCGTGGCGGCGGCGGCGCCGGACGGCAGGTACATGCGCTCCTGGCTGGAGCCCACGCCGGGCGCGCTCTCCTTCGCGGGCTTGCCCTCCAGCCGGCCTTATGGCATTAAACCTGAACCGCTGTCGGCCAGAAGGGGTGACTGTCCCACGCTTGACACTCACACTTTGTCCCTGACTGACTATGCTTGTGGTTCTCCTCCAGTTGATAGAGAAAAACAGCCCAGCGAAGGCGCCTTCTCTGAAAACAATCCTGAGAATGAGAGCGGCGGAGACAAGCCCCCCATCGATCCCAGTAAGTGTCTCCTCCCTCCAGACCAGCCACCGCCTCCACGCCGGCCACCCGGATCTGCCGGCCCGCCAGCTTTCTCTGGAACCAGCCTTCGCCCGCGCTGGGAGCCTCATGAGCAAAGGCCGGGAGCCAGAAGTTGCTGTTTGGGAGGCCTCGGATGGGGCCCCAAGTCCTGAAAGCAGTGACAAGCGGGCGCGCCGGGCTCCGGGGGAGGGGAGGCGGCTGCTGCCGAGAGAGGGGGCGGGGCAGGCGCTGCGGGTACGAGCCAAGACCCACCGCCCCTTTCCTTGGCTGCCCGGGACCAAGACAGAGATACTTTGGGAGATACTTCGGGAGATTCTTCGAAAGCAGCGCGGCAGAGAAAGTCTTTTGTGCGGCTAGATTGTCCGGGAGCGGCGGCAGCAACTGCAGCCAGCCGGGGCAGCCTGACCCGGGACGCTGGGGAAGACTGCCGATTCTCTCCACTTCTTGCTCCAGCCAGTGGCGGTGTAAATCCTGCCCAAGATGTGGCTGCAGGCGACTGGGACACGAGGGTCCCCATGCTAGATTATTCAAATAAACCCGAGAAGTGATCAACGGTCTTGGGGTGCCTAGGGGCGCCGTGCCGGCCTGCCCAGCTCCCACGGCCTTCCAGGGAGGTCAAAATAAGGAGTGGGGAGAGTAGTAGAAGGAAAGGTGGGAAGGGAAGATAGAGAGTCAGTGAGAGGGAGAATAGAATATTAATCTCACTAAGGAATACAGGGCAGAGTGGTTTCCCCCTGTGTGGCAAGAAAGAGATCTGTTTTCAAATTTCACTTCTTACACAATGTGTGGAGAGCGGGAGGAAGGAGAGGAGGGGACCGGAGGACAGAGGAAGAGAAAGGAGGGCCTCAGAGGGGAGGAGGGAGCCGAGGTTTTACGGCATGCAATTGTAAGTGACCGTCCCTGCGTCTCTGGGCCAGGGTTCCATTGTGTTGGAGGCTCGCCTGCCTTCCCTAACCAATTCAGCAGCGTCCTGAACTTTGGCTGAAGACCACAGGAGTTTTCCTAACCCCCAGCGGAGAGGGGTGGGTGTGCTTCTTCTCCTCCTAAATCCCTCCTATCTCTCGCTCCCACGCAGGTAACCCGGCTGCCAACTGGCTCCATGCTCGCTCCACGCGGAAGAAGCGCTGCCCCTATACAAAACACCAAACGCTGGAACTGGAGAAAGAATTTCTGTTCAACATGTACCTCACCAGGGACCGCAGGTACGAGGTGGCCCGACTGCTCAACCTCACCGAGAGGCAGGTCAAGATCTGGTTCCAGAACCGCAGGATGAAAATGAAGAAAATCAACAAGGACCGAGCAAAAGACGAGTGATGTGACTCAAGTTAATTTGAAAAGAGAGCGAGCTAGAGAGAGAGAACTGCCCGTCCCCTTCTCCTACCCCCACCCCACCCCGGCCTCCACCACCCCGCAGAAAGCGGCTCTAAATTCCAGGCCTCATCTCCCCCTGGCAAACCCTGCTCAGGCTGGTTCCTTGGCCTGCCGCTTTGATGGAGGAGGTATTGTAAGCTTTCCATTTTCTATAAGACAGAAAAAAAGTGGGGGGGTATTAGCGCTGATGGCTGTATGTGCTAGCTTGTGTATATTTTTTAAAAATCTACGTGTTCCTGACTTAAAACAAATAAACAAAAAAAACTACCTTTTTATAATGCACAAGTGTTGACGGCGGGCTGTATAGTGTTTAGTCTGTGTAGTTAATTTAATTTGCTCTTTGTGCGGCAGAACGATCTGCCCAGATACTTGAACACTGTGTTTTATTGTGGTAATTATGTTTTGTGACTCAAACTTCTGTGATGGGTGATGCACCCGTTGTGATTGTGAAAGCTAGAATTCGATTTGAACTCAGGTTGTTTATGAGGGGAGAAAGCAGTTGCATAGGGGTATAGCTCTGTAGTGGAATATGTCTTCTGTATAACTAGGCTGTTAACCTTTGATTGTAAACTAGCTGTAAGGATTTCCCAGTGAAATAAAATTTTTAAAAAAGAAAAGAAAGGGTTCTCCTGGACGCATAGATTCACGGTTTTCTCCATTTTTGAAATGCGGACATTTTAGTCTCTACATGCTCTATAGACCTGTCTTGTCCATTGTATATATATAATCCACATATTAAAGAAAAAGTAATCAAACAAGTTTGAATATTGCTTTTGCACCAAACAGTGAGGAAACTTGGAGCTATACGTATGTGCAGAAGGTTACTACCTATGGTTTACGTTTAATTTTAATTCGGGGAAAATGAATGCTTATTGTAATGGAGTTAATTTTATTGATAATAAATTATACACTATGAAACCGCCATTGGGCTACCGTAGATTTGTATCCTTGATGAATCTGGGGTTTCCATCAGGCTGAACGTACACTGTATATTTTGCAATAGTTACCTCAAGGCCTACTGACCAAATTGTGTTGAAATATTTAACTTTTTGCCAAATAAAATATTGATTCTTTTCTAATTTTTGCGGGTCAGCTCTTTGCACCTTCTTCTCCGGGACAGGGGAGCCTGGGTAGAGTCTGGGGTGGGGGGCGGGCTGAAATGGAGGAGGACAGAACCTCAGTTTAGTCTCTAGCGGGCCTTCGGGAGCCCAAACCTGCAGCAGCCAGGCTCGGACGGGCCTCAGCTCTGCCTACCAGGCCGGCTGTCTGGCGATGCAGGCAGCGGAGGAACGCTGGATAACAAGGGTCGGCGAAGCCCTGCTCTCGGCTTTGTGTCCATTTGCGAGACTGCGGGGAGGCCTCAGAGAAGTGGGGCTGGGGTGTCGCGTACGGGTGGCCAGTGGCTGGGAACGGCCACTCTTTCATATTGGAGCCCCAAGAGTTTCCCAAACCGGATCCAGGGCGATTCCGGGGGGCCTTCTTCCCTGGCAGGGGGAGGGGGGTGGGAGCTGGAGTGGGGGTGGCGGCGGCAGGACCGAGAGCTGAGGATCTGGCTCCTAAAGAATCTGCCAGGAGGGAAACTGGAGCCCGGCCGCCCCAACGTGGCCGCGGGCACGGACAGTCGGGGGCTCTCAGGGGACGAAGGCCTCCGCCCCCGCGCCCTGCCAGGCCTGCCGGGGGCCCCTTGTGGGCCCCGCCCCGCGCACCCCTCCCAAGCACAAGTCCTGACAGAGGCAGAGCCCAAGCAACCGACCAGCCCCAAGCGCCATAAAAGAAAATGAGGGCTGTTACCGTTTATGGGGTGTAAAGGGCTGCGGGGGGAGCGGCCACAACTTCGGAGGCCTGAGCACCTTCTAGATGTGGAGGAGGGTTCAGCCTCATCTCCCCCTTTTTATTTTCTCGCCTTACCCCCCCCCGACCCCCCGCGATTTCTGCGAAGTTATCTGTGTTTGGGCTCGGAAAAGGGGAGCCTGGGCGCCGGGGGATGGGGCGTCCCCTCTCTCCCAACCCCACCCTGCCGCCAGGTTGGGACGCCCTCTGTTGTTGCAGACAGAAGGAACTTCAAAGAATGGGTAGTAAGGGTGTGCCATAAAGGCCGGGTCTGCGAACTGTCTGGAATTCGGCCCTTAATGAGTTTACAACTGTCCAACCCCAATTAAGATTTTCCACCAAAGCCCTTTCATTTGTTTGCTCTGTCTGCCGCCGATAAAGCGGCTGCGGAAACAGCTCACTTTTATGGGCACTGCCCTCTCGGCAGCGTAGATTCCGGGCTCCGTGCAGACCCCCCGGGGATAGGCCCTTGCCCAGCTTTGGGAGTGGGACGCCCGACCCGCGGCGGCTGCTGGCGAAGTTCAGGCCGGGCGGCTTGGCTGCAGTGTCAAGATGCGGCCAGCAGATGGCAGTATGGCTCCACGCAAAAGGCGCCCGCGCCGCCATCTCCCGCCGCCCTGACTCTGGGAAGTTCCTAAGATGTCGACTTGATGCAAGCTTTTCTGGAATGGGAGACCCAGATTTGAGCGAACGGTGGTCGTATATTTTCGGAGCTGCTCACGCCTGGACAGAAGCCTCGCTGGGAAACAAAAAGGCAAGCGGCGGGGGCTCGCCTGACCTGCACCGCTCCCGCCCTCTTCTTCCCCATCCCGGGGGCCTAGCGCTGCGGGGCTGCAGCTGTCCGGCTGCTATGGGGCAGTAGCTCCCGGCGCGGGGACCGATCTAGGGTCACCGTTTCCAGCCCAGGACAGGCCTCGGGGCATCACGACGACGCTCGGAGAACGCGACTGACCGGCGGACAGACACAAGGACTAAGGCCTACAGCCCGTGGACCTGGTGACCCCCCAGAGGGTGTGCAGAGGGCATACACGGTGGCCAAGGGTCCTACGGCGGCCCGAGAGAGAGACCCGAAGTCTGCGCCCCGGTACAGGGTCGGGAGAGCCAGAACCCGCAGGCGAGCCAGGATCCCGGGACTAGGCCGCCTTAAAAACGTGACAATAAAATTAGGCGACTGAAAATTGGGCATAAAGGCATTCTTGGTAATTGTCTGGTGTGGGTATGGCAGGATGGGAAATCCCGGGAGAAAGACCAGGAACTGCTTTAGTTATTCTAAAATAAATGTGATATTTAAAATAATTATATTAACATCCCAGCTCCAGGATAGGAGCTCACGTGGTGAAAGCCTCCCTTGCTTTCTCTCGCCCCCGAATTTCCTGAGCAGTGGAGGCACTGAGGTTAGTTACTCTGGCGTCCCCTGCTCAGGAAGCGAGGAGGAGGAGGGAGTGAACCCCAATCCAGGCCCAGCCTATTCTCGACCCTGGGCGGGGTAACACGCCTCAGAGCCTTCCAGGAGGCGGTACGGAGCGCGGGTGCGAGGATCAGCCCCGGGTGCAGAATGGTTTCAGAGGGAAAACGCAAAAGCAAACAGGGAACACTCCGAAGCACTCCCGAGCCCTGTGAACACACCACGCGGTGCATTTATTTGGGTTGTAATAATCTCCGCCAAGCCCACCAAATGTTTACAACCTGCATCTCCGCGCTGTACACGCTGTAAAACCGGGGACTGGGTTTTTGGCTGCCATCTCTCCTATCTCTGTCTCTCTCCGCACTTTTCTCTTTATGTACACACGTTGGTATTACAGACACACGCCTTCGTTATATTTCCTTATATAATACATAAAATTTCACAGCCTCTGATGAAAGGGTTTTTTTTTTTTTTGAAAGGGGTTTTTATAGCTTCCCCAAGAGCCGCCCGTGGCCGTGTATCCAAGCCGCAGATACAAAGCTCGATTTATGTAACTACAAATAAATGACGGAGGAGCAGATCGGTGGCGACCGCTTCTCACCACCGATCACGGAGGCTCCAGGTAGGTGCAGGCCGGTCGGGAACTCTGCTTCGTGGACTGCCAGGCGGGGCCTCTCTTGCCCTTGGCCTGCCAGTGGCTGGGAGGCGGCTCTCCCCTCTCGGCTGCCAGGGAACCGATTCCCTCTGAGCCGCGCAGACAGGACCCCGAGCCAGGCGGAGCTCCTCTGCACTTGTCAGGGATGAATCCGCCCCCGCGCCGCGACGGAAGACTGCGCACTAGGTGGAGAAGAGACGCGCAGCCCGTGAGACGGGTGCGGGTGGAAAAGTTTACAGAAGCAAATCGCCAGCCGCCCGACTCCCGGCAGGCTCCATTCGCTGACCCAAAGCTGGGTTTACCTTCTTAGCTGGATTTAAATATTGAGGACTGTTTCGGAACGAGAAGCAGGGGAAACACTCTCTGCTTGGTAGGTGGGACCCCAGCTCCAGGAGAGCGCTGAGAAAATGTCTTTAAATAAAGACAGCTTGGCCGCTTAGAACCTCGCTTTCTCGTGCCTGCCCCAGGTCGAGCGTCAACGAGTATTTCTGTGAATTTTATCACATATAACCCAGTGCAGGTGTCTCTGTTCAGCCAAATAAATAGAAAACCAGAGGCTCCAGAACACGCGATTCAAGAGGCCATATTGAAAGCCTGGTTTTGTCTGGCCTTTTCGTTTTAAAACCCTGCTGCAGAAGGCAAGAGGGGAGAGAGAAGCTCAGAAACGAAAGGGAGGTTTCAGCACCCGCGGGACTCGTCCCAGTTGGCTGACTTGAGCCCAGAAAGGCCGAGGCCTTGCCGGCAGTATCTGGATCCTCTTTGGCCCAGGAGGAGGTTCAGCGCGTCCTGCCAGGACGGCTTGGACCTGCGCCGGACAAAACCCGGGCAGGGGTGAGCCTATGGTACAGGCTCCCAGCCCTCTTGGCTGGGAACGCGTTCTTTCCTGCTCTCCCAGAAATCGCTCCCCCACCCCCGGTCTGTCGGGTCGCCCCACGAAGGCAGGTTCTACTTTAAACGCCATCGCTGCCGGCTGTTGCAGCCACCGGAGTCTAGACAGACGGCGGCAGCGGGGCCCGTTCTTTCTCTTTGCATCTTGCTCTGTGTCACCCGAGGAACAATTTATTGGTCTAAAGCTGTCTAATTCCGCCTCTTTGATCTCCTAGCCTTCTTCTTGTTTGTTTGGTCTTCCTTTAACTTTCTTAGGCTTTTATTTCCTGCCAGAAAGTAATGCTATTTGGAATATTTGGTATTTTCTTCTCTTCCAGTCTTACCCCACCATTCCCCAGCGGAGACACACCATCATCCTGGTCCTCCATAAAGGCCATCCCTGGATATTGCTGCACTATGGCCCCTGTGCCCCCAGGGGAAACCACCAGGCACCCACCTGCCCAGACAGCCCCCGCCTCCCCACCCACGCCTCAGGCAGTCCACTAGGCCAGAGCTCGGGCTCCGTTGCATCCAAGCATGAACGCTTCTGCCACCTTTTGTGCTTCTGGGACCCCCTGAGAGCGTGCGGTGAACAGGGGCGGCCTGGACCCTCTGAAAGTGATGGGAAGCGTTTTTGTATACAAGGAATCAAACTATAATTCAGAGAATTTCCGGGGCAATTCCATTGTGAGGTCGGGTCTATGGTGTGCAATAGAGCTGAGCAGTAAAATGCGTACTGACCTGACTGCTGGGCTTCCATCGAAGCCTGGGCAGTTTATGAGGCGTTTAGGGGAAGGGTTCACCCCACCACCCTCTAGGGAGTGGTGGGCAGCAGGGCATTCTGCTGCCCCGACCCTGCAGGCGTTGGAGGCTTGGGAAGGTGAGCTCCGAGAGTTGAGGCCCTGGGTGGGAGTGAGTGATACTACTGTGAGCTCCAGTCCTGGAAAGGTGAAGCTGCCAGAGCTGGGTGGCCTTTTGGGAGAGGTCCCCCTATTTGTTTTGGGGGTCTCCAAAAGAAATAGAGATCTATAGTGGGCTGCAGTCCCCAGGCGCCCGGGCCCGCTCTCTTCTCCAAATTGGCTCTAAAGCATGTATTGCTCGCAGGCATCCAGGCCCATGAGGAGCCAGTTGAGGCCCAGGGGTGGCCCCAGTGAAAGCTACCAGAAACCTTACAGCACCGCTGGCGCCTGGAAAGTGTTGGCCTGAGGTTCCAACAAGCTGGGGGAAAGAGACTTGGTTTCCCTTGAGCGAGGGGGAACCAAGGGTTGCAGGGAGGACAAAAGAGTGTCCGGCCATTTCTTAGGCTGCCAGAGGCCAGCCAGGTGCCCAGGAGAGAACGCACAGAGCCTGCCGGGCCAGAGGTGTCCAGGAGGAGGTGGGGGGAAACCTCATGTTAATAAATCTGCTGGCAAATGAGGCTCATTAATAGATAAATATTTCACTGGTTCCTTTAGGGCAGATAAACAGTGCGCTGCCGATTAAGGAAAGGAAGCTGAAAGACCTTGACTTTATTCCAACCACATGGTTCCAGTTTGCGGTGGCTTTCTCGCTGTAGCTGAAAGCGACGCTGCGCCTGCCCCATCTGGATCAGAGTCTAAGTCGACCTCCGGCCCACTGGACCTGGGAGGGGGGAGACACAGGCAAAGAGTCGATTTTCCCAGAGCCGAGGTTTGCCCACCCGGCCACCGTGGGGCGGGCGGATACTCGGAGTGCAGAGACCCTCCCTGGGCTGCGTCAATGGGCAGAAAGAGGGGCAGGGAGGACCCGCAGGCTTGGTCCAGCGTTCGGTAATAAGCAAGAGGGGACTGCGCCCGGCCGGCTCCGCGCGACCTCTGCAGGCCAGGGGTCCAGGTTGGCGGCGGGCTGAGCGCCCGCGCGGAGCCTCAAGAGTCCTTTTCCAGCAGGACGCGCCAGGCCGGCCGGGCGCGGGCAGATTCGTTGGCCACATATTTGAGCCTCTTCCCCTTCCATTCTAGGCTGCCGCGGGCCCGGCGAAGCGAGACCACCTGTGAGGGCTGCTGAGATTGGCGGAGGCGATCATGTGGGCGGTCACGTGCTGCGGCGACCTCCGTCCAAAAGAAAATGGGGTTTGGTGTAAATCTGGGGGTGTAATGTTATCATATATCACGCTACCTCGTAAAACCGACACTGAAAGCTGCCGGACAACAAATCACAGGTCAAAATTATGAGTTCTTCGTATTATGTGAACGCGCTTTTTAGCAAATATACTGCGGGGGCTTCTCTATTCCAAAATGCCGAGCCGACTTCTTGCTCCTTTGCGCCCAGCTCGCAGAGAAGCGGCTACGGGGCGGGCGCTGGCGCCTTCCCTTCGACCGTACCGGGCTTGTACAATGTCAACAGCCCCCTCTATCAGAGCCCCTTCGCGTCCGGCTACGGCCTGGGTGCCGACGCCTACGGCAACCTGCCCTGCGCCTCCTACGACCAAAACATCCCGGGGCTCTGCAGTGACCTTGCCAAAGGCGCCTGCGACAAGGCAGACGAAGGCGCGCTGCACGGCTCGGCCGAGGCCAATTTCCGTATCTATCCTTGGATGCGGTCTTCAGGTAGGCGCAGCCGCTAGGCGGGCCGGGTGGGCGCGCGGGCTGGGAGCGCGGGGCTGGGAGCGCGGAGCGCGGAGCAAGGCGGCTGCAAGCCGGCTGCCCCGTGACTCTTGGCGGCTCTGCCTTTCTGGTTTTAATTAGAGCCAAGGCGCCATAGCGTGGAGAGCTCATAGCATTGTATGTAAATGAGGCTCATAAAACTTTTTATTGCCCAATTAATGGGTTCGATCCTCGTAAATTTAACTCCATTTGCCTTGGAATTTCAACACTAAGTTTGTTCGCAATTCTCTTCTCTCTTTCTCCCTCCCTTTCTTCTCTCTCCCTCCCTCCTCCTTTTCCTTTCAGCCAGGCTTTTTTTTTTTCTCAAAAGCAGGGAGAGCCAAACCCTTTAGGGCCCCTCACACACCCCAGTGCCAGGGGCCATTTAAAGGCGGGGATGGGTGTGTGGGAGCGGAGACAGAGAGCCGGAGTTCCATAGGAAGGTCCGGGGTTGGGGGCGCGGGCTGCTGGGGAGGGCAGGCGCCCCTGGAGTGCTGGCCGCCGGAGAAGGTCTCCCTTTTGCCTAGCTAGGCGGGGAAGCGGCCTGGCTCGCCTTTGAATGGCAAAAGCGCAGCATCTCCCACTTGCCCACACTCTATATTTACAATTTCCCTTTGTCAGGGGGAAGCAGGACATTGTGGAAGCCTAGCCGGCTGGAAAGGGCGGTTGTAAAGTTGGGATTCTGCGCCTTCCCTCCTCACAGAGCTGTCTGCGCGTCTGGCACCGCAGTCGGGGTCTTCAGCTAACACTCCCGCTCCTCCCCCAGCTCAGTTTGGGGGCGCGGGGCGGAGGGGGGACTCCCGCCTAGGTCAGGGCCGGGAGGAAGGTGCGCGCTCTGGGATGGCGGCCTGGCTAATGCACTGTCCTGTCTGTGTCCCTGTCGCTTGTCTGTCCGTGTGTCCGTGTGTGTGTGTGTGTGTCTGCTCTCAGGGCCGGACCGAAAGCGGGGCCGCCAGACCTACACGCGCTACCAGACCCTGGAGCTGGAGAAGGAGTTCCACTTCAACCGCTACCTGACGCGGCGCCGCCGCATCGAGATCGCCCACGCGCTCTGCCTCACCGAGCGCCAGATCAAGATCTGGTTCCAGAACCGCCGCATGAAGTGGAAGAAGGAGCATAAGGATGAGGCTCCGGCCGCTTCCGCCGCCCCCGAGGGTGCCGTGCCCGCCGCCGCTGCAGCCGCCACCGCCGACAAGGCCGACGAGGAGGACGACGAGGAGGATGACGACGACGAGGAGGAGGAGGAGGAATGAGGGCTGGAGCCAGGGCCCTGGCTGCACCAGACAGTCGGGAAAGTGTCTTTAGAGACTGATTTTATTTACAAAAGTGGAAAAAAATAAAAAGAAAATGTTAAAAAAAAAAAAAACCCAGTCCCCAACTTGCACCCAATCTACCCCATTACCCGCTCCAGCTCCCAGCTTATTTGGACTGAGCAGCCACCTAGACTGGGGCCCCTTGGGGATCCCCTCTGCCTTCGAGGACCACCCCCCAACAGACACCCCCAATCCCAGTCCCGCCAGCTTTGCTCTGGCACGGTTAAAATACTACCTAGCACAGGCCTCGGGGAGAGGCACCCCCAAACTACCTATGGGCCCAGCCCCAGAGGGCCTCCACTCCCAGGAAGCCCAGACACGTCCCAACACTGTCAGACACCCAACACCTCCCCCATACCCGCAAGGACCTGACTCTCAGTACTACCTACTCGCCCCAAACTACCTATTTTGTGCTGGCTGGCTCGCCTGCTACCTAGTGCCGAACCCTCCCCCCTCCACAGCCAGGCCGCTGCTGCTTCCGGGCTAGCAGTCTTTGGGGTCTCTGAGGCTGTGCTGAGAAGGCACTGGTGTCCGGGGACCAGGGCATTGGCTTCTATTTAAATGGAAAAATAATATATTTATTCCAAAGCATTCTAAGTGTTGCAATCTAGAATCCCTCCTTCTTTGACCTGGGCACCCCATGTTCAGGCCCATCACCCCCTATTTCTGGAAGGGAGCATTCTCAAGCTAGCTGAAGGCCTCTGGGTTCGCAGAGATGCTCCCAGCCTCCCTGCCCCTCCCCTGGCCCCTGTGTCCTGCTGTCCAGCCATGTTGAATATGTACACCCTGACTTTTCCTACAATGGCAAATATTGTATATTTGAACAAGATTTTTTTTGTCATTTATATAGTCTTGGAGCTCATTTGTAAGGCAATGTCCTGACTTGGGAAGGATGTGTTAATGGGGTGACTTTGTAGCATGGTGTGTTGTCTTG
Organism: Monodon monoceros; assembly: GCF_005190385.1. Classification (NCBI taxonomy): domain Eukaryota; kingdom Metazoa; phylum Chordata; class Mammalia; order Artiodactyla; family Monodontidae; genus Monodon; species Monodon monoceros. Next base: position 56,619,865 of record NW_021703776.1, on the reverse strand, counting down.
ACCCAACTCTATAGCGTGTGGGGAGGGCAGCCCTCCCCAGCGCCCTCCATCTCCTGTGTTGTCCTGTGTCCCCCTCATCCCTCTTGGCTCTAGCCTGGGCTTCCAGGAACAGGAAGGTACACTTCCTGTCTTGCCCAGTTAACAGTGTTTTATGTAACAGAAAAATAAAGATGCTCGATGACAAAGAAATGTGGACCGCTTTATCTAGGGGGGAGGGGGCCTGGGGAAGACAGGGTGAGCATGAGTGGAGAGCAAGCCCTGGCTGTGCCTATGTGGCCAAAGGGGCTTTGGGACAGCAAAAATGGAAGAAAGAATAGGGTCTATGTGCTGGGTGTCACGTATTGTTGTATACACCTCGAATCCCTTTTCATGTGGACTTTTTATGTGTAGATTCATATAGGTGTGTGTACCTCTTTTTGCATGTGTATTTCTGTGTATTTTTGAGTCCATAATTGTATGTATTTCTTTGTCCATAGTTGAGTGCAGGTGTTTTTGTGTGTAAACAATTGCAGGTATTTCCTCGTCCATAATTGGGTGCATGCGTTTCTGTGTGTCCATAATTGTATATGTGCATTTCTCTGTGTGGAGATTTTTGTCCGGTTCGCATGTGTGTGCAAACATCTTCCAGATCCCTTGAAAACGGAATCTTCGATTGATACATTATATTCTATGAACCTCCCCAAAAACCTCCATAAATTCCATGAGAGAATCCCAAATCCACCCTTTCCTATAAGGCTATAGGGTGGGCTTGGAAAGGGGTATTACCCTACAATTGATTCTGAATTTTCCACGAGCCCTGAACCCGACCCCAGGATAGGACGCGGGATTCAGGGCCTCTGATATAGACCCCAACCCCACATTCAGGCAAAGCGAGGGCGCCCCAGGACCCAGCACTGAAGCTGAGGGGTATGGGAAGGGGCAGGGGCCGCAAACCCGGCTTCGAAACTTTGGCGCGGGCGTCTGGATGAGAAGGATTGAGGGGCTGGGGAAGGGGCGAGGGGTGGTGGGGACAGCGCAGAACAGGGTGAGCTCGGCGGGCGAAGACCTCGACTCCTGTCTCCTGCTTGGGTTGGGCCCACTTCTTATTACTCTTAATAAACCCCGGCCCAACTGGGTCTGTAAAACCTGCGGCCCCAAGTCGGGGCGGCCTCGGTGGTAAGATGGCGCCGGTGTAAGAGCTGCCTCCTCTTAGTGATGGGGAAAGGGTCATAAATCCGTTGTTGTTTATGAAAATTTACAACTTTGCAATACAACTTTATGAGTTGTTCGGCCCTTCCATTGGCCGCTGTCGGTCATGTGGATGGGAACCGTGAACATGAACTTTTTTATAATTTCCCTTGCGAGAATAGAGCCGCATTCTTTTCCTCCGCTCCGTCCTGCCTGCTTCGGCGCTCTGCCTTCCAGCCCGGCTCGGCTGTGCTTTGTCCGGCGATGGCGAGCGAGACGAGGCCCCGGCCCGGCCCGGCCCGGCCGCTCCCGCAGGAGGTGGGGCTCGTCCAGTTCCCGGCACCGCCGCGGCCGCTTTGCAACTCGCAACCTGGCTAATTTCCTGCGTCCTCTAGCACCAGGAAAGAGGACAATTCGTCTCCCCGGGCTGCCCAGGCGACAGCTGTCAGAGGGGCAGGAGCTTCTGGGAACCGCCATCTGCAGGTGAGACATGTGGGGAGACAGGAGCAAAGGTTGTGAGACGGTAGCCGGCACCGGCGGCAGTGGGAGAGGGCACCCAGGGCGGCTCTGAAGAGGGGCATACTCACCCTCACCCACCCACTCACCCATTCACACACGCGCCTCCATCACACACTACAGCCCGCACTCGCCAACACACACACACACACACACACTCACACACACCCTCCCTCCCTCTCCTCTTTCGGGCTCACCGTGGGAGTGAATGCCTGCTTTCCTTCTGTGGCACAGTGCCCTGGCACGGGGCAGGAACACTGAGGTCTTCTTTCTCCCCTTCCTCGTCGACCTCGCAGAGCCCAAAAGGAAGTGGCCCTGCACCCTGCATTCCCTGCCAGCCTCCCGGGTTTGGATTTTTTTTTTTTTATGATCCAATTGGCAGGATTGAATCCCCCAATAACTGGAGACAGTTCCCGACCTGGGAAGCTGGTAAGAGGGGAGGGCAAAGTGAATTCATCGGCAGGGGTTTTATCAGCATCAACACAGCACCTTCTATTCCGTGGGAACTGGTTTCTGGAGAGAAAAGTAGACTGAGGGGAAAAAACAAACAAAAACTTACTAATTCAGCCAGGGTCCTCTGCTGAGTGCCTGCTTCCCTTCACGCGGTTTTCCGATGAGAGAGGTGTCTGAAGCGCGGGGAGAGGGAATAGATTCGTGGGTGGAATTCTGTGTTGGAGGAGAGGATGGGGTTAATTGGCTGGGTGTTGCTTGGCGGGAAGTTTCGGTGCAGAGGATGTGGTGGTGTTGTTGCGAGTGGCAGGGGCCCGCAGCCAAGGTTGAAGGAAGGACGCAAACCGAGTCTGGACGATAGGGGACCTCCTGCCAGCCACAGCCACCTCGGCGCAGCGGGCTGGCTGGCGACCGCGCGCTGCCCATCTCCGAGAGCCGGGGGAGGACTGTGCAGCCGCCTGGGAGGAGGCGCGGAGGGTGCCGCGGGCGTGGGCTTGACGAAGCGCGGTGGCACAGACCCAACTTGACCTGGGTGTACCTCGATCAGATTTGTCCCAGGAGCTTCCTGGGACAGCGACCAGAAATGAACCTGAGGTTCTGGGAGTTCTTTTTGTTTGCTTTTTGGTTTTGGTTGTTGTTGTTTCCCCACCTTAAGATGATGCCTTGGTATGCACTCTACAATTTAGAAGGGCCTGTGGACGTCGGGAACGTCCACCCGCGCTGGGGGGTGCGCTGGGGCGGATAAAGGCGCATTTGCATCGCGGGGCCGTGAGCTGCGTGACTGCGGCTGCCGCGAGCAGATTTATTGCGACCGCGCCGGGCGCTCGCTGCTGCCACGCTGTGGCCGTCGCCGGAACCGACGCCAGCCGCAGCCCCGAGTCGTGCAGCCTGGCGCGACTGCTGCGCGGGCCCCTCAGAGGTTCCCAAGCAGCCCGAGGAGAGGGGGCCGAGGGAGGACCTCAGGGGCGGCCTCCCAGGGCCTGACTGGCCGGGAACCTCCCCCGCCTTGGCCACCCCTGACCGGAGCTGGACGCCCGACTAGACTCGAGTCCTGCCGCCACCCCAGCACCATGGAGACTGGTTGCACAGGCCGCCTGGCACGTCATGGCTGCTTCTCTCCAAACTGCGCGTCCCAAGGCGCCCCGGGGGCGCACACTGGTTCGGGAAACGCGTCCGCTGTGGGATTTTGAAATCGGAGATAGCACTCGTAGTCCTGAGGCCTGAAGGCCTGGCTGGCCCTGAGGAGGATTGACTATGGCAAGGAAGCGGGCTTTGGCTCCAAGCGAAGGCCTATGACAGGCAGAGGCCGCACCTGTGTGCTATGGGCTCTGGCCTGGGCTAGCGATCCCGGCGGACGCAGTGGCCTTCATGGAACCCCCCAGCAGGCCTCTCTCCAGACCGGTGGAGGTCGAGGAGCTCAGTGGGCAGCCCCGGGAAAGGGTGAATTGTGAGGCTCTGCTTGCCATCCCGTCCCCCTCGAAGAGCAGCTGAAAGGTGAGTGCACTTTCTATGTGGCTTTGACCTAGAAAAGAGCCCTGGTGGCCATTCTCACCATCCCAGGAGAGGCTCCCTCCAGAGTCTGGGGCTTCTATTCTTGTGTGAATGGCGCTCTCTCTCTCTTCATATATATATATATATATATATATATATATATATATATATATATATACACACACACACACACATACACACACACATATATATATATTCATACATATATATATATATATATATATATATGCACCTAATGCTGCTTGGAGAAATAAATTGGACGGCTGTCAACCTGATATGTACCAGCCTTGGCTAACACGTAGAGATTTCAGTTTAATATATTTTTTCCATCTTAGTTTCTATAGAAGCTAGAAATATACTGTTTTTTGACTCTTAGCTGAGAAATCAAATTCTTTCGTTGACTGGGACAATGATTAAATCGAGAATCCGGGTCAACCCATAACAAATACTAATAACAGTAGTAAACTACCACCAGCCCCAACACCGTGTGGGACCTGGAGGAATGAAGCAGAAATTATGAATGTAAACATTTATGAACGTCTCCAAATGATCATTTTCATCTTACATGATAATGACTTGCTTGAGATCACCATCATCTGATGGTCTTGTTAAAGAAACAACAACTCAAACATGATTTTCTTCTAACACAACTTTTTTGTAAATCCCTTTTTAATTTTTAACTCTTGAGTTTTCATTTTCACCTATCAGATCCTTTCCCTAAAGAAATTCGAGGACAATTTAAAATTATGTCCTTTCCTGCCAGGCCCTTATTTATATATGCAAAGAAGAAACTTTGCCAGCTTCAACTGATTGGGGCACAGTCAGAAGGCTTCTGGGTGCAGCCCCCACTGGGTGGGCAGTGGCCGATTTTGAGGATGCACCACAGTCTCTGGGGAGGCCAATCATAGCCCAGTCCTTTCCCAATGTTTTCTCCTTGGGGGAAGTGAGGGGAGAAATCGAAAAGCAAGGAAGAGATTAAGGAAGTCGTTGCCAGATTCCTAGGGGGGCCTTGCCACACACCCCCCAAGTCCTGAACCCCATCAGCCTGCATTCGCCAGTTTTACAGATCTTATAAACACCCTCCGGAAATTCAACCAAATCATATAAATAAATCGTTCTTCAGGCTCCAGACAACTGAGCATTTTAAAGATAATTCAAGGGGTTTTACAAGCCTAACAAATACAGTTGTAAAAATGCCATTGGAAAGATATCACATTTACAAAATGAGATTGATCCACGTGCTATAAAAGTCAACTATCTCAAAGGAACACCTCAGGCAAGAGAGCGCAGCCCAGGACAGGATTTTCCTGTCCTGTTTGGGGAAGGCCAGGCCTGGGGCTGCAGTAAAAGCAATTCAGAGAATTTCTGGAACTGGTGAGACAAACTGTTTCTGGTTCTGGAGCAACTGTGGGTGGCAGGTCCCCCAAAATGTCCCAGAAAGGGCAGGAAAGGGGACATCCCAGGACAGAGCCCATGGACAGGTGACCCAGAAGCCAAGCACATCCATCATTCCCGTGGCCTTGGGCCCGCGGAGCTGCCCTCTATGCCCGGCTGGGCCAGGGACCCTGGGTCACCAGCACCTCTGAAATGAGGACAGAGATTCCACATCTGGATCTGTCTCATCTCTGAGCTATCAGGGTGGCAGGCGGAGGGAGAGTCTGGCGAGTTGGGCTTGGGCAAGGGGAGCAGGTCCCAGGGCTGGCTTCGGAGCTCAGTCTCACAACCACTCCTCTGTAGGTCCCTTTCTTGTTGAAACCAGTGGTTTCTGACCTCTAGGTTCCTGGGTTCAGAGGCAGCAGGAGCGGGGCTCACAGCTTGTGAGGGGTGCTTTGAGGCCAGGCAATCGCTGGCCATTGGAAGGAGGCCCCTGGAGACTCAAAGGAGACGTGTTGTATGTGGGAGTAGGGGGCCTGCGGGGGAAGAGACTAGCCTCGTCCTGGTCCTGGTCAGCTCGAGGTGAGCCTTTCTCCTTGGCGGCGAGGCCCAGGCCCTTGATGGGAGTGGGGAAGGAGAGGAGGAGGTGATGCATCGATTCCTAAGGCGCAGGAGTGAGGAGCAGGGGTGAAGGCCTGGTTTCTCAGAGCCCTTCTCCAGCTCCGGAGCCCGCACCGACGGGTAGGGGAGTGCAGGGGGAGGGGCAAACTCAGGGCCCTGCCGGGAGGGCAGGCCGGCCCGGAGCAAAGACATCCTCGTCACCGCCCCTCCCTGCGCGGGGCTGTCAGGTTTCCTGTTTGGAGAGAAAACCCAGCAAAATCCAACAAGGCAAAAGGGGGGTGGTGGGGGGAGGAAAGAGCGGGCCTGGCCAGGTCTTTGCATCAACCCGGACGCGGGTGCCCCTACCCCGGCCCGAGCCGCACGCCCCTGCCCAGGCCTCGCCCGCCACCGGCTTTCGGGAGGAGAGCCGGGCCGGCTGGCTGTGCGCGCCCATTAATCTGCCGGGCGGGCGGCGGGCGGGCGGCGGGCGGGCGGGCTGGGGGCTGTTTGTAACTTTGCTGCCTCGGTCGCCGCGGTCCCCGGGGAGCGGGCTCCGGCGCTCGCTCCCATTGGCCGCCGCCGCGTCAGCTGGTGCGATTTGCTGCTGTCGCTTTTGGCGTTCGGCCATCCAGAAACAAACCAGTTCGATGACTACTAATAGTTATAGCCAGATGTACTAATACACAACAAATCACAGTCCTGCAGAGGGGCGCGCAAATGAGTTCCTATTTTGTGAATCCCACTTTCCCCGGGAGCCTGCCCAGCGGCCAGGACTCCTTCTTGGGCCAGCTGCCCCTCTACCCGGCCGGCTATGACGCGCTGAGGCCCTTCCCGGCCTCGTACGGGGCGTCGAGCCTCCCGGACAAGACGTACACCTCACCTTGTTTCTACCAACAGTCCAACTCGGTCCTGGCCTGCAACCGGGCGTCCTACGAGTACGGGGCCTCATGTTTCTATTCTGATAAGGACCTCAGTGGTGCCTCGCCCTCGGGCAGTGGCAAGCAAAGGGGCCCCGGGGACTACCTGCACTTTTCTCCCGAGCAGCAGTACAAACCCGACAGCAACTGCGTGCCGGGCAAAGCCCTCCATGACGAAGGCACCGACCGGAAGTACACGAGTCCTGTTTACCCCTGGATGCAGCGGATGAACTCCTGCGCGGGTAAGGTGTTTCCCTGCAGCCCCTCAAGAGAGTGGAGGGAGAGGGGGAAGGAGGCAGGGAAAGAAGGAAGGAAGGAGGAGACAGAGAGAGTAGAAAGAGGAAATAGAAAGAAAGGAAAGAATGAACAAAGTTTCTTTGGGTTTTTAAAAAGAGATTTCAAAAAATAAAAAATCCAACCCATTCCCAATGGGGCAATCAAGCTGTGGCAGCTTGAAGGCGGGGCACTAGTGTCCATGTAAGGTGACAACTTAGGGAGCGTGTGGGGGGCTCACTGCCATGCTGTGTGAGACCCAGTGACAGGGGCAACCTGAAGAGAGAGCAAGGCTGGATGGGAGAGAGCGCCTGCCCTCACTGCATGCTGGTAACACCCTGCTCAGATCCCCAAGCCGTGATGGCCTTCTGCACCCAACCTGAGAACTCCCCTTTCCCTCCCAACCCCCTCACCCTTCTGCCCTTCAGAAACGCATCTAGATAAAGGCCCTCATTTGGCCCCTTGCAGTGTCTCCCCAAAGCCTTGGAGGGCCACATCCTCAGCCTCAGGATTTTTTCTCTCTCTCCTCCCTCCCCTCCCCCTTCCACTCAACTGTCCACTCACAGCCAGCTTCTGCCTCCTTCTGAGGCCCTGCCTGTGTCTCATACACCCAGCTTCGGGGGAGCCCCCCACCCATGGGTTCCTTTGGCACTAGAACAGATAGCCCATCACAGTCCTTCATTCCAGAAACCCCAGGTGGCCCACAGCTCCATCTCTTTGCTCCTGGTTTCCAAAAAATCTACAGGGAATCCTTGGAGAAGGACAGAGGCTAATGCGGATTTTTCAACTTACAGTCTTTTGCTTTAAAATCCACTTGTGTTTTCAAGAGCTCTGCGTTTCTCAGAAGGGCCATACAATTGGAAGGCATTTGCAAAGATTTGAGAGGGCTCACCATTTAATTTTTTTTTAAAAAGCATATTGTGTCCTGACATGGCTGGCCAAAGTAACATCTTCACAGAGGTCCGTGTGTGAATTTGGAGTGTCTACCCTACTCACAGGGTTCCATACCCACCATTCCCAGACACACACACTCTACTCCCACAAAACAGGCTTAGGTACCCCGATCTAAGAATGCTGTTCTATTCTTTTGCTTGTAATTTTTTTTAGAGCAGATTTTTCAAAAACAATAATTTCCCACCCCAAGTCGTTTTAAGTGGAACACATCTCGCTTGGTATGAAATAATCTTCTCCCATCCAGCCCGCTTTCGGCCCCAGACATAGTGGGAGAGGCGGGTGGTTTTCAGCCCCGAGACCGGGGCGTGGGGCGCGGGGCTGACTGGTCTGGCTGCCCGGATCCTGGCTTACCGGCGCCCGGCCATTTCTGACCGCAGGTGCTGTGTACGGGAGTCACGGGCGCCGAGGCCGCCAGACCTACACGCGCTACCAGACGCTGGAGCTGGAGAAGGAGTTCCACTTCAACCGCTACCTGACGCGGCGCCGCCGCATCGAGATCGCCAACGCGCTCTGCCTCACCGAGCGCCAGATCAAGATCTGGTTCCAGAACCGCCGCATGAAGTGGAAAAAGGAAAATAAACTCATCAATTCCACACAACCCAGCGGGGAGGACGCTGAGGCAAAAGCGGGCGAGTAGACGCCTGGGCAGGGACCAGGCCCGCGCCGCAACCTCCCTCGGCTTTGCCCCCTTGCCTTCGCCTACTCCCCAACTTTTCTTCCCGCCTGCTCCCATCCGGGGGGCTTTCGCAGCTTCAGGGGAGCCCGGCGCTTTGCAAACGTCTGAGCATTTATTTCTTACAAGAAAAAAAAAAAAAAAAAAACCTCACACACAGCCAATCCCAGCGGTAGAGCGAGGCGCACTGCACACGCAATCCCGCTCTCCAAGCCTGCCCAAGCCCGCTCCGGGTCTCAGGGCGCGCCCCAATCGGTCCCCGGCTCTTGTGTTAGCGCCTCTGCACGCCCCTGAGCTCGGGTCCCGGGGTTGCTGGAGAGGAAAGAACCCGGGCCCGAGCCCCCTTTGGTGTCTGGGCGTTTCCGCCTCGGTTCCTCGCCACCAAGTCCTGAAGGGCATCACCAAATCAACTCCGGCCACTGGGAAGAGGGAGCCTAAAGTCTGGGGCCCCAGCTCTGCCGAGGCCTCCCAGGCCGCCCCCAGAAAGGAAGAAGCGCGAGGAACAAAGGGGGCCCGAGAGAGCCTTGTCTCTCGGCCCAGCGCGCAACCGTCCTTGGAAGAGAAGCAGCCTCAGCCCAGCCGAGCCAACCTGGGCGCGGGTGGAATCTTGCAGCCCTGGGAAAGACTGGGCTCCCCGAGCTCCGGATTCCGGCTCCCCGCCTCCAACAGGGCCGACGCTACCACCACAACAGCTTTCAGGACCTAAGGATGCAGCCCAGGGCTATGGGAGCGGCAAGAGTCCTGGTTTCCAAATGTGCCAGGGGCGCCTGAGACGCCTGACCTCCCCAGCGGGGACACCTCCCCCCACACCCAACTTTAAGCTATATTTGTGATTTACTTTCGTCTTTCAGAACCCAGGAAGATAACTACGGAGGTACTAGGCACTGCCACAAAATGCTTTCATTAGCGTCCTCATTTTACTTCTGGAGGTCTAAGCAAGACCCTAATAACTCGGCCCACGAATCCCCAGGCCCAAGCAGCTTCTGTGGCTGCGGGGAGCCTAGGCCCACTCGCTGGGTTCACCGAGAACCCTCCGACTTGGGGCCCGGCTGGCTAGAGGAAAGTGACCCGGTGGTGAAGACTCTCCAGAATGGATACTTATAGCAAATCAAATAGCAAACTAATGACACGAAAACCATATTTACACGAAAGAAAAATCGACTCCGGCTATAAAAGTGTATGGAATTTGACCTCGCCTCGGAGAAACGCTACACAAAAGCTATCTTTAATAGACGCCTGTCATTTAAGAGCGGCAGGGACACTGTCCCTCATGCGCTCGCAAAAACAGAGCCGTAATTGTAGCTGCTGCTGCGGGTAGGATTTATTTCTCCAATTGGCTAAATGGCCTCCCCCCCTTCCCCGAAGGTGATATCTGTATTTTCAAATTTCAGAGCTGCCGGCACGACGGTCAGAACCGACCCCAACCTCGACACAAAAATAAGAGGGGCTGCACAGCAGGGAAACAAAGTTGTTGTAAATAAAATCCAAGTCACCATCTCCCCTCAGTCCTCTGCATCCTCGCCGGGCACGCGATCGGCAGCTGACGGCCTCACAATTGGTACATCCTAATGGAACTGCGAGGGAAATGCAATAATTTTGCCATAATGGGCTGTAACCTCAATTCGACCCCGGCCCTTGCAGCCCCGGGTCGGAAGCGGAGGGATGCGCCCTGCCTCCAGCGGGTGGCGCTCGAGTCCGACTGAACGACGGCGGCGAGTGGCGGGCACGCGCCTGGGGCGCGCGCGCCACTCCTCTCGCCTCCACCCAACTCCCCCATTAGTGCCCGAGTTTACCTCTAGAGGTCATCAGGCAGGATTTACGACTGGACAACAAAAGCACGTGATTCGAAGTCGTACCCCATATTTGGGTGCCTACGTAGGAGGGAACCAAGTACATGTCCCAGTCATTTCCATAATTCATCATAAATTGTGCAAGGGTGCTATAGACGCACAAACGACCGCGAGCCACAAATCAAGCACACATATCAAAAAACAAATGAGCTCTTATTTTGTAAACTCATTTTGCGGTCGCTATCCAAATGGCCCGGACTACCAGTTGCATAATTATGGAGATCATAGTTCCGTGAGCGAGCAATTCAGGGACTCGGCGAGCATGCACTCCGGCAGGTACGGCTACGGCTACAATGGCATGGATCTCAGCGTCGGCCGCTCGGGCTCCGGCCACTTTGGCTCCGGGGAGCGCGCCCGCAGCTACGCGGCCAGCGCCAGCGCGGCGCCCGCCGAGCCCAGGTACAGCCAGCCTGCCACGTCCACGCACTCGCCTCCGCCCGACCCGCTGCCCTGCTCCGCCGTGGCCCCTTCGCCCGGCAGCGACAGCCACCACGGCGGGAAAAACTCCCTGGGCAACTCCAGCGGCGCCTCGGCCAACGCCGGCAGCACCCACATCAGCAGCAGAGAGGGGGTTGGCACGGCGTCCGGAGCCGAGGAGGACGCCCCCGCCAGCAGCGAGCAGGCGAGCGCTCAGAGCGAGCCGAGCCCGGCGCCGCCCGCCCAACCCCAGATCTACCCCTGGATGCGCAAGCTGCACATAAGTCATGGTAAAGCCAGTCTTTTCCTAAATCCACGCGGCCGCGGGGGCGCGGCTCTCGGTCCCCCCCCCCCACTCTCCTTTACCGCCCTCTCTCTCCCCGTCACTGTCCTGGTTTCGCCTCTCCCAGCCCTGTGGAGCCTCTCCCCGCCGTTCTCCTTCCCCTGCCTTCCTTCTTCCTCCTTCTCTTTTCTGCAGCGCCCAGCGCTCACAAATGCGGGGAAAGAGGCCGCTGGCTAGCCAAGTTTAGACGTTGAAAAGGGGGGAAAGGGAAAAAAAAACATATCCAACCCCAGCGCCTCGGAACGCGCTCATGGGTCAGGCCAGCCGAGCAGGGCGCAGAGAGGTAGAGGATGGCAGTAGGGGCCGTGAATCGGGCTTGTCAGGACTGATAATTTATGAGGAGGGCTACGCTGGGGAAACAGCGTTACTAATTAGAGTCCCCGAAAAGGGGCTTGGTGGGGGGAATAATCGAGGCGAGAGCCGGCGGGATTCTGAAGTTTGGGGGCAGGAGGGAGAGCAGGAAAGGAAAGGGAAGAAAAAGAAAGCAGGCGCCCCAAGCGTGCAGGCTGGAAGAGGAGGCGGCTCGCGGGACTGGAACTTTAAGGGAGGGTGATCTGGAGGCTACTTGGGCGCACAGAAAAGGGCCTTGCTTTGGTGGGTTTCTGGGTGGTGGGCAGCCTGTGAGGGCTGTGCCCCGCCTCAGGGCGCCAGGGGCAGGGCCAGAGGGCAAGAGAGGGGCGAGGGAAAGCCGGGGGATCGTCCGGGACGCGGCTCCAGCTTCGGATGGGCCGATTGTTCCCAGAGTCCAAATCTTATTGTTTTCTCTCTAGAAAGGAAGAGGGAAGGAAATTCGGGAGGGGTGGGTGGGCGAGTGAGGAGGGAGACTTGTTGAGCTTTTCTCCCCTGTTCAGGACCCTGGCTGGTCCAGCTGGCGGACTTTGGTAGCCAGAGGCTGAGGAGTGGGTGGCTAAACCGCTGACTTTTCTGTTGCAGACAACATAGGCGGCCCGGAAGGCAAAAGGGCCCGAACGGCCTACACGCGCTACCAGACCCTGGAGCTGGAGAAGGAGTTCCATTTCAACCGCTACCTGACCCGCCGAAGAAGGATTGAAATAGCACATGCTCTTTGCCTCTCCGAGAGACAGATTAAAATCTGGTTCCAAAACCGGAGAATGAAGTGGAAAAAAGATAATAAGCTGAAAAGCATGAGCATGGCGGCGGCGGGAGGGGCCTTCCGCCCCTGAGTATTTGAGCGTTTAAAGTACTGAGCAGTATTAGCCGGGTCCCGCGTAGTGTCAGTCCTAAGGTGACTTTCTGAAACTCCCTTGTGTTCCTTCTGTGAAGAAGCCCTGTTCTCGTTGCCCTAATTCATCTTTTAATCATGAGCCTGTTTATTGCCATTATAGCGCCTGTATAAGTAGATCTGCTTTCTCTTCATTTCTTTGTCCTGAATGGCTTTGTCTTGAAAAAAAAATAGATGTTTTAACTTATTTATATGAAGCAAGCTGTGTTACTTGAAGTAACTATGACAAAAAAAGAAAAGAGAAAAAAAAACACAAAAAAGTCCCCCTTCGACCTCGTTTAGTGCCAATGTTGTGTGTTGCACTCCAGTTGTTTAACTGTGCATGTGAGTGGAAGTGTTCCTGTCTCAATAGCTCCAAGCTGTTAAAGATATTTTTATTCAAACTACCTATATTCCTTGTGTAATTAATGCTGTTGTAGAGGTGACTTGATGAGACACAACTTAACTTGTTCGATGTGTAGTGACTAGTGACTCTGTGATGAAAACTGTGACTCTGAGCGGTGTGTCCCTGCGTGCCTTTGTAGGACCCTTTGCACGAACTCTGGAAGTGGCTCTTATAAGCGCAGCTTCAGTGATGTATGTTTTTGTGAACAAAGTTACAAATATTGTCCAAGTCTGGCTGTTTAAGCAAACTGTGATCAGCTTTTTTTTTTTTTGTATTTGTTTTTAAGGAAAAAATACTGACTGGAAACAAAAAATAAACTTTCTATTGTAAGTTCTCTTGGTCTGGTTTGTGCCAAATAGCAAGTGGCTCTTTTTGCTCTTCTGTCTGTCCAGTGCTGGGAGGCAGTGAGTCTGAGGCTACCTGAGCCGTCTGCCTGTGCAAGGGGACCTCAGACCAACACCCTGACCCGTGGCCTCCCTAACTGACCCATCAGAGAGTTCAGGGCGGAAGGTGGAAAAGCTTTAGGTGGTTGCAAAGCCTGAGTCCAACCTGCCCATCTCTGAGAAAACCAGGTTAACTTGATGGGTACGAAAAAGAGAGGAAGAGAGAGAAAGGAGAAAAAGCCCAGGGCTTTGTTAGCGGCCCTCGGGGGCCCACACAGATGCCGCTTCTCTCCTAAGGCCATCCTAGGCCTCCACTTGCTGAAGAGGCTGCTATGTTAAGTTGTGGCCCCCAGACCCTCTGCCCTTAACCCAGCCAGGCACCCTTTCCCACTCCTCGCCCTCCTGAACCCAGTTGGCTTCTTTTGCTATAATTAATTTGCTACAAATGGAAGGTACTTACCCCATCCTAGCTCGATTGGGAAACTCCTCAGAGCAGCTAAAGCGCAACTAGAGATTTGCACATTTACCGACTGCTTAAACTGATGCCGTCTTTCCTTTAAAAAGTTATAAAACAGTAAACTTTATAAGCCCCAGTTCCGGCTATATGACATTTGGGTGCCAAATGAATAGGGTTTTGTCTATGAATTAGATCGTAAAATCATCCATAGCACAGACAGATCGGCTCACTGGCTATAAAACGTCACGTGGGGCCATTAAAGTAAGTTTTATGGTTTTGGGGAGTTGACATCCAACATTATATACCACATAACATATAATCTCACTGACGCTGGACTCCATTTGACTCTTTTGCAGGCTACGTGTGCCACCTGGTCATTCAAATTGTCAATTTTAGGTCCAGAAGTGTCCAGACCACAAGTCTCTCAAAACTCTGAAAAAATGGCTCCCTCCGAGTTAAGGTAAGCTCGCCCCCTGAGCGCTTTCAAGTTTATTTGTACTCTGAAAACTTTCTTTCTGGATCTTTCTCTCTCTCTCTCTGGTTCTATAACTCTGAGGTTGCCTCAGAATTCCAAAGGGGAGAGCAAACTTTCCCTCTGCCCAAATTAGGAGCGCCAAGAGCCAGCTTTCGGAGGCACCACGGTGTAGAGCGCCTGTGGCCGCGCCGCATCCCTGGGCCTAACTTTAATTGCTGCACCAGCGCGGATGTTAATGACTTCCGCTGCTCTCGCCGGCATGCAAAAAGATGATTTTTGTGTGCTAGTTGGCCTGCATGCGGAGACCGGGCAGGGCCGCCCCCATCCCGGGGCTGGAGGGCCGGGCTCTGCTGGGTCTGCGGAGCCCTGGGTGGGGGCTGGGAGCCGGGTGGGGGGGTGGCGCCGGCTGCGGGCGCCGAGGCCGCGCTGCGCTGGGGCGCGCTGGGGAGTTTGAAAGAAAGGCCCGGGCAGGGCCGAGGCGTACGCCGGCGGGATTTCTGACGGGGCTGTGGCAATACGTCTCCGCGGGCCGGGGTCATTTGGCAACACTGAACCGAGGTGGCGGCCTTTGGGGCCGGGTCGCAGGCTGGATCGGGAGAGCCCGAGGGTGCAGAGGCCGGCCGGGTGCGGACGGCACCTCTAGGCTGGGCCCCTGGGTCGCCAAGCCGAGCCCAGGCCGCTGGCGCCCGCGGGACGCTGGGGACCGCGGGTCCCCACCTTGCGGGGGAGGGCTCAGCACCCCCTCCCCCGCACCAGGGACCAGGCCCTGAACCTTGTTTGCCTGCACGTTCTTTTTATTTCGGTGGGACTGTTCTCACCAGCCTGTGAGTCTGAAGCAATAAACTTTATGGCCGGATTTAACTTCAGTCTTTGAATCCCCAAGCTAAATGAAAGGCGTTACAGCGCTTTCTTTTCTTCTGCCTTGCCTTTCTTCTTCTTTCCTTTTCCTCTCTCCTTTTGTAGAATTTAAAATCTATGCACAGGACCCTCAAAAGGCAACTTAGGCATCTCCCTAGATAGCACTAAAGATTAATTTATTCCCCCTCAATATACAGGCAAATTCTTTCTTCCAAACTGT
Organism: Monodon monoceros; assembly: GCF_005190385.1. NCBI lineage: Eukaryota > Metazoa > Chordata > Mammalia > Artiodactyla > Monodontidae > Monodon > Monodon monoceros. Next base: position 56,604,798 of record NW_021703776.1, on the reverse strand, counting down.
GCCCTAAAGTTTGGGGGGAAATCGAGGTGTCTTCAATGTCCAACTTAAAAGTCCCCAGGACCATTAGGTTGTTTTTCCACACACATCATAAAGGGTAGTTTAGGGAAGAAATAGGTCGTTTGTCAGTAGGAGATTTCCGCCATTCTTTTGTTAGTTGCTCTTTCTGTTTGATCCCAGGAAATTTACATAATCTATGATTTCCAAAACAGTCCCCAATATTGCACCAATGGGTGAGATAGATTTTTCCTAGGTACAATTCCAGCTTGGTCTCAGCCACCCTTTCTGGCCCCAACCCTCTACATTCTTCAGTGGCAAAGTCATGACTAGGGACACTGTGGCCTGACCTGGGGTCTTTCTCTGAATGGGTACCCACAAGGGATCTAGCAGATTTCCCCCATCCCGTATGAAGAACTAAGCCAAATCCTCCAACTCAGAAATGAAACAAAAAATGGGATCTTCTGTCTCCAAATGCTTTTCTCCTTAGGAGCTAGCTAGGTGGTTCTCTGCAAGTGCTAACTGGTAAAGATATTTAGTAAGTCCTTAAAGTGAAAACATTTAAAGTGTAGAGTTGGAATTTCCACAAACTTTATTGTGCAGAGGCCACTTGCACTCAACATAAGTCCAACAGATGTCCCCAAAGTCAGAGGTTCAGAAAGCAAAACCTGGGAAGTTTTTTGAAAAATCGAAACCCTCCCACAAGTCCCACTCCTCTTGAATAGTGGCAAGGCGAATCTCTGAGGTCCTTTTGTGTAACCTGTTAAAGTGAGCATTTCTTGAGAGCAGTTCAGCACTCAGGAAGATGTGTCTGCATCTTAGTGGCAACCAGAATATAAACTTTATTTGGGTTCTCTTTTATTATTTTAGATGTCTGTGAGAATTCTGGAGTCTTTCTTCTGCTGCTCTGAGTTTCGGATTCTTTACTGGAAAATACTGGGTTAAGGTTTTATTTTAGTTATTCATCTGGTGATCTTGATTGAGTGACTTCTTGGTGACTAAAATTAGTGGCAGAAAAAAAGAGTGATAGAGCTGCTGGCAGGTTCATTTGAGTAACATGCCTGGAAGAAGTGTCCACACCACCTCTGTGGTCACGTCCCCACTCTGGGTATGGGAATGGGCAGAAAGTTTCTTGGATTAGAATCACACAATATGGGGGAATCTTTCCCAAGCATTAAAAAAATTACAGGCTATAAATATTGTCAGCTTGCTTATTTCTGTCTGTTGTAATCATCATAAAACTTTAGAGTTTAAGACGGCAGGCCAACTCACATGCGGTTAACTGACTTTAAAAAAATACAGCATCCAGTCAGACCTATGTGAGCGTTATTGGAGGAATTTTTTTCTCTCTTCCTATTTTCATAGGAAGCATAGTAAGGAGGATGGCTGGTTATCTGCTCATTTTGTAGATAAGTTATTTGTTTTCTCGTGTGTTCTTTTGGGTTGCTTTTGCAGAGGAACTTACTTAGGAAAAAAAATCTCTGTCACTAAGGGCTTTATGAAGACATCTAGCCTCAGCTGGTGGCAGAAGTGTTTGTCTGTGCTCCTAGCTTTGTAAAAGGAGAAGGCATCCGAAATGTGCCAGGCCCCGTTTGTTTCTACAAGCTGAAGAGACAATATTTCCTGAACTATAAATATAATAGGAAGCTTCTGGTCACACTTACTTAGGGGTTTGTTAGGGTTTCCATGCTCTAATTTCACAACCTTATGCCAAGATTCCTTTTTTCCCCCCTGTTCTTTCCCCCGCTTCATTGTTGGCAGCTCTGGGAGAGCAAGACAGAATTTTCTACCAGAAACGGAGTCATGTTCATTTGTTGAGATGTGAAGAGTATTATATCCAAACAACCAGTGAGGGGAGAGCAAATTACATCCTGAAAGATAGGCTATTAAAGAGGAAAACAATCCTTTTAGCTTGAAAGATGCCCTGCAAAGCCTCTCCCCCACCTTTGCTCTGGAGTCTGTCTGAGGTTTGCCCACCATGGAGAGTGCAGAACGTTGTGGGCGCCATCCCTTTGGCTTCTAAGGCAGAATTTCTTTCTAGACAATGACAAAACTATAATCGGGGCTTCCAGACAGGGCTGAGGGGGTCTGCCTAGGCTCCCACCCACATAGGAGAGGGGAGCCACAGTCCTAGCCACTCTAAACCCCAGAACCGAAAGATCTGCCTAGGACGGTTTTATTTGGTGTTTTTTTGCAAAGAAAGCTGCCTTTCTCCCACCAGTTCTCTTCCCCACAAACCGGTCTTTTCAATAATAATATTTGTTATGAAGGTTATTGGGTAATTATTGCGATTTTGTGAAGCAGCCCTTGCTGGAGGTGAAGTCTGTCATCGCCTAACAAATGACGCCCGTGCAGTTCACTGCCGGGTTAAGTAAATGCAGAGAAGATAAATCTGCACACCCTAGGAATCGCCAGCAGAGCACGCTTTAGTACAAGTTCACAGTCAACTCTCCTGCCTGGGCCAGCTTTCCCAACAATTAGGGCTGCGTCTTTATTTTTAAATAAAGGAAAAGTCTCCCACTTCCATTGCCTGCTTTCTCCCCGTCTTTTCTTTTCTTTCGCTTTTTACGAGGTTCCCCTCGCAAAAGCCTCCTACTCCAAATTTTCCTTGTAGACGTAATGATGAGTGATTTTAAAATAATCTCATTCCTATTTAAGTGATGACAAAAGGAGGTAGGAGGCTGATTTGACAGGAAATACAGTCACAAACACACAAAAATATCCAATTCACCCTCTCACTCCAAAAGGCAGTGGCAGAAGCAGGGCATCCCTGAGCTCCTGGGGTGGGGGGCTTCCCCTTGAAAGAAGAGGCACAGCTTTGTGTATCTTTGTGGTTGTAACTGCAGGTCAAAAAGTTGAGGGTCAAAAGTTTACGTTGTGCAGCGCTCTTCGTCATCTGCCCAGACAGAGTTTGATGTCAATGTTAGAGTTGCGATCTTGACTATCAGCACAAAAGATAAAATGGCTCAGAGTGACGCGTGTATCACGGTATGGACTCCAGGTGAACCCTAGTGGTTGAATGACCTCAATTACGAAGGAAAGGATAGAAAATTCCTCTTTTCAAGACTAATACATGCTGTATTTCATCTTGAATTATCGCTCCCATTCTAAGGGAATAGCAGCAGGTAAATACGCATAGATTATTGAAGCACCAACACCCTAGATGCTGGAGAACCAGGAGTCTGTTTGTGCGTTTGTCACAAAATAAAAAAGCTCAAAACTCATCAGTGGACCTTTAGAAATAATGTAGCAAGTTGCCAATGTTCCATCATACCTTCAAAGGAAAGAGATCGGGCAGGAAACTTCCTTTATTTGAAAACTGTGATTTTGATTGGCCAGTTTTTTTCCTTTTTAGTACCTTTAATGATCCCTAAAGTGTGTGAGAACAAGGGCAAACACAGGCACTTCTTGCAAAGTGTATCCTTTGCAATTTTCAAGGACAGAATGCTTTTTCCGAAACTGCCACCCACTAAATGCAAAGAGCTGGGAAGGGGAGAAAGGAAGTGGAAACCCTCCGGAAAGGGGCAGGATTCCTCTACCCCCTCCACCAGTGAGAAGATGCTTATTGGTACCAGGAAAATATTCCTGTTGTTGAAAGTTTTTCATTATGTTTATTGTGAACCCTACACTGAATGTAAGAGAAATGCTACAATCTATGGGTGAATAAACTGTAAAGAATACGCCATTTGAGCAGGAAGGTAGAATCCACAAATGCCAGACCTCTTCTCAAGACCACAGTGACAGACTTCTATTCTCCAGAAAATACTCTTTAAAAATACATTTGGAATGAAAGCCAAGGAGAGGGGAAGCAAGCTAAGGACGGAGGGCGGGAGAGTAGAAAAGAAAGGGAATAGTGTGTGAGGGAAGCCTACTGGAACCATGCCTTGTGTGTGTACTGCAACTGGAGAGCTAAACAATATTTTATTTTTCATGCACCTATATTAACGTTAAGTGTTGGTACCGTTAGCATCTATTTTCTGGGGGACATATTTTCCTTTTCTGTGTATTGATCTTCAAGTAATTCGTGTAGGGAAACAGAGAAGAGAAAGATGACATTTTTTTCTAGGTTTTTCTTTTAATTTTAGAGATAAACTAATTCAACTACTCAAAATGTAGACCCTTGCAGGGACATTTAAGATCATCCCACTATAGTCTGCTTGATTAGATTTGCTGGTGCCAGGTATGTTCAGGGGTAAGAGCAAATATTTCCCAAACACTGCCTTTGTGGAAGTAGTCAGGTTGCTTTCACTGTGCAATGTGTAAAGTTTTCACTCTGGCCAAGAGCTTGAAGCCAAATGGGGGTGTGCCAGATGAGAACAGAGGAAAAGGAACAACCGTGGTGACTGCTGTCACAGCAGCAAACACTTCACCACATCTGGGCCAGTGAAATGAAGAAAACGGAAAACCCCCATTAGTCACCAAGACAATTATGCGTCTGTTTGAGAAAACCCTGTTATTGTGTTATTGGTTAAAAACGCGCCACACCTTAGGAACATGTCAGCTTCAATAATCACAGACACCTCTTAGCTAGTTTTTCAACTCAAAGAAAATGTACCTGCAGAAGTTATTGCTTTTAGAGTGCTTACTTTCTTTATTTGGAGGATTTTAATCTTTAGGCCTCTCACACAATCCTGGTTAAAATTCATGTCTAATCCGGATATGAATTTCATATGCCTTATGCCTGGGCTGTGTTCATTAGTATAAACTTCTATAGAAATTACCCCCAAACAGTTAATTGGTCAAATGGCTGATAAAGTATTGCTTCTCTAAAATCCTATGCCGACTGTAGGTGGGGGAAGCCCTCAAATGCCACCATCAGGCATTTTGAAATTCAGTCCTTCTCCCGTGCCCTCCAGAGACGTGCTTCAGACAGCGAACAGTCAGTCTGGGGGACTCTTGCTCTAGAGAACAAAGGACAAATACAGTCAATACATTCCATAACGTTTACATTTCCTTTGCTACCCCCGCCTTGGTTTTCCCTGAGAAGGAGTGACCTGGGCAAAGCACCCACTCTCTAAAAGACATGGTATAGACCTTTTAGAGGCACAAAGTCCAAGGCCGAGGTGAACTTCAGGTCAGCGCGTCTAACAAATATGAAAATGTCGGCTGGTGAAGGGCGCGCCTTGTGATTTAACAAAGACTGTCAATGTGTAAGATTAATAAGAAACAAAATGCGCACGGTGTCACTGTTCGGTCACTTTGAAACTTGGGACAGGGCTGCATTCAAGAGGGAAGGCTGTTCCAAATATATTCAAAATGATTCAAATCAGATTCAAAGTAGGCTGCAAAACACTGCCCCCCTCTCGCCCTCCCTCTCCCTTGGACTCCCTTCACTCTCCTTCTCCATCTGGGACTCGAGGACATGATGAAAAGTTATTTCACTTAATGGGACTTTAAGAAAGCTTTTGTTGGGAATATATGTTATCCCTGCACGTGGAAATGAGCAAATGTGCTTACCAGTTTCCCAAGAAAAGGATAACGCTTTCACCCTGCTTGGGACTGGAGCCAGTTGGCGTGCGAAGATTAGCACACTCCCTCTCTGCTCGATTTCAGGGCATCCCATCTTTTTTCGGACAAGGCGCTGCTGGTAAACCTCAGTTTATTTATCAATTGAGTTAGTTTCTTCCTGGCTTTACTTTGGTGTCTTGGATCGCATATGAAGGCAAGAGTTTTCTTTGTTTTGTTTTTCAAAAGATTATTTGATTCAGTGGAATGATGCTATGGCTTGCGAAGAGAGATTGTGGAAGGATCAGAAAAGGTACTGAGATTGTTTATTACAGCCATAAATCTTGCAGTAAAATGTCAAAATGTCGGTGTGTGAGATAACACTTGGTGGTCCTGGCTTCGTTTGTGTTTATGATACGAACCACAAAGACAAGTTACAGGCCTTGGGGGGATTCTGTGTAAGCCCATCTTCCTAAAGTAATAGAACCACATGAAACACAGGCGCAGTTAACTCGTTTAGGTTAACCATATACAAAACAGTGCCCGAGCCTCGTTAATACTTTAAAATAGAAACTCGGTAGAAGGTTCTGAGGCTAAACAACATGAATTTTGTGTTTTAGTGTCTGTAAATAATATTGAACAGACATGGTTAAGACCTTAGTCTGATGACACGAGGAGGGAGGCAAAATTTCCTTGTCATGTTTTTTCTTCCCAGAAGCTTAGAGAGCCCAGTTTTGCTAATTACTTTATGTATGTACATATTATTCATGTTATATAGTACACATATGTATATACTATTTTTTCTTGCTGTAGAGAGATATTGGTTTAGGCAGCTATATCACAGGCTAGAGAGTCTAGAGAGAATGTCTAAAGATTTACACTCAGCGTTGATTTCTGTCTGTGGCTTAGATTTCATTTTTAAAAATTTTCAGGGTGTGCCATGTCAATGGACAGCACTCTTCACAGACACACATCCAATGTGGAAAACCTCTTTGTACCACTTCAGGGTGATTGCAGTTAGAAAGCTAACATGATCCCTTTTTTAACCTCTTTTCCTAAATTAGTTTAAAGATTAGTACCATATAATGGGCTTTATGTGGCTAAGCATTAAATGACTATCCATCAAATGGATATATTCCAGCATTTAGTAACTCATATGAGTAACCGATATAAATGAAGATAGAATTCACATTCCTTTTGAAGTGTCTCCAGGCTTAGGCTATGACTTTCCTTGCCTGCGTTTCAGACTCAGTTGTGAGAAGGCAGTTTATATTGCTCTTTGAAAAATCAACTAGGGTACACCAGCTGAAAAATCCTTGCTTTACATGCCAATATGAAAGTGTTTTTAGAATGGTGACTATGCTAGTTAAACGCACTGCTTTAATCTAGGCTGAAAAGTAGAGGATCTAGGTATGTCTGTCACTCAGAAAAGGAAAGGGAAAGTACACACAACGAGTAAGGCATCAGTATTTACTTTGAAGATCAACATTAGGTGGAATTTATAAGTAATTTATTTGTTAATAATGGCATAATTAGTTTACCCATCAAATTTCAATTACCAAATGGCAGACAACAGTCCTCTCTCCCCACTTTCCAGAGCTACTGACATCATTAATATGCTAATTTCCAGCAATCCAGAAATTATAGACCGTCCTTAAATATAACTTTAGTCTCAGATACAGCCTGGAAAAGCAACAGCTAAAAGACAAAACAAAATTCTTAGCGGGAAAAGACCCCTCGGCACAGTGCCTATGCTATCCTTAGTTTGTTTTTGTTTGGAGATTTTTCTGAAGTAGGAAGTTGTTGGTCTCAACGCTCGATTTTGTGGCGGCATCATCGCTCTTATGCACCCCCACCCTTGGGCCACTTTCTCACAATCGCACCTACTACACTGGAGCATGTTTCATTCTGAATCGACACCTCCATCAAATGAGATGCTATTAGGAAGGTTGTTTGCTTTTTTTTTTTTTAGGTAAAAAACCAAATATCTTCTGCTTCTAAAAGAAAGAAAAAAGTAAAAGTGCTCATCCGGTTGTATTGGAATTGCCTTGCTTTACATCCAGGGGCCGATTTCTCTCAGCTGCTCACCCACCCACCCTTTTCGCTCCTGCCTGGCTTCTCAAACTGGGGACGTTGGGCGCGGACGCGGCGGGCATGATGTGCGGAAGGGAATCAGCTGGTGAGAAAACCGGTCTGTTAGCCTCATTCGTTTTATTCCCCGGCCAGGATAAAAACCGGAATACCCCCTTGGTCCCGACGCCATTCCCTCCCCCAGGCGGCCCCGAACCCTTGAGGACGCCAGGCCAAGCTAGGCTGGGCCCCGAGGTCAACGCTGGGCCGCGCCCGCCTGTCTGCCCCGACGCCTAGGCCAGAGTAGGGCACGCATAGGGCTCGGTCTGGGCATCCGAGAGGACCAGAAGACTGCGGGCCCTGAATTCCCAGCGGAACTCAAAGTTGGGGGGTTGGACGCCCAAAGCTCCAGTTCCCTCCCTCCTCCTGGAGCCGGACAGCAGCATCCATCACCCGCCCGCGCGCTTCCTGATCCGGGTCCGCGCGCGCGGCGCGCACATTGGCGGGGGCGGGTCACGTGGCGGTACTGGGCGGGGCGCGCGCGGGGCCGAGACTGGGGACGCACGCGCGCGCGCGCGCGCGCGGGCGGGCGAGCCGCGGGGGAGGAGCGGCGCGAACTTTGGTGGCGTCGGCGGCGGGGGGAGGGGGAGGGGTGGGATCTTGACAGCGGGGGAGGGGAAGGGAGCGGAGGAAAGGGGGGATGGGAAGCGAGGCGGGAGGGGGAGGGGCCTCGGCGAGCCCAGAAAAACGACAACGCGAGAAAAATTAGTATTTTTGCACTTCACAAATTAATGACCATGAGCTCGTTTTTGATAAACTCCAACTACATCGAGCCCAAGTTCCCTCCCTTCGAGGAGTACGCGCAGCACAGCGGCCCGGGCGGCAGAGACGGCGGCCCTGGCGGGGGCCCGGGCTACCAGCAGCCCCCAGTGCCCGCGGCCCAGCACCTGCCGCAGCAGCAGCCCCAGCTCCCCCACGCGGGCGGCAGCCGAGAGCCCGCAGCCTCCTACTACGCGCCGCGGGCCGCCCGCGAGGCCTCCTATCCCGCAGCCGCGCTCTACCCCGCGCACGGTGCCGCCGACACCGCCTACCCCTATGACTACCGCGGCAGCGCCAGCCCCGGGCGGCCGCCGCAGCCCGAGCAGCCCCCGGCGCACGCCAAGGGTCCCGCGCACGGCTTGCACGCGAGCCATGTCATGCCGCCCGGGCGGCAGCCCCCGCCGCCGTCTCCCCCGCAGCATCGTGCGGCTGCCTCCGCGCCCCCGCGGCGCTGCGAGGCGGCTCCCGCCACCCCGGGCGTCCCGGCAGGGGGCAGCGCCCCCGCGTGCCCGCTGCTCCTGGGCGACAAGAGCCCGCTGGGCCTGAAGGGCAAGGAGCCCGTGGTGTACCCCTGGATGAAGAAGATCCATGTCAGCGCCGGTACGTGGCGCCGCTGGGGAGGCGCGGGAGGGTGGGCTGGGACCGAGCCCGGGTTCCAGGGTCGGGGCGGGGGTCGTGGGGAGAGGCCGAGGGGTTGGGGGCCTCGGGAGGGGAGCCCCCAGGTGGCTCTAGCTACAGTGGGATGTGGGTGTGTGCGCGCCAGCCAGCCGCCTGATCCCAACGTGAGAATCCTTTTGTACCCGGGGTCCCTTTATCGGGAGATTTACGAGACGCCAAACTGTTAGGGCAGTAATTATAGCCCCCATAAATTTAATTGCCCTGGCAGAGGCTTCAGGCCATGTGTCTTTGAAGCTTTTCTTCAGCCCCAATGCCCAGCACTATTCTTTATGGCTCTCGGGTGTTTCCCTTGTCAATAGCCTGTGAAACATTTTCTTTGCCGTTTTATGTATCTTGCGTGAACTTGGTGTCAGGTTATTATATAATGATGATGTCCAATTGCTCTTCCCCCACCCCACCTTCTCTTTCCTCCTCTTTTCCCTCTCTTCCACTCCCTCCTCCTTGGCTTTCTCCTTCGGGGTTATGGGCTTTCAGTCAACCCCAGTTATAACGGAGGGGAGCCCAAGCGCTCCCGAACCGCCTACACCCGGCAGCAGGTCTTGGAGCTGGAGAAGGAGTTCCACTTTAACCGCTACCTGACCCGGCGTCGCCGCATCGAAATTGCCCACACGCTCTGCTTGTCCGAGCGCCAGGTCAAGATCTGGTTTCAGAACCGAAGGATGAAGTGGAAGAAAGATCACAAACTGCCCAACACTAAGATGCGACCCTCCAACTCGGCCTCGGCCTCAGCAGGCCCACCGGGGAAACCACAAACTCAGAGCCCACACCCGCACCCCCATCCTCACCCCCACCAGGGCGCCTCCACACCCATTCCCTCCTCCATATAATCTTCCAGAGCTCTAGACCAGTTCTTGCCCTCACATGCTTTTCTTTCCTCTTCTGCCCCTTTCCCATCCACCCCTCCCCATCTGGACTACAACAGACCCCAAAACAAAACTCAGCTTGGTGAAAAGGATAATAAAAGGTGAAAAGGATAATAAAAAGAAGACATTTTCTGGGTAAGAGTGTGAGCTGGTTGCCGCCCAAGAGAGGACGATGGCCAAGATGCTAACTAGTGGGACAACCTGCTGGCCTGAACAAGGCTGCCAGGTTTGGGTACCTGAGAAGAACCACTTGGCATCAAATACTTTTGAGATGGCTAAAGTCAGTCGCACAACCCATGCTGACTGGGGACATGTACATGTACATTTGTTGCAAGCAGAAGAAATCAGACCCTTTTCCTATCTTCCTTATTTCCCCTTCCCTCATTAAGGCAGCTCATACAAGCTTGTACCGAACTGAATAAATGAGTAGACATTGTGGACCTCACAAGATTATTTATTTCTCAAAATGTACAGACCTTGATGGTAGATGTGACACGTTAGTTTCCTTTCCTTTCATTTATTTAAAATATTGTTGTGGAGATATTGTTGTCTTATTCTGAGGCACAATCTTGGGGGAGGGAGAGTGCATTTAGACCCATGTGCAACTCTACAAATTGTGGTGTGGCTCTATAGAAAGACATGTGCTAAGAATAAACTCCGTTTAAAAAACAAAGTTCTGAGACATATTTGTGTGTTTCCTACTTTTAATTTAAAAAAAATTATCTCAATTGAAATGGTTGACCTTGCATGTAAAATTCCTGTAGATGGCTTGAGTTGCATTCACTTGGACTAACTGCTCACATAATTTGTTCAACTTGAGCTGAACTCTTGTCAAGTTTGACCCACTGTGGGAAAAGTTCCAAAGAGCAGGAAGGCTCTTGAGCTCTGAGAGGGCTCCTCTTCCCAAACTTGGCCAGGCTTTCAGGCTTCAAGTCTCTGTAAGGCATAGAAACGTGTCCTTCTCTGCAGTGAAAGGTGAAACTGCGCAGTGCTGTGGGCCCAGGACTTTCTGCAGCTGTTCTACATGCTGAACTCTGAGCACACTTGGAAAGAAGTGGTCTCTTTGGTATTTATTGCACCTTCACGCTTAATCTTTCTGTTTCCCTGGAGATAAAAACTAGTTTGTGCGAAGAGTTGAGGTTGCTTTTTGTTTCTTGGCTGTTTATAAGGTTCTCTTCTTCACTAACTACAGCTTGGGATTTTTGTTTGTTTGTTTCTTTTTCTTTTCTTTTTTCTTTTTTGAAGCAGGAGCTTTCAAAATAAACTGAATTTTCCCAGTACACCCTCCAGAGTTTCTTCTGAGGAAAGAAAAAGCATAATGACACCTTAAGCAAGGTAGACCTGGGAGTATTAAGTGCTGGAAGAAAGCCAATCTCTGAACTAGGGTCGCCTTCCTCAAATGCTCCTGGATCTTTCTGCGCAACCTAGACATCTAGACTCAGAAGGTTGAAATCAAACCCCATTCTCAATCTTCATAGCCCTAGTATTTGTTTACTGATTTACAAATTAGTAAAGAGGATTTAGACTTGGTTGTCACTGAAGGGAGTACTCTGCAACAACATTCAGAAAACCAACAGCCACTAGCCCCCAAATATTAGAACTGTAACCTGGCTTTGAATGAGTGTGGTTTTTAGTTCATGTAACAATTTTAGCAGAGATGGGAGGGGGGAACTCACCTACCTCTGCAGTATCAGAGGATTTTTAAACACATTTTCCCATCAGAGGCTAACCATCCTTAGCCAGTAGTCAGTGCTGTTACCCCTTTCGCCTCGGCTGCTCTGTGTGTGATAACAGGCAAGGGTGATGGTTCTCTACCTGGGAGCAAACCAGATCTGAGAGGAAAGTGGACACCAGTCTCTGAAGGGCCACCTCCTCTCCCCAAGAAAATTCAGGGGCAAACAAATACACTTCTTCCCAAGTCAGGCCAAACCTGGCATAAAGTGCATTTTATAAGGTGCCAACGGGTGCCAGGGATTTCTGGAGGCCCTACAACTGCTGCTAAAACTTATTAACCCTCCCCCTACTACACTCACTTGTAAAACTAAATTAAATCACGCTGAAAATAGCAATTTCCCCAGGAATCATTAATCACCTCATACAATAAATACTTCTTTGTAATTCAACAGCAATTCTGAAAGGCATTCTCTGGGAAAAGTCTGTGGAGAAGCGAGGGATCTTCTTGAAAATAATGTGGTCTCGGGCAAAGACTCAGCATCTTGGCTGTCTGCTCAAAAAATGCCTAGACTCTTGGTGGAAATTGAGTGTCGAGCTGTAAAACCTCGAATGGCAGATTATCATCATTTAAGGTAAATTCTTATATTTCTCCTTGGTGAGGAAGGAGGGGTACGGGGGCATTCATTAGCTTCATACTGGGGGCACTTGTATAGGGGTGGAAGGGGTAACTTTCTTTCACTTACTCTAAATCTATCCAGGAAAAAAAGAGAGAGGATCGAGATTGTTTTTCTAATATCCCAGAACAAAATGGCAGTTTTTGCCCAAGCTGTCTTGATTTTTAAGGTATTGGTAAGTTTTACAAAGCCAAAGTTACCCACAGTGATCCAAATGATTACGTCGTTTCTTCAAGTGTTTTGCCTGCTTCAGATTTGGTCTTTAAGGGAGTTTGTTATAACAGCTTAGAAAATCCCACTTTGTGCTTCAGAATCGTTCATTGTCTGCCCCTTGCTAGGGCAACCATAAGAGTTCACCCAGAGGACAAATTTTCTATCTCATTACTTTTTTTTTTTAAAGCGGACCCTACTGGCCCCTCAAACCCTTGGCCTTTAAGGACAGTATTTTGCGTAAGCTCTGTAAGCCTCCTACAAAAATGACCCTTATACATGCTCCCCTCTTCTTTCTCTCTCTTCCCCTCCCTCCCTCTAACACACATTCATCTGCTTTAGTCGCAGAGCCACACTGCGCATGACTCCGGAGGGAAAAGTTCTGTCAACATCTGAAATCAACCTAATCGGATAGGAGACACTTTAATGGTCACAGTTTGAATTAAGTACTTAACACTCTCCCCCATGAAGAGAGATGGCACTTTTCAGGCTCTCTTTCCTAGTTTTGCTGAAATCTACGATATACCCGGTGTTTTATTACAGCAGGAATTCAACTGTGACAGGTATAGTAGAGTACTTAATACCCAGGATGGACCTCCTGGGAAGATTACCTAGATATGTGGAGAGTGGGCCCTCCACACAGCATCTTTGACTTTATATTCACCTGTCCCAGGGTGCCCACATTCCCCCCACTTCTCAGCCTCCTCCCCATGGGATGAGTATCACCATCTCTCCTCTGTCCCCCTGCGTCCCTGAGCTTCCAATCTGTGCTGCTTTTCTCACCACTGCCTTTTCTACAGCCCTTTCAACATAGAAACATATCCACGGCTCTTTGGAATGGAAAGAAAGAAAAACCCCCAAAGAATCACTGTAGCAAACAGAAACCTGGGACTTCCTGTGTGAACGCGTTGGTTCTGTGCAGGCAGTAGGCTGTTCTTTGTACTCTCTTGGTCTCTGCATCCCTAGCTGCGGGCTGGTATTGAAGAACACAGGCTCACCTTTCCCAACAGCTGCTCCTGTCGCCCCTTGTCTATATTATACACTGGCCCAAGAATAACTGCTTCCTCTCTCAAAGAGTAGGGGCTGGGAAGGAGGAGGAAGAGAGTGTGTTCTAACTCCTTGATAGCATCAGGGAGGCTGCTGGCGCTGTTGTGAAACATTCTAGTCAGAAACTTCAGTCCTGGAACTCTGGCATCTCTTCTTCTCAAGGCCCCAAACTCATGGGGGCCCCTCTCCCCCACCCCTGTTTTCAGGCCAGTCCCACCCTCTCTGGGATTGATTCCTGGGGCTGAAAGAGATCCCCTGATTGAAAGGATGTCCAGGGCAAAAGAGATCTGGAGGCCGTTTTGGTTCAGTCTTCTCAGTTTACCAATGAGGAAACTGAGGCAGCTGAACGCTTCCCCTTCACGTTCTTTATGTTAATGAGTGTGTAGTTTGAACAGAGTCTTTGGTCTCACCTTGGGTAGAGGTAAGTGTACAGACATCTTTTCTCTGCAGCAGCCTGGAATGGACATATGCATCTGAGCTTACACTTGAAACAGAGGGCCACAGGTGTCCCGAAGCCAGGGAAGAAGGGTGGTTTCTTGCCTGATGAGCCACCAAAGCAGCTGGGGAAATCATGTAACCAAACTGCTTTAGCCAGTGCGCTGAGACAGGTGGGCTGACCTCTGGGCTCAGGAGGGGACCGACATCAGGGCACCTGACTGTCCACAATTCTCCTAGTCCTGGAATGACTAATTCTACTATGGCTGGCCCTGGGATTTACATGGCGGTGGCTTGCCTGGGAGCGGGCATCTGCGTTTCGGAGGCCTGGGAACTAAAAAAGTTAAACAAGGATCCTGGTTGCAGGAGATAAAGGTGTAGCGCCTGTTCGAGGGAGATATTGAAATTGTAATCTTTGTGGTCACGTGACTCATTAAATAATTAATGCGGATCGTCAGGAATGGATCGGAGTCGTCAGGGCTTCACTAGGAATGAATCTCTCAGAAGTGAGTCCCCCAACTTCCTATTTGATTTTTAAAAGCACACATACTCAGATTTGTATCCAAAGGCTTTTTAACTCCTTCAGGAGTGGTGGAGAGAGGCCGTCAGCGGCCAGGACCGGAGCTGGCGGGCCCACGCTGGGTCTTGGGGCTTTTCCTGCAGGGGTTCTGCGAGTCTGTGGAGCGCGCCGCGTCCGGGCAAACGTGAGTTCGGGCTCGCGATTTCTGCGGTCACATCTTGGCTTTGGTGATGAAGTGGGACGGATGAGCAGACAGTTGGTAATGTTCTGATTCACACTGGGGAAGGCTGCAGAGATACCACAGAACGGACGCGCGGCTTTGTCCAATTTTCCCGGTGTTCATAAATCACCCGCGCCGGGCGAGCGCCAAAAACGCGGAGAGAGAGGCCGCGGTGGTGGCGGCCATTGCAGAGGGAGAGACCTGGGCAGCATCTATTTGTGACTCATTAGTCTGAACGATTTATGGTGGAACAGCAGCCATGAATATTTGACTTGGGGATAAGGAAATAGCAACAACAATAATCACCATAATAATGACAATACTCCTAAGCGTGAGGGGGTGGGGATGTGTGTTGTGGTGGATGGTGGTGCAGCAGATCCTTCTGGGGCTAAGCTGAGTGGTAATGTGCAGGGTAGCTAAGCCCCACCTTGCTCAGGGTCAGGCCAGGATCCCCAAGGCCAGGGGGCGCTCCCTTTGGGGACATAGAGGGCAAGTTTGAACAAGAGAAAGGGCCCAGCATGGATTCTGAGTCCCAAGTGCTTGATGGACAATGGGGCCTGCAGGTCGAGGTGGTGGCAGAGGGCAGCTACCTGCTGGTGTGCGGCCACTTGTTCAGTTTGCTAGAGGGCCCTGAAGCCTGAGGGTCAGGGCACTTACCGGCTATTTGGTAGCCTCTCTTGGCACTATCAGCAGGGTTGCATGGACGCGGGACAGCCACTGGGGCTAATTTAGGCAGGCTGGAGTGTGGGGAGGCCACCCAGGCCTGGGTGAAGGGATAGTGGGGCAGGGACAGAGCTGTGGAAGCAGCCGGCCCTCAGAGTCCCAGCCCAGCAAAGAACTTCTCCAAGCCTGAACCCAACGCACAGGAGGATTCTTTGTCCCTCCTCAGAGTCTTCCCCCATCCCCCGAAAGTTGGCTGACCATTTGCTATTTAGAGAGCAAGAGAGGGTTGCAAATATCTTAAGGAATGAGGCAGCAGCGGAATTAGGGCCTGGAGCGGCTCGTGGCTGCTGTGCGTAGGGAGGCTGGGTAGGGCCCCCAGATCGGTTATTGTCTGATGCCCGCATCCTTCCCCATTTCCCCCACTTCCAGAAACCATAACTGGCCTACTCTGAGGGACTGGGCACTGTGGTGGTCCCGCCAGCCCACTGGGACCGAGAAAGGATGCCCCAGGGCTTTAATGAACCAGAAGACAAAACCTCACAAGACTGCCCCAGCCCATGGGCTGAGCTGGAATCTGATTTCGCGCCAAACAGAAATGAACACTATTAGTGAGGTTTCAGGAGAGTCCGTGATTGAATGCTCCCAGACAAGGCTTCCCTTTGTTAGCAAAAGAAAATAAAGCGTGCATTCACATCCCCAAGTTGAGGTGCGAGAGGAGCTCTCGCAGCAGAGCGGACACCAACAGAAAGCCTCTTCCACCTTCTTGTCTTCCTCCGTCTGGTCCATTTTCTTCCCGCTTCCCCTCCCCCCCGCATAAAAAGAAAAAAAAAAGAGTGTGGGTGCGGAGATGGAGTATGTATTTATTTTACAAAAATAAATCATCATCTTCAGGCTATTTGTAGACCGGAACCTTTCAAGCAATGAGTGAGCCGCATGGACGAGTGCCCTGGCGACTCCTCCGTGTCCGCGTCACCCCGGGGGCCACCCTGGTGCCCGCGCTGCCTTCGTCTCGGCCTCCGGCCTTCCAACTCCCTTCCTCCGCAGCCGCTGTTCACCCTCTGCTGTTTGTTTGTCCGCAGAGCGCCCAGACACCGGAAACGGCGGTTCCCTGAGCGCCCGGAGCTGGAGACACTCTCGAGTTCAGTCTTCGACATCTTTCGAGGTAAGCGCTGCGTCAGAACTCTTCACTGCCCCGGGTTTCGCACCGGGCCTTTGGGCAGGAGTTTACTTTCCGTGGCAGCTGCAACCCCATGCCCTTTGAAAGAGGTGCTGGTCAATATTTAACTTCAGAGGAGTTTTGGGGCTGGTTCCCCTCAGCTGCACGCCCAGCCAATGCGGAGCTCTAGCGGACAAAGCTCTGCCCCAAAGCCGGCCTCGTACGGAGGGGCGGTTGCATAGACCAAAGATGTGTGTCTGTGTGTGGGGCAGGGGGCTCAGAAGGGTGTGTTTGTCCCCTCCGGCATGCCCCAGACAGACCAAACCGCTACACGGAACAGCAGGGCAAAAGCAAGTAGAGGCCACTGGCGCGGCGGCCGCTGCGTGGGCTGCTCTCCTTGTGGACTGTTTGCGGCGCCTGCGGAGACTGTGAGCTCGGCAGTTGTGGCCAGTCCCAGCTCTGCGTGGAGGAAACTTGTGTCGCCGCCTTGCAGTTTCTCCTATCGTTTTGCCTTTTCTTGGCACGAAGGAAGTTGCTGTATTTCAAATGTGTAGACCATCGCAGGCAGCTGGGCTTCTGGGTTTCTTTAGCCGGGCTGATCCGCTGATCCTCCTATACGAAAAGCACGAGTTTTGTATGTCTCGGCGTTTTCTTTTCCTATTTGGAACAAGGGAAAACTCTTTAAAATTCTTTTCAAGTTCTGGCTTAATTTGTTCTCTTAGTTTGGGATGCAGGGAGGTAATTACTGTGGTTTATTACCTTGTAAAAGATCCATAAATTTGGTGCCTATTTGGGGGAGGGGCTGCTGGAATAGCTTTCAAAAGCTTGGGTTGAAAGAATGGATTTGCTTTGTGCTTTCAGGAATTACTTATTTTAAAAAGTTTTCTGAGATTTTTATCTTCTATTCCCTAGGCCTCAGCCTTCCCCGAAATCTGCTCCTACAATAGATATCAGGTTGTTAATTAATCAAAACATGCTATTCAGTGTTGCTCTAAGACTGATATGGTATTCCAGATACAATTATTACTTTATCAGATAGGAAGTAAACAGAGTAATTGTAAAGCTGGTTACGTTCTCAGCTACTGTATGTCTGTTTATACCAAGTATAGATGGAGCATTTCAGGAATTTGCAACTCAGTGTGTACTTATGATTTGCATCTCTGCACACAACAGAACCACTGCATGTGTAAATAGTTGCAGAGGTCTGTGGCCATGTGTATAAAGTGATATACACATCCATATGTATCCAGAGAACTTGGAGCTCATTTGTACTGTAGTTGCACCCACAGGAAATATCTCATGTTAAATAATGATCTATAATCTACTCTCTCTCACACTCTCTCTCTCTCTCTCACACACACACACACATACACACACACACACACACACGCACACACACACACACACACACACACACCGTGAGCAAAGAAGGCCCTACCTGACGCTGAGTAGAAAAACCACTAGAGTTAAGTAAAGGGAGAAAAATGTTAAGTGTATTTTTGACAGAGAAATCAGATTGCAGTGTTTGAATACAGATATAGCTAATCTGCCAACAGCCTTGCAAATATTGACCCAAGCTCTGTATCCTTGGTCACCTGCTCCTTCCAAGACAACTTCACTGCTATTTTGGCTCTGGTGCACGGATCCAGGGTATGTGTCCCCAGCACTGGCCAGGTTGGGTGGGGGAGTCAGGAGAGGGGGGATTGGCAGCTGGGTTTCCCAACCTGGGCTTAGATACTTGAGCATCTCTATTCTTGTTCTCTGGAACTGAACCATAAAAGACCCACAGCCTTGCTCCAGGAAAGTGGGTTTCAGAGTGGTGAAGGAGGACTCTCAGCTGCTGGTTCCCCGGGGGCTTGCCCAGACCAAGGTCTCATAGCGAAGCTGTTTTCACCTCAGAAGTTAAATTTCCTTTGACTTGCTCAGATTTTTCCCTTCACATCCCACCCAATCACCCCATCCCACCCCAAGTCGTTAATGTTAATTGTTAAACAGCAGTTGGAGCATTAACTGGGCTGTTAATAGCGGTATAGAGGCTCCTGGCTGGAGCTGAGATGCTGCTGGGCCTTGCTGGCGTTAAGGCATTTCTCTGAAGCAGTACCAAAGACTTCTCCCATTGATTTATGGCCTCGGGAGTTTTGGTTTGCTCCAGATTGCTCTGAGAGTTCTGAAGGGGGCCCCTTCTCATCTTTGAGTCGAAGCCTGTGCAGAAACTTTGGTTGGGAGCAGGCAAGGGGTTTGCCACGCTATCTGGAGAGCTCAGGGTGAAATTGTGTGGGTGGAGGGGTAAGGGGAGCAGAGGACAGTGTATTAGTTGTCTGAGTCCTCGGGGAACTGGAGAGTGCTTTTTGAAACCAACCTTTGGTCCTGTCCTCTACCCCCAAAACGTGAGAGAAGCAGGTTTTCACTTTGGGTTCTCACTTTCTAGCTTGTGGCTTCGTTCAGAGCTGGGAAAGTTCACAAAGAGGTTCTCTCCCAGCTATCCCACAGACAGAACCTTATTGGAACACTACCTCTAGCTTAGGCCAGGGCTTACTTCCAAGGGATTCGGTCTCCTCCTCTTTTATTGCCCTTGTGATTTGGACATCCCCATGACCAGGCCCCTTTGCTGAGGGCCTTACATTCTCACCAGGCCTCTTCTGCTCCTCTGTGGGGGAGGAGAGGAGGGAAGGAATCATGCACAGCTTCCGGCAGCTGCTACAAGTGAGTCCTCACACTTAGAGAGGCCTAGCCAGCTGAAGACCTACTCTCGAGGAACAAAAGAATATGGCATGAGGATCTTACCACCTCAGAGCACTCCCCTAGTTCAGAAACTAAGACCTGAAAAGAGGAACTTTTTAGATGGCTCCTGAGAGGGTGAAGTGTTAAAGTCAGTGGATGGTGTCACCAAGCAGAAGGTAGGAGTTGGAGTGGGATGGGGAGGGGTAATGCCAGGTTCTTCCTGAGCTGAGTTGGTCCAGTTCAGTTTCTGATGGTGGACACAGAGTTGTCTTGGGGGAGGGTGGGCAGACTTGTCTGCAGAGAGGGTCCTAGATTGTCTAGTAGGTTAATTCAAGGGATGCCAGCAAAGGTTGGTTCTTTTTTTTTCCTCTCTTGCAGAGACAATTAGGTCATTTCCCCTTACATTTTTCATGTATCACTGAGCTATGCACTAATGAAATGTGTAAGTACAGATCTGGCCAGGGCGCTTGGTCCCTTCAGATTTAGCAAACCCTGACCCACCACTCTAGAGCCAAGCATCTCTCTTCTAGGGGGTTCCCGTCGAAAAAAACCAACTGGACTTGGAGGAGGTGCTTCAGCCTTTTGTCAGGTAATTATGGGCCTTTTGGGTTTCTCCAGTGGCTGTGGTGTATGGTGTGGGTGTTAGCAAACTCCATACAATGGCAGGCCATTAGGGAGTCCACTGACTAGGCCAGTCCTTATTGGGTTTTCTTCTGGAAACAGGGCTAGCGCCTTGCCTTTTGACACACTGGCCAGCGGGCCAGGGGAGACTAGAGTGCTTGGGGTTCAGTTTATGTGTGAGTGGAAGACTGTAAGGAAAGTTCCGTGGACTATAAGAATGGAGATAGAATTGCTGTTCCCTTGTGTCTGGATCATGTGTAAAGAAATATAAGTGGAGATAAGTGGCCTTGTGTGGCACGTGTTGGGGTGGGAGGAGATGCCCCCAGCGTCCTACTGCCCTAGACAGTGCTTCCCTTCCCCATTGCTGGTCAAGGTACCCCGCTTCACCTCCCCAAAAGCTAAATGTTCTGCTTGGAAACCTAGTTCCTTCAGTGATTCCCTATTTCAAATAGAAGGATTTAAGTTGACGTATGACCACGTGAGCACATAATACAGCACATTATTGTGGCATTTGGAGCAGAGACCCGGGCGGGCTTTGCCTGTGACTACGTTTTCTAGATTCTCTACAGAGCGAGAGCTTTTCCCCCCACCCCCTCGCACCCACCTCCTCCTTCTCCTGCCCCTTCTCCGGAAAGCGCTTTCCTAGCGGGTTGCGGTTTTCAGCGCTCATGGAGCAGTTCTGGGCGAGCTAGCGATGGGACTCCAGGCCACACCAGGAGGATGGAATTTATTTTAAGGTATTTCCGTTGATTGTTCATATGTAGAGTGAGTTATGGCTGTGAGAGACAAAGGTCAGGTGAGGAGACCCTTGTTCAGGGACAGGACCCTCAGCCCTTCTCTTCCTTTGTTTCTCCCTTAGAACCGAAAGCATTTGAAAGATCCCCAGTAGCGCCTCAGACTGAATTTAATTCCTTGGAAAGTATTGGGGGGGCTGTAAAGGAAGGGGCACTCGGGGGCTACTAGGTGGGCCTGGTGGCCTCCGACGCTCCAGTGGCTTTGTCCACTGCATCGGGGCTTGAGTCCCAGAAGCTGAGCCCCAGGCAGAGGGAGGGTCCCAAAGCGCCGGCTCGGGCCAAGGTGGCCCACGCTGTGCTCGCTGGACACGACTGCCTGGAGGGGGTGGGGGCTGAGTGAAGGAGAAGGGGGATCGCGCCCCATTTAGCTGTGTTTGCCGGCCAGGATGGAGGGTGAGGGCTGACCTGGACAGCCAGAGCAGCTGGGAAAGGGAAATCAATGAGCGTCCAGATGCGCTGCCATTTTATTGATGATGCTTCGGGCCACTTTGTTCAGTGCTGGGTTGCAGGAAGCGCATTCCCACTTGCCAGACTGAAGGAGCTAGACCCTGAGGACTAGCCATTGTTTCCCTGAGCACCCTCTGCCCGAGTAGGGGTGGAGAAGGACAGCTCAAATCTCGGAGAGGCTTGGGGTGGGGGCAAGCGTGCTGAATGCCCAGAAGCTCTGTTATTCTAACATTCAGGAGACAGAGAAAGCAGGGAGCTGGAGCTGCGTTTGGGCTTCATAATGCACAAGGCTTGGGCGCCCCCTTGTACGCCCTCAGCCAGCTAGGAGGGCTGGAGGGACTGGCTGGTGTGCCCTGGGCTGGAGGGAAGTCTGAAGGCAGAGTCTGCAGAAAGCAGAGGCAGACATCTCAACGGTTTCAGAGCCCCAGAAACGGTGCTGTAGCCAGAATGGGGGCAGAGAGTTAAACAGTGTGCTTCCAAATTACTGGGAAAGCCTGAGCTAACTGGGCTTTAGGGACCCAGCACTCCCGGAAAGGATGGAAACTCCCTGAAAAGGTGATGGAAACTTCGCTTTCCTTTGCTCTTGAAGCTCTTGGAGCAGAGAAAACAGATGCCTGCAAGGAGTCGGGAATCATATTTGTCTCCTGACTTAAAAAAAAAATCTTATTTCGTTCTGCACTGGAAAAAAAATCAAATCAGGTTTCCCCTACTTGAGTGGGATTTACTTCCCCAGACGGAAGGGCTGCTTCAGCCCTCCCCCGCTACTGGCCCAGGCGCTAACCGTGTTTAACTGAGGCCATTTCAAGTGCTCTAAAACACCCCTTGGAAATAAAATGTAAGCTTTAATTGCTGTTCAATTACTTGTCAGCATTTCATATGATTTATGACCCAGTTCTGGTACATTTTTGACCCAGTTAAAGACTCATAAATAATATAGTTTCGCTAGAAAGAATGAGAGAGGGAATAGAAGAGGTTTGTTAAAGGCATCTTTTTATTGTCACTTCAGTGCCAGCACGCGGAATAAATATCTAGGGATGGACTCTTGAGCTGACTCTGTATAAAAGTGTGCACAGAGAGAAGGCAGTAGTGGCGTTTATAGAGAACCGGTTGGTTTTTCCTGCACGGAAAGAGCTAAAGCCACTCCATCATAGCTAAACAACAGCTATACTTCTTTAAAAAAGGCTAGTCCCCTTTTACCCTCAAAATGCCAACTTCAACCTCACAGGCAAGCTTATTTCCTCATTGATTTTCCTCCCCAATCTGGGATTTCTATGCCTCTTCTTGCCAACAGTTATTCCTCACCTTCCTGCCTGGCTGCATAGCCAGCCGTGGAGCCACCCACAGGCCCTCGCAGATAAGTTCACAAGGAGGCCCCTGTGAAGGGTAGAAAGGCACCAGCGCACCTCCGCTGTTCCAGAGATTCTTCTAGTGCTGAGAAAATGTTTTCTTCTAGTCCACATGGGCGAGGGATGGGGGGCGGGGGCGTGGGACTTAGGGGTATTGGGGCAGCCAAGGGGTCCTCTCCCCAAAGAAAACCTCAGCGGTTTTGGCAGAGCCGGGTGCATGGCTGCGGGATTTACCTAGAAAGGGCGCGGCGGCAGCGGCGGTGGAAATCGACTGGCGATATTTTTCTTTTAAAAAGCAGTAACAAACAAAAATCCGTCAGCTATTATACATTATTATTTTTAATCACCTCGCCTGCCTAGCTCCAAAAGCCAATCTGTTGGATATCAGCAGAGAGGCCTGGACCCGGGCAGTCTGCGTGCCAGGCCGCCAGACCCTAGTCCTGAGGTCCAAGCCCTACTTCTGCCCGCCGCAGCCCGCAGCCCGCAGCCCAGAGGCCACCTAGTCGGGGGCGGGTGGAGGCCCGGCCCGAGCTCCCGCCCCGGCTTTCCCAGGGCTCCGGCGGCTTGGCGGGTCCAGTCCCCGCGTTTTGCCGGCACAGCCCTGGCGCCGGCGGAAAGGTATGCGCCCGGGGTGCCCCATCCCTCACCTCGGCGCCCTGGGCCATCCCCTCCCCCGGCAGGTTCTCACGAAGAGCTGGCCTTCCCGGCAGCTGGCTTAGCTGAGAAAGCGGCGAGTCGCGTCAGCAGTTTGGAGGAGAAAGTGCGGGTTGATTATTGACCCACGCCTTCTTTCTTCAAATGCCACATCCAACCCGGCCGGTTTGAAGAGAAAATGCCGCCCAGCGGATTTTTGCGGCGGCTCTCGCCTCCTACGCTGCCTGGCTACCCCTTTCAAGTCGCGCTGGAGCAATATGCCATAAGGAGCAAGTGTTTGCTGTTTTGTGCTCTGTTTACAGCTTTGGGGCGCCGAGTCATAAATCTTGCCCAGCCATAAATGACAAAAACCATTGGTATGCATGAGGCCACCCTGGCCCGGAGTGCTTTTTGATTTCTCCCTTTTCCCTTGGCTTTGTTTTTGCTCTAAGGTGACACTTTGGCTCCCTGACAGTTTAAACATACTACTTATATTTTTAACACCTTCCTTTGAGAAGGACCGGCCGCTGACACCTTGGAATTGCACGAAAGCTCCATTTCTCTCTTTTTGCCACACACATATCCTTGCAGAGTTCACTTCTGAATCTGGGGAGTTGAGGGAGGCGTTAAGGAGGAGAAAGACCATCCATTCTCCTTAAAGTTTTGGCAATGTTACCAGGCACATCGGGCCTTTCCTCTGCTCAGCGTCCCTATCTACCACCAATTAGGGAAGAAAATATAGGTGTACGTTCCTGCGGGGGGTCAGAACTTTATCTGTCTTTGCCTGAGAGTGAACTGCGTGTTTGAACTGTGAAATGGGCACAGAAGAGCTGGAGACCCAGGATTCTAGCACCTTTGTGTGTACCTGAGCCCAGAGCGTCCCATTTCACGGCCTGGACAACCTGCATCTCCCCCAGGCTACTTCCCTCCCAGCCGCCAGGATTTCAAGGGTTTCTACTTAAAAAATGTAACCAAAGACACCCCAGTTGGCTCTTGGGGCAGTCTCCCGAGAAAGGAGGCCCTATCCCAGCTCCCCAGAGATTGGCTTTGAGGTTCTTGGATTGGGGGTGGCAGGTGAGGTGAGGTAAACTGCCCAGTCTGGGGAACTCTCTTCTCCTGGTTCCGTCATCCCTTCGCCCCGCAACTGGAAACGTCCAGGGCACAGGGTAAGGTGGTTTCCTAAACGGATTCCTAAGAAAGAGAGCCCCTTTGTGAGAGCCGTTTGTCCTCATTAGCATAATTTTCCTGGACTTCAGTGACGCCTAGGAGCGGGGAGAGGGAGGGCGGTGAGGGTTGGGGGGAGGCTGCCCTCCTCCTGCCGCCGCCGAGCTCCCCCGCTCGCTCCCATCCCTCCCCTCGCCTCAGCCCCATCCCCCACGCCGGCCCACGTTCCCCCCTAGCCGCCTCGGCCTCCCCTGCCGCCCGCCCCCAGCGCCCCCCACCGCACCCCCCGACCAGACGCTGCTCCGCGTGTAATATTCATAAGAAACATACCCACGTCGGTGCCACTAGCCCAGGCAGAGCCCTGCGCCGCGCTAGCGCTTATCTCCGGGCCGCGGCTGCTGCCCTCGGGAAGGGCAGGGGGCGGGGGTGTGGGGGAGGGGAGGGTGGGTGGGTGGGTGGGTGGGGTGGGTGGGAGGGGGGGTCCGAGCCGCCCCAGTCCGCCCTGGGCGAGCCGTGCCGGAGCAGCTAGGCGGCCACGCTCTGCACCGCGGCGTCCGGGCCTCGGGGTCTCCCTCCCGCCCGCCGTCTCGGCTGATGCTGAGGGTCGGTGCCCAGCCTGCGCCGAGGGGACCCGGCCGGGCTGCGGAGCCGAGCCGGGCCGGGGGCCGGAGCCCGAGCCTGCGCTCACGGCGCTCATCAGAAGTTAAGGTAAGCGGGGCCACTACCGGCCGCTTTCGGCGCTGAATGGTGGAGTTTACGTCTCGGTGATTTATGGCTGCAGACTTAAATCTCGGTTCAAGAAGAGTTCACAAGCCGGAGCTTCCTTCCCGGCAGTGACTGATACCCTTACACTTCGAGTTCAGGCCGCTCTCCCATCCCCGCCCCCACCTCTTCCCTCTCGCTAGCCCAGCCTCAACTTTTCGGGGTTGGGGAGGAGGGGAAGTAGTGGGCGAGGGAACGCGGGAGCTCTTACCCGCTGTTCCCGCTTAAACTCGGGGTGAGGGCAGGCCGAGGAAGTGGCGGGAGTGAAAAAGGGAGCAGTGTCTGAAGGAAGGAGGTTGAATTTGGGCAGATCTTCCAGAGAGACAATAGGGCTTGCTTCCTGCAGTCAGTTTAGCCTCCTCAACTCTTTCAGTTTTTGCACCTGGGGGTTACTGTCCAGAAACGGATCTTTTCAATGGAATCTCCTCCCATCCCCAGCCCTTGCCAGGGGATGCAAAGCAAAGTTTCCTGGCTGGCAAATCTCCAACTTCTTTACTAGGTTGCAAACTTTGGGGGCTGGGGTGGGGTGGGGTGGTGGATTATGTGGGCCCCAAGGTGGTTATCTGTTGGCCTCAAACAATAGGAAGGACTTTGGTGGGTGAATTCACATTTTAAGTTTATGGAGGTTGTTGTTCGCTCTTAGAGTTTCAACGGTAGTTTTTATTATTTTATAAGACAATGCATAACTTGACGAAAAGACCGTAAGCCGCAGGCCGGTGTAGCCTGTGATAATGAATTAGCAAGTCACTTGAAATATTGCATGTTCAAAATCAACTTAATTTTGTTTTATCTAATATCTTGCTGTTCAAGTGTCTGGAGTAATTTTCTTAACCTGACGTTTTATTTTACACAAGCCCAGTATCTTAAAAATTTATAATGGCAGACATTAACACTGCCAAATGTAATTGGAGTTATTTTCAGTGAAAGAACAGGAAACGGAGACATTAAATTGCTATCTGTTTTAAATTTTATTTTATCCTTTATTTACTTTTTGATCATGGTATCTGTAGCTTCCTATCTATTTCCAAAAGAGAAACAATACTCCAGGGCTCAAGATCACATACAATAACTCCGGATAAGGGCTGCTGTAATTTTTAATTGAGGTTCTGGAAAATTAATTGTGCCTGTTTTCCAGATGTTGGTCAGATTGTTGGTTTAATAATGAAATCCAAAGGAGTCCATTATTAAAAACAAAATTATAATCATCCACTGCTATATGCTTATTACATTAATTTTTTCTAGTTAACAAAGTGTCTGCTATTCCTGGAATCTTGAATAACTTCAGGACTCGAATACACATAGTTGAGGCATGAAGTGTAAGCCCTTTTCAAATTCAATTACAATGAATTTGTCATTGTAATTTTCTTAAATGGTCAGAGAGACTAACATTCTGATTGTGTGTGCGGAGCGACTATTTGAACTCACGTGAAAGTTTTCTGAGCTGAGTGAGAACCGGAGGTTGACCATGCAAAGGTGAAAACAAAAATAAAACATAGATTTCACTTATACAATATGTTTTCTAAATAAAAAGGGTTGAGAAGGCTTTCGATTGCTTTTTAGATTTCCAGGTTTGTCCTTTACTTGGTGTTTCTGAAGCAGGTAAACAGGCCAAGTAACAAATATCAACAACAACAACGGCACACAAAGATCAGGGAACTCTGGCAGGATTTTATGGCTTGTGCTTCCATCCCTCGTCCGGAGCCAAATGACCCCCATACATCACATCACATAGCAGTTTCTAAGACAGAACCTATTATCGTTAAGTTGGAAGGAGAGTTCAAGCCGTGGTCATGGAGATGACGCTGGTTTTTCAGGTTCCTGATGGGTTTTTTTTTTCTCTAATCCATCATGTTTTAACAGGTAGAATTTGATAGTTGCCCTGAATAACAGGACCTCAGAAAGTCCAAGGCAGGAGGGTCTGGAGACCTTCTGTAACAGGGGCAAAGAGGTGGGAGTGGCCTGCTGGGACCTGCCTGAGAAATAGGGAGAGGGAAGGAGTAAAGAACTGTCTAAGATTTGAGTTTAACTTCCTGGAGAGGGTGTCGTTGTTGGTCCATCCCCACCCAGAATGTTCCATCCAAAGTTTTCTCTCCCCTCCTTGACCACAAGGGTCTCATTTGGAGGAGGTGGGTCATATCCCTGCACAAGGGTAGATTAACTGTCTAACAAGCTCAGCTTCTGAAATCGACAAGGGTCCAGTAGGGCTATTGCCTGAAAAAAATTTGTGCATACCTCTCTTGGGTGCTGGAAGGTCCAAGAAGGGCCTGGACGGGAAGTCACCCTGCGTCATGGTTCTTTTGGCAAATATCCGTCCTAAAGAGAGGATTGGAGAAAAAGTTGGTGACCCAAGCTCCCCTTTGCCCCCTTGCCCCTTCCCTATGATCTCCAGAGGGGAGGAATCCAAGTTGTGGAGAGGAAGGGACACCCCAATTTTCTTCTTCCCTGGAAAAGAAGGGATCCAGAGCCTGTTCCTTTCTAGCCCATCAGGCCTTTCTTCTTTTGGATTCCAGCTCCCCAGACCCGGCTTCCGGACCTCTCACTCTCCTCCCCTCTCCCCGGAAAACACCCCAACTCCAGATGCAAGTTAAGCAAATATTTGTAGCTGCCAGTAAATTCCAGCGGCTTTTTATAGCGCGGCTCTCTGCGCCCGGGGCCAAATCGTGCTGCTAAATATTGCTGACCACTTTTTCTTTTATGGCTTTCATGTCACATAGCTATTGAGAGTAAGATGGATTTGCGCGGAGCCCTCATGGCGCTGCGATTCTCGCCCCCCCAGGTCTGCGCTGGGCGGCCATTGGCGGCGGAGCGTCACGTGACCGCGG
The DNA here is from genome assembly GCF_005190385.1 of Monodon monoceros. NCBI lineage: Eukaryota > Metazoa > Chordata > Mammalia > Artiodactyla > Monodontidae > Monodon > Monodon monoceros. Next base: position 56,577,020 of record NW_021703776.1, on the reverse strand, counting down.
GGGCGTGCCAATGTGCGCCCTCACGGGTGTCAAGCCCCTGTCAGAGTGTGCGATCAAGATCGTGAAACAACGCGATGCAAAAAGCGACCTACTACGACAGCTCGGCGATCTACGGTGGCTACCCTTACCAGGCAGCCAACGGGTTCGGTTATAATGCCAGTCAGCAGCCGTACCCGGCGTCCGCAGCACTGGGCGCCGACGGCGAGTACCACAGACCCGCCTGTTCGCTCCAGTCGCCCGCAAATGCCGGGGGCCACCCCAAGGCGCACGAGCTGAGCGAGGCGTGTCTGCGCACCCTGAGCGGTCCGCCCAGCCAGCCACCGGGCCTGGGCGAGCCGCCCCTGGCCCCGCCACCGCCCCAGGGCGCGCCCCCTGCCCCACCGCAGCCGCAACCCCCGCCGCAGCCCCCTGCGCCTGCCCCTGCCGCGCCCCCGCCCCCCTCGTCAGTCTCCCCCCCTCAGAATGGCAGCAGCAACCCCACCCCCGCCAGCGCAGCCAAGAGCCCCCTACTCAACTCGCCCACCGTGGCCAAACAAATCTTCCCCTGGATGAAAGAGTCTCGGCAAAACACAAAGCAGAAAACCAGCGGCTCCAGCTCAGGTAAAGGGCCGCCTTCCGGAAGAGGGTCCACTGACCTGGCTCCCAGCCCCCCAGGCCACTTCCAGACACAACCAGCAAGGTTTAGGAGCGCTGGATTATTTCCAGAATTCACCACTCCTCCTCCCCCCAACTCTCAAAGGTTTCCAGAGGCTTTGCAACTAGGGAAGTGATTGGACTCTGCGCAGGACAGAGAGAGACCTGATGGGAGTCTTTCCGGACCTCTCTTATGAGCAAGTGGGGCCTAGTGACTTTGGAGTCCCTCCCTGTGGCGTTAGGACCTTTGGGCAGAGCAAACCTGAGCAGCACTGTCTCTTTTTAGCACAGCTCCTCATTTCTAATGAAACAGTGGCACCCACCCCACAATGAAATGTGGCAGAATAAAAGCAGGCCTCCAAGTCAGAATCAATGCTCTGCCTATAATCAGAGCCTATTTTAAATTTTTGCTCCAGTAGATGGAGTGGCTGCCTTATCTCTGGGAAGGCCCTACTCAGACTTAGTACAATGAAGGCAGCCAGGGATTTCCTGGGGGAGGGGATGCTAATGGGAACCACATGGGCCTCCTGGAACCAGATTCCAATAGAGGACAGGCGCTGGGTCTTGGGCTTCCCAGCCTCTTCGTTCCCTTTGCCGCTGCCTTCTCCAGTTGCTAGTGCTCTGTTCAGAACCTGAGCATCTGGGACCATCCAGAGCCAGGATTTGGGGGGCCAGGGAGGAAAGGATGGTCAAGATTAGTGGCCAAAGCTGGGGCAGGCTGCTTGATGACATGGAGAACCCTAATTAATAGCATCCAGCATCAGGGGGCTGGGCCTCACCACCAGAAATGTAATCTCTTTTCAATGGGATCTCTTCTTTCTGGCAGAGAAGGCCTTCCAGATTGGAGCTTCCACTCCACTCGTTTATACTGGACAGATCAAATAAGTGGCCAGTTGAGGCAACTGTCCAATCCTTCAGTCAGTTAGTGATGGAGGGAAAGTTTTATTGAGTGTATATTAGGTGCCCCACATTCCAGTTACTGTGAAGGGAATGAACATGGTGACACCTGCCCACACGGAGTTTGTAGTCTGATAGGGCTGAAGGATCAGTAAATGAGTCAGAAAGTGAATAGCTCCAGAAGGGAAATACAGACCAGGAAGGCAAACAGGGGGTTCTGCTTTTCTGTTCCTTCCACACACCCCCTTGGAGAGGCCTATGATTTGCAGCTTTACTCAATGACGGGCTACAGGCGCTGTTTCCCCACCAGGACAGAGGACAATACGTAGTTACTTCTTCCCCTTTCTGGGCCCTGACAAACGGAGGGATCTTTGGGGCCTGGAGGAAGGAGGGGCCTGGCTGGGTCAGGGGCTGGGCGGGGCTGCAGGCAGCCCCTGATGCCACTCTTCCTCTCTCCTCTGATCTCGCAGGGGAGAGCTGCGCAGGTGACAAGAGCCCACCTGGGCAGGCGTCGTCCAAGAGGGCGCGCACGGCCTACACGAGCGCTCAGCTGGTGGAGCTAGAGAAGGAATTTCACTTCAACCGCTACCTGTGCCGGCCGCGCCGTGTGGAGATGGCCAACCTGCTGAACCTCACCGAGCGCCAGATCAAGATCTGGTTCCAGAATCGCCGCATGAAGTACAAGAAGGATCAGAAGGGCAAGGGCATGCTGACATCATCAGGGGGCCAGTCCCCAAGTCGCAGTCCCGTGCCGCCCGGCGCTGGCGGTTATCTTAACTCTATGCATTCGCTGGTTAACAGCGTCCCGTACGAGCCCCAGTCGCCCCCGCCTTTCTCCAAGCCCCCCCAGGGCGCCTACGGGCTGCCCCCCGCCTCCTATCCAGCACCCCTGCCCAGCTGCGCGCCCCCGCCGCCCCCGCAGAAGCGCTACACCGCGACGGGGGCGGGCGCGGGGGGCACACCCAACTATGATCCGCACGCGCATGGCCTGCAGGGCAACGGCAGCTATGGGACGCCACACTTACAGGGAAGCCCTGTCTTCGTTGGGGGCAACTATGTGGAGCCCATGAGCAACTCTGGCCCCCCCCTCTTTGGCCTAACTCACCTCCCCCACGCCGCCTCGGCTGCCATGGACTACGGGGGCGCTGGGCCGCTGGGCAGTGGCCACCATCATGGGCCCGGGCCAGGGGAGCCGCACCCCACCTACACGGACCTTACCGCCCACCATCCTTCTCAGGGAAGAATTCAGGAAGCCCCCAAGCTCACCCATCTGTGATGGTGGGCTCGGGGCTGCGCGCCAGGAGAGTCCCCACCCCACCCCCGCTACCTACCTTTCTTCTTCGTTTGCTTTTTTTGTTTGTTTAAGGTTCTTCCCGCCCCTCCCTTTTCTCTCTTCTCCGCCCCCCCCGTTTTGTTTTCTTTGGTAACACGTTTTTATAGTTTATGTGACGTAGCAATCTTGGTTGCTGGAATGGCTGTCAGTATCAGTAGCGATATTTATCACCTCCCGCCCCTCGCTCGGCCGCTGGCCCTGCACCTTTACCTTCTCTACTCTTTGATCAGAAACAGGGTATATGAACAAATTTTCTAGCCAAGTTCTTTGATGTGAATTTGTTCGTACATTATGGCTCCCGAGGGGAAGCGATTACTTTTTTTTTTTAGTTTTTAGTATTTTTTTTAATTGCACTTCTTGTAAAGAGCGAGAAAAAAATCAAAGGCGCTTTGAAACAGGGGCTCCCTGTGCAAGGATGACTAAGTGTACGTCTTTCCGTGTGTGTATGCTGGTGAACAGTCAGATTTATTTATATTTTTTTTGCAAGCATTGAATAAGTTTTAAATATTATTTATCCCCATCCGTTCGTATTTATATTAAAGAAATTCTGTACCCTGATTGTTCAGAAGGTTTCTTGGGCCTTTTGTTCAATGGTGTATTGGCGTACATAGAAAAAAATTTTATTCGAAAGGGAAATAGAATTCCTTTATAAAAACAGTAACGATGCAATAATACCAGAGAGGATCCAGCTTCTGAAAACAGTGATTTAGGTTTGTAACATCAAGCGAAACTGAAAAAAAAAAATCTGTAAATGCGAAAAACGCTAGGTTTGTTTTGAGAGTTCTACATTCCTTGCTGCTCACATTCTGAGAAACAAAACAAAAAAATAAAATAAAGTTTCTATTCTGAATAATATCCGTGTTCAGAAGGGATTCTTTGGCCGAAGATAAGGGTCTGCGTGGAGTCCAGGCAGAGGCTAACTGGCGGAGCAGGCCGCGGCAGCCCTCCAGCTCCGGCTTGAGGCCTGGCCAGGCGGCTCGCCCGGGAGCGCGGCGAATCCTCGGGAAGGCAGCCGGAGCTTCTCGCGGCGGCAGTTCTGGAAACGCTGAGCTGCCTGCCCGCTGGGCTGCCCGGTTCCCAGCTGCCACCGAGGCCGGCCGCGGGCGCAGGGGCTGCGGAGTGCTGAGTGCGGGAGGAACAAAGGCAGCCCGGCTGAGGCGCGGCGCGGGGCGCACAGGTGCCCGGGCAGCCCCGCCGGGGAATAAGGTAGGGCTGTCTTCTGCTTCACCATCTTCCTCCGGTCAAAGCAGACCAGCCAACGTCTTAACCCGGGGAATCGCCGGCCGCGCGGAGGATGCCGAGCACTTTCTAGGAGCAACTGGCCTCTCCGCCGATGCTTCGCTGTCCCTTATCGCGCCCGGAGGAAAGAATCACTCCTAAAATCGCCACTGGGAGCGGGGCGGCTCGGAAGAGACTGAGGCTCACCCAGGTCTCCAGCAAAAGAAGAGCTGAACTCCAAGGAGCCTCCCCGAGTCCTTCCATGGACTGCTTGAGTCCCAGCATTGGCTTCTTCCCGGAAAATAGGATTTGGCATACTCTGGATTTATTTCCTCTCCTTCTTCCCTCCCTGCTTTCCTTTTATGGCCCCAGGGGGAGGGGGAGAGAGAAAGGAGATTGGTATCTTTCTAATAAAAATGCAGTTTTACAAGTACTTCTTTTATTTGATGCTACAGGAGCTAAACATTACATTCCTACTGCTGGATTTCAGATAGAGCTAACGACTGACTGGCTGGCAGAGGCAGAGGCAAAGGCAGGCACAGGAAAGGGAAATATTTTCATCTTCAGATTAAAGAATTGCTCGGAGAAGAAACCGAAATCTGAAAGTGCAAACCTCAGAACTACATCCCCATCAGCAGCGCCCCTGTCAAAGCTGGAAGTGAGGAACCACCTGTGTCTGGGGATCAGGAGCATCTGATGTGAGAAATAAATCCCCCATCTCCCTGGATTGTATCTTTCAGAGGCAGAGATGGGAAATGTCGCCATTTTGTTTGCAATCCAAAATATACATAATCATGGCCTCTATCTTTCCCCTGAGAAGCTCCTGAAGATGAGCTTTAAAAACAGGCAGTGGAGCCATTTTGGGGGTACCTACTGGGCGTGAAGGAGCTGCTTTTAGAGAAACTCCTGAAGTTTAAAAAAAAAAAGAAAAGAAAAAGGCTGGGCAGATGCAAAGCACGGCAGCTGTAGAGATCTGGGTGTTTCTCTCACTGCTAGAGGTGCTTCCCCCAAATCTGTCCTGGGGCTCCTGCTATGTATTTTTTTTCTTTTTAAAGAGTTTGGGCCGTGGAAGAAGTAGATTTGCTCCCTACCATCCCCCACCCCCAACCTCCCTGCTGACATATGGCGCACCTCAGAAATGTAGAGGCTGGAAAACCAGTCTTTGTGAGGACTGGAGCTTCCACCCTTTTGGTTGTTCAGACCTGAACACAGTAGGCTGAGACAAGGGGGTCTTCTTTTAAGTAATAATTTTAGAGAAGTGTGTAAAATTACCTGGGAGAAGACGAAACAGTGGTGGAGGCAGGGGGGGGGGGGAGAGAGAGAGAGAAACCTACCCATCCAGAGATGAAAATCTTTCAGAGATCCCACTGTTTGAATCCGTTTCTAAAATCTCTAAAATCTACTCTTTAGCTGAGGGAGAACTGGTTTGGAGAAGTCCTTCTTCCCTCAGGGCAGAGATTTTAGAAAGGAGATTCCAATATGATTTCCCATATCTTGGCAGTCAAGACATTCATTTTGACTATCAAAGAAAAAGTATCAATCTCAACCCCAGTTTCCTAGGTATTAAAAAGAAATCCTTATTAAAATATCTCCTGAGTTAAAGTAATAGGTTTTGGGAAGATTTCAGTGTTGAATGGTCCAAAAAAAGGGTTTTCTTCCAGATGGTATTTGAATTAAGGCCGCTGAGGCCAGCAGAAAGCTCTCACCCACGCAGCCCCTGACAAAGCCTCAACGATACGGGGGCAGCGCTGCTTCCTCTCCACGCTCCCCCTCCCCTTAACCCCTCAATATTTTCTGGTAAAAGCAAATGCCAAAAGCCACCATCCCAGAGTCCACAAAGCACCTTTCCTAAAAGCAGCCTTATAACTCTTTCTGCTGCCAAAAAAGAAAAATCTTTAAAAAGACTAGTTTTCCTTGTTTACTTGCGTTTCCTGCTCTCCTCTTTGCTCGGCCACATTTGATCTTGGAAAGAGCTCGAAGCTGAAATGTGTTCTTAAGGGCCAGAAGCTGTCAAGGCTTTTGGTGAGCAAGATTGATCGCACTCAGACTTCCTTCAGAGCTTTGTTTGGAATAAAAGCAAGAAAACTGAAAAAAACCCCACATTTTCCAAAATAGCATCTCTATCTGTAAGGCAATGCTCTGGGCTAGTCAACGACGAAGTCCACTTTATATCTAATTTCCAACCCAAGCCCCCTTTGATGCCAGCCTCAGAGATGGAGTCCTATCCTTGTGGCATGGTCAGCCTTTCTTGTTTTCTACGTAGATTTTTCTCCTCCGACAATCTTTCTCTCCCTGGCCATCAGAATGATTTATTTTCCTGCCACCGATGCCTGCCGGCCAGGGGGAGTCTGATCACTTGGTCCATTTCAAAGGAAGCAAAAGCGAATCATCATCCTCAGGGTTTGGGGGAAAAGAGATACCTTCAGATTTCTCTCTCAGCCTCCTTCCCTTTTTCTGGCTTGGTGGATTTTTTCAAAGTTATTGTTTGGTATCTAAAGGTGTTATCTTTTGAACCCTCCAGCACAGTCCAAGATTCGCTCAGTCTCAAGTTGGAAAAAAGAAAGTGAAGAGAGAAACAGAACCTTTATAATTCCTCCTTGGGTCGCCCTCTGTCACCCGCGGTGCTGTTTCTCACAACAGAACCCGAGTGCAAACATCCCGGGTGGCCAAGAAGCGGGACAGTGCAGGAGACAGTTCGGGCTGCCAGGGAGCACTCACTGCATCTGAACCAAGAAGCCCCCACCAGAGCGACAAGGATGAGAAGAAGGGGAGGAAAAGAAAAAGAAAACAAGAGAGAACAAGCAAGCGCCTTCTCCTTCCGTGCTGCTAACTTCCAACAGACTTCCTGGAAATCAGAAATACTTACCGCACCCGAGCCCTACGGGTATGAAACCCAGAATGCCAGGAGCCGCACGCGCCTGCTCGGGGCGGCATTTCTTTGGCTGGCCGCCGCCCTGGCGACAGGGATTTGGACACATAGATCTGGGGTTGTTGTCTCGCTTGGCACATGCATCTATCTTTCTCGAGCCACTCCTGAGAAGTTGATGGCGCAGGAGGGTCGGGAAGCCTGGAGAGCCGCCTCCCGTTTTCCGCTTCCCGCTGGAGCCAGATGCATAGTTGTCGTGGAAAAGCCGGCTAACAATGGGCCGGGGTCCGGGGTCCGTGGGCGCGGACTCCGAGCTGGGCTTTGGGAGGGGGGCGAGGGCCTGAGGGAAGTGGGGGGAGGAGAGGTGGACAGAGGAGAGACAGGGAGGAGGAGAGGGGAGAAGAAGGAAAAAAAGAGGAAAAGAGGGAAAGACAGACAGACGGGAAGGAAAACAGAGACAGACCAGTTCTGAGATCCAGGAACTGGTTTATGGCGGAGGAGGAAAAGGGAAATAAAAGGGAGGAACCCCCCAAAAGAATCCTTCTCTCTCTTTCTGTCCCCCCCCCGCCCCCGCCCTTTCCTCTCTCTGTCTCATCTCCCCTCTCCCTCTGCTTCTTCCTCCTGCCTCAGCAGAACTTATGTGGTTGGGATGCTGGGCCCTCGGGTGTCAAAACTTTAAGATTAATGGATTACTTTGTTAATGACTGCAGGCGTCAGACTGAGGTGCTTAAATGATTTGTGAGGTGCGAGGCGTCTTCCCGACAGTCCCAAACAATGCGCGGAGTGTGCGGGGGAGGCAGAGGGCAGCTGCCGCCGGGACCGGCTGCAGGGCTCACCACTCGCACGCACTCACACACTCACACACACTGCCAGGCGCACACACCAGATCCGTGCTGGTCAGGAGGCAGGCAGGCACCCTCGCCCCCACGCACTCCCAGGCATCCCTAACCCACACCCACATATAGGTATTTTTGCCCTGAAAAAAGTGTAAATAAAGCCTCGCTGGCCCCCAATGAGGCGTTCCTTCCCGACTTTTTTGGATCAATCAAACAGACAGTGGCTTCTTTTGATTAAAGCCCAAATTGTCATTGGGCAGAAGCAATCATGTGACAGCCAATTCGGTCCAATTTCAACCTTGTCTCCATGAATTCAATAGTTTAATAGTAGCGCGGTCCCCATACGGCTGTAATCAGTGAATTAGAAAAAAAACACCCCAGCAGCGATCTTCTATGATAGATTTTTTTTTTCCCTCCGCGCTCGCCTTTTTCCTGGGCCTTGCCCCCCCAAAGCCCCTCCAGAAGAGGGAACTTTTTCTCCGAGGGGGCTCCAAGGAGAAGGCCATGAATTACGAATTTGAGCGAGAGATTGGTTTTATCAATAGCCAGCCGTCGCTCGCTGAGTGCCTGACATCTTTTCCCCCTGTCGCTGATACATTTCAAAGTTCATCAATCAAGACCTCGACGCTTTCACACTCGACACTGATTCCTCCTCCTTTTGAGCAGACCATTCCCAGCCTGAACCCGGGCAGTCACCCTCGCCACGGCGCTGGCGGCCGCCCCAAGCCGAGCCCCGCGGGCAGCCGCGGCAGCCCAGTGCCCGCCGGCGCCCTGCAGCCGCCCGAGTACCCCTGGATGAAGGAGAAGAAGGCGGCCAAGAAAACCGCGCTGCCGCCCGCCTCGGCCGCTGCCGCCACCGGCCCTGCCTGCCTCAGCCACAAAGGTCAGTCCAAAGACTTGGCCCCAGGTCCCCGGACCCTCTTCCCCTTCTGGGCTGCCCCGAGAGCGGTTATGGGGGGAGGGGAGCGTGGGCTGGGAGAGAAGGGGGAGAGAGAGAGATGCTTGGCTGCTTTCCCTTCCCCTGTGGGCTCAGGAGTGGGTTTGATGTTGAGAAAAGGGATCCTGCGTTCCGCATTGATTATATATATATATATATATATATTTTAAGAAGGGGGTGGGGGAACTTTCCCTAACTTGTGTAATGTGGGATGATTTATTTGAGTTGGAACTGACCTCCTCTTGTCTAGTTGTCCTAGAGTTTGGCTTTTTGACAGTAATGAAGAGTGATAGATCGCTCTTGCTCAGCTAAGCAGCTGATGCATTCATTATAAATTGTGGTGTGGCTAATATAAAGTTTGCTCCCGGATGGAGAGGTTGGGGGGAGCTACAGGCAAGAATTTGATGGAGGTGGAAGAGATGGGGTCTCCCCGGGCTGGGCTCCCAGGAAAGGCAGCACAATAGCTTTACTGCATCTAGGGGCGGCCATTTTGTTGCAGTTGATCTTTTCTGCTATATTTATTCTCCAGTGGAATAACCCCGCTTGGACCCCTCCACCTCCAACTGTGCGTGTGTCTCTTGTTGGTTTCCCTTTCCGCAGAATCCCTGGAAATCGCCGATGGCAGCGGCGGGGGCTCCCGGCGCCTGAGAACTGCTTACACCAACACGCAGCTTTTAGAGCTGGAAAAAGAATTTCATTTCAACAAGTACCTTTGCAGACCCCGAAGGGTGGAAATTGCAGCGCTGCTGGATTTGACTGAGAGACAAGTGAAAGTGTGGTTTCAGAACCGGAGGATGAAGCACAAGAGGCAGACCCAGTGCAAGGAGAACCAAAACAGCGAAGGAAAATGTAAAAGCCTCGAAGACTCTGAGAAAGTGGAGGAGGACGAGGAAGAGAAGTCGCTCTTTGAGCAAGCCCTCAGCGTCTCCGGGGCCCTTCTGGAGAGGGAAGGTTACACTTTTCAGCAAAATGCCCTCTCTCAGCAGCAGGCTCCCAATGGACACAATGGTGACTCCCAAAGTTTCCCAGTTTCGCCTTTAACCAGCAATGAAAAAAATCTGAAACATTTTCAGCACCAGTCACCCACTGTTCCTAACTGCTTGTCAACAATGGGCCAGAACTGTGGCTCTGGCCTAAACAATGACAGTCCCGAGGCCCTCGAGGTCCCCTCTTTGCAGGACTTTAACGTTTTTTCCACAGATTCCTGCCTGCAGCTTTCAGACGCAGTCTCGCCCAGTTTGCCGGGTTCCCTCGACAGTCCTGTAGATATTTCAGCTGACAGCTTTGACTTTTTTACAGACACACTCACCACAATCGACTTGCAGCATCTGAATTACTAAAAACATTAAAGCAAAACAAAGCATCACAAAACAAAAACCCCTTTGACCGGGTGGTTTTGCCTTCCTTTATTCTGAGAGTTAATTTTTATTTTATTTTCTTCTTGACTTACCCTCTCCCTCCTTTAAATGTTGAAGATTTTTCTGTTTAGTGATTCCCTTAACCCAGTTACAGAGCCATCTTTTTCAGATTATTTTGGAGTTTTAGTTGTTTAAAATCTAATCCAACAACCCTCTATGTGATTTCCTGAAAGCAATATATGAGGCCTGCAAGAAAGTGATCATATAATTGTATCTTCACTTTCTTTTTATTTTTGTATTACATTAGAATGCATTGTCATGCGTATTTTTGGTAGAATAAATTCTCCTTTGCTATAAGTAGCTTTCTTATTTTTTTTCCTCCCCCTCTTTCTCAAGGCTCATAACAGTTTCTTTTTCCTCTTTTAGTCTAACTTGGTAAATAAAATTCTGGTCACAATCCATTTTCTTTTTCAATTTTAATATATTTATTAAATGGGCATGTTCAAAGTCTTCAATAGACAGCAACAAAAAAAGAAAGCCAGAAAATGGTTAGGGCTTCTGAGAAGTGTGGTTTTTTTGTTTTTTAAGGGAATGGATTAGGTTTTTCAATGTAGAGATTCAAGCCATAGATTTAAATTGGTAATAGAAACAGGACTGGGCAGCCTCAGAGTTGGGCCAAGCCCAAGCTTTTGAAAGTGGAGAAATAAAGTGCCTACAGAAACCTCCAACTCCAGGAAGGAGGAACATGGAGTTTCTTTAACAAGCTACCAGTCTCCAGGTCAATAACTAAGTTATCAAGAATTCATTTATTTATACACATTTGTTTCAAACATTTACATTCCAAACCCCTCCCCCACAAATCCCCAAACATTTTCAGTGTGGTTGATTAGTCTCCCAGCTGTTGATGGGTCCAGGCAAACAGACCTAAAACAGAAAAACAAAAATAAAACAAAACAATGGTTACTAGCTGGAAAATGCACTTCAGAAAGGGTTTTTTTTTTTTTTTTTTGCAATCCTCTGGTTCAGTCATTCTAGGATTCTTTTCTTTTTTGTTCAGGGTCATAAAAATCAATATTTCATTCTTAAATCTGTTTACATGGCAAATAATGGATCATTAAAGCTTTGAAGTCAGGTTAGCAAGATGAGATTTAAAGTGGAGTGTTTCTACCCCCCAGGTTATAAATTAACCCAGTTTCTAGAGAGAGAGAAAAAGCACTTTAAATGAAATATCAATAAAATGTGAACTAGGGATGTTACTGGGTTGTTCTGATTTTTTCTCCCTTCTTATGTCTCCCCATGTTTATTTTTCCCTTACTGAGCTCTGTTCCGATGGCTACTTACCGTGAGAAAAGGCAGCGAGTAAGCAACATGTGTGGGGGGCGGGTTGATTTAAGAACCCGGCTCTTAATAGCAAAGGCTTGGAAGTTATGAGGAAATCGCGATCCTTCTCCCCGGGTTTGCTGCCTACCCTCCCCCACCCTTTTGCCCCCTAAATCCCGGCAGCGGCGGAGGCGAGTGGGGACCCGGGCAAGTCTCCTGCCCCAGGCGCGGAGCGGAGCAGGCGGCCCGGCCGAGGCCAGGGTTTAGCCGCTGCTGTTTGCGATTCATCCTACGCTCATAAATCAAACGCTTTCTATGAATGAGAATGTCATCAAAGAGATCAATTGCAGGAACACATGCACAAATAAAAATCCTCTTACGTATTTGCCGGGAATCCCCGTCCGAAAGCATTAAGTTAGAAGGCGTTTAGTCATAATTCATTTTTATTGCTCTTTTAAAACAACAGCTTGGCTGAGCCGCGGATGCCATGAACAGCTCGGGGCCTCGGCGGCGTTTTGTCTCCTCCTCGCTCCTTCCCTTTCTACTACTAGAAGAGCCCTGAAAGAGGCGCTTTGAGCTCAACAAGCCGCTTGCAAGGGATCATTTAAATAGTGACCGAGCTCGCCTTTCACGCACTCTCCTGGGGCGTTTAAAGAGACTTTAGCTCGCGTCGTGGGGCTCTGGCCTACTTGCCCCGAGGACCTAGGGTCTCCCACTCGGCGAAATGAGCCCTAGGATTTCGTGGTGGTGAAGGAACCAAGCTACGGAAGCCTGCGGGACCGAGGCCAGAGGAGGCTGCCTTTGTGAGCCGCACCGGGAGAGCGGCGCTCTGGGCGACCAGCCGGGGCGGAGTCGGCTCGACCTCGAGAGCCCGGCCAGCCCGGAGCAGCGCGCGGAGGCGGGTCGGTCGCGGCCCGTGTGCAGCGGCCCTGTGTGCTGGCGCAAGCTTGTGATCCCAAGAAAAACACTCCACCCACGATGGCCGGGAAAAAGGCCCGGAGGGAGGAAGAGAGGTGGAGGGAGAGGAGCCCAGAGGCGGAGAACTAGCAGAGGAAGGAGAGCGGTTGCAGACTGGGGTGGCTTTGTGGCGCGAGCCCTGCTGCCGAGGGGGTCGTGCAGACCCGAGCCGAGGAGGCCAACAAAGGGACAGGAATGAGGCAAGGGGGAGAACGTACCGACGAGCTTCGGCTGTGAGAGCAGATCGTCCTCAGTGCCAGGCCAGACCCCCTAAGGTCCTGCCTCCTCCCCCACAGGAGCCCCTTCTCCCCCCACCCCCCCGCCACTGGCTGGAGGCCTGGCGCTCCCAAGGAAGCCACCTCCAGGAGGGCCTCCTTGCCTTTTCCCTTCTCCCGGATGAGGTTCCCCAGGTGCTGAAACTGGGGCAGGAGTGACCTTTCCTGGTTCCCTCTTAACCATGATTGGGGATGGGTCGCAGGTCACAGGAAAATACCCTTTCAAAAGGAAATGTTTAGGAAAAATGTTCCTTTGCTACTGAGGGAATCTACAGTCAAATGTCTGCCAGTTTTCCCTCTTGGGGAGACAGGTTAGGAGGGAACTTCTATACGTGAAGAACAGAACACAGAAACCTGAAAGGCTGACTAACACATTTGAAATGTGCCTGCCTCAAGAAAAACTTCCTTCTTTTAACTGGGGAGGGAAAGCTAGAGAGGAGTGGGAACCCCAAATCCACATACAATCCTCAGATAAATTTGATCTGTCGGATTCCGATGTGGTGAACATGGTCAGAATAAAGCTACACAGCATTGGCTGCAAAGCTTCTGGATGATGTCTGGATTTCTTTTACCCAAGAATGCATCAATTCTTGGCCTCTGTTTGGCCTTTTCTCTCTACAAGCTAAGGGTTCACACGAAACCTAATAGTAAACAGCAGTTAACAACCCCGTCGGCATCGGGGTAGGACGAGGGTGATGGAGAACAGGACCCCTGTCCTGGGATGACGCTCAGATTTGCACGTGTCTCTCTAGGGAAAGACTTGAAGGTTCACACAAGGAACTACGCAGTCAGTTGTTGGGGAAGGAGGAAATGTCCCGTCCACCATCAGCCATCTGTCCCCCGCCCCTCCCACCTGCCAGCCCCCCACCCCCACTTCAGCTGTGCAGTAGAATGGGGGGGTGGATAAAGGAAGCTCTACCACTCCTAACATCTCCCTTCAGAAAACGAGAAACGTTGCGGGGAGTGGGGGGGGAGAGTCCATCGTAGTTTGCGGTAGCCGTGGTCTCGCCCTTTGAGGCCCCGGTCGGATCACGCAGGCTCCTGGGTCCTAGGGAGCCGGCAGATGGCCTGCAGCGCAGGGCCCGGCCCCCAGGCTTGCCACGTCCGCTAGCGTCATCTCTCTCCCCCCGCCTCCTACCCCTCAAAATCCACCGGCGGAGTTGCTACGGATCCCGTAGGGCTCCCAGAGCAAGCTGAGTGGGGAGGAGAAAGGGGCGGAGAACGAGGAGAGAGGGAGGGCGAAGAGCTGGGCCACCCCTGGTCTTGGCCAGCAAGCCTAGCTCCCAAGGCTCACCCACTCCCGGGCGTCGAATTACATACAAAAGCTCCACGTTGCCACGCCAATAGCCGACGGGGGGGGGGGAGGGAGGGGGAGGAGGAAAGGAGGCTTCAAGACCCTCCTTGGAGAAGGGAAGTTTCCTTTTTTGCCCTCGTCCCCTCCACGCCCACTCGGGTTCCTCCCAGCCAGCTCTCTGCGTACTTCCCTCTCCATCCCGAGCTTAGAGAGCTGGTGGCCCAGCCTCGACCTACGCCACCGTTCTCGGCACTCCTCGAGGCACCGCAGAAGGCACTGAACGGAAAGCGCCCGGGGAGCAACCCTTCCAATTCCTTGCGTTCCGGGCTCGGCCAGTGTGCTAGTGGCGGCCCAGCGAGCTCCCGCCCACTGATTCCCGACCCGAGAGATCGAGGAGCCCTCCTCGCTTCTCACCTCTTGCCAATTCATCTTTCTGTGCGCGGTGGGGAAGGGGGCGGTGACGGGGGATGCCTTCCAGCCCCCACTTCCCGGAGGGGGGGGGAGATCGGAGTCAGCGCTCGCAGAAAGCAGCCTCTGCTCCCCTTCGCCCCAGCGCTCCGAATCTGCCCCGGCAGCTGCCGCAGCTGCTGCTGCCGCCCGGGCTGCCTGGGGGGGCGACTGCGCGTCACCTAGACTGAGGAGCGCTGGGGATTTAAATGCCACTGAAATGGTGATCCATCACCGCAGGAGCCAGCAAACTTTCGCAGCAAGCTCCGCCATTGGTTGATATAGTCACGTGCCCCTCCCCTAGCGCCCTCCGCCCTCCCGCCCCCCCTCTTGCGCACTGTACATTCATATCATTTTTCTTCTCCGGCCCCATGGAGGAAGTGAGAAAGTTGGCACGGTCACCCAGGGCTTCGCAGGACCCGGTCACTCAGTGACAGATGGACAATGCAAGAATGAGCTCCTTCCTGGAATACCCCATCCTCAGCGGTGGCGACTCGGGGACCTGCTCAGCGCGAGCCTACCCCTCCGACCATGGAATTACAACTTTCCAGTCGTGCGCGGTCAGTGCCAACAGCTGTGGCGGCGACGACCGCTTCCTAGTGGGCAGGGCGGTGCAGATCAGCCCGCCCCACCACCACCACCATCACCACCCCCAGCCGGCCACCTACCAGACTGCTGGGAACCTGGGGGTATCCTACTCCCACTCGAGTTGTGGTCCAAGCTACGGCGCGCAGAACTTCGGCGCGCCTTACAGCCCCTACGCGTTAAATCAGGAAGCAGAAGTAAGTGGTGGGTACCCCTCGTGCGCTCCCGCTGTTTACTCTGGAAATCTCTCATCTCCCATGGTCCAGCATCACCACCACCACCAGGGTTATGCCGGGGGCGCGGTGGGCTCGCCTCAGTACATTCACCACTCATATGGACAAGAGCACCAGAGCCTGGCCCTGGCCACGTATAATAACTCCTTGTCCCCTCTCCACGCCAGCCAAGAAGCCTGTCGCTCCCCTGCATCAGAGACATCTTCTCCAGCACAGACCTTTGACTGGATGAAAGTCAAAAGAAACCCTCCCAAAACAGGTCAGTCTTGCCATTCCATGAAAGCTCCTTGATGATTTTGGAAGGAGCTGGTATGCTTAGTTTCCAAGGAAAATTAATCATGTTTTTTTTTAAAGTTCTTGCTTCCCACCTGTGTTGTAGGGTGTGGGGAGGTTTACCCAGGTGCGTTGGGGCAAAGGAGCATCTGGGACTGCTGTATTTCCAAAGGGGCTGGGTTTTAGAGGTTTGGGAACTAGGAAGTGGGAAGTGGGTAGGTGTGTGTGTGGGGGGGGCGTCCTGTTAATATCTCCAGGCTCCATTAATCATGGTCTGACCATGCTAACGGTTGATTTCAGATTAACACTTTACACCTCATCACTCACCCTCCCAAGCCCAGTTTATGTTCAGAAATTCTTGATTCCTCTTTACCCGAAGGTTGCTCTGAAGCGTGTACGGAATCTCATATCGATTATAAAAATTTTTACCTTTTCCTCTCATCGCTTCCCACCTTGCCCCCAGGGAAAGTCGGAGAGTATGGCTACGTGGGTCAACCCAATGCGGTGCGTACCAACTTCACTACTAAACAGCTCACGGAGCTGGAGAAGGAGTTTCACTTCAACAAGTATTTGACGCGTGCCCGCAGGGTGGAGATTGCCGCATCCCTGCAGCTCAATGAGACCCAGGTGAAGATCTGGTTCCAGAACCGCCGAATGAAGCAGAAGAAACGAGAGAAGGAGGGCCTCTTGCCCATCTCTCCAGCTACTCCGACGGGAAGCGAGGAGAAGGCCGAGGAATCCTCAGAGAAGTCCAGCTCCTCACCCTGCGTTCCTTCCCCGGGGTCTTCTACCTCAGACACTCTACCTACCTCCCACTGAGGCCGCCCCGGCCCCACTCTGCAGCCCAGGCTACTCTCCTCCGGCTGGGACTTCTTACCCAAAGCACATTCTTAGCTTATCTTCCTCTCCATTTACAATCTTTCTCTTCCTTTCTGATCCTATCTGGGGAACTCCTGGCCAGGATAATGGGTTTCCAGAGAATTTTGGATTAGAAACTTGATGAGGGGGGAGGGGGTGTTAGCTCCGTAGCGCAGATTGAGTGCCAGCATCAATTTTCTGATGGCACCTAACACCCCTACTTTTAGGAGATTTCGACAGAACCTACTGTTCCTTTCAGATGCCCTTTGGAAAATAGTTTCCTCTGCCAGCCGAAACATGTCAGAGCGAGGCCTCTCATCTTTTATCTATCTGTATATTTACAGTTCTCCCCTACTTTGCCCTTAAAGTAGGCTAGAGAGAGAGAGAAGAGGGTCCCGGAGTTCATGAAGAACAGATACACTGTGAGAGTGTTTACACAATTAATTCATCCCTTAATTTAATTCAGTTTTATGTGTGTGAGTGTGCTGGTTGTAAATGCTTTGTCCTGAAAGATTTATCTTTATACAGATTTTCTAGAAATGTTTTGATTAAGTGATAAAACACAGTGGGCAAACTCTCAAAGCTGGTGCAACTTTATATGTGATTATAGGTTAAAGAATTAAAAGCTCTCCTTTAAAATCAATCAGATGCCTCAGATGGTAGCCTCAATTTGTTCCTTCAGTGAGTTAAGAAGGCCTGCAGAACACAAGGGTCAGAAACCTTGCTTCCTGTGCTAAGTCTCTCCCCATCCCCACTCCTTTCTTGTTTCTCTGGCCACACTCTATCTAAAATTTGTGCTGGATTATTCAGCGTCTAAATGTATTATTCAAACCAGCTTCTTCCTTCCACAGTTATCTTAGCTGGATATGATATATTTTCAGCTCAATTGTTAATGTGATGGATGGCACAATGAATGTATATTTTGTGTGATTCGTGAACAGTCTTTTGCATGTCGCACAATGTTTTGATGTCCCTGAAGTACCACACTGAGTTCTATCAGTTATCCTTTGTGATATTCCCCATTTCCTGTACAATCATGAACAGCTCAGAGATCCCGGAGTGATGTGATCCAGAGCAGAATTTACGGGTCTTAAGATGTCTGTAATAAATATATTCAGGTTTCTGATATGCTTATGCATCTGTGTATTTGGCTTGGCTACAATTTGCTGGTTCCTACAAAGTTGGCTCATTTCACATGGGGGAGAGAAGTGTGGTGTGTATTTTCAAAGAGGTGGGCCTTTTCTTGAAAAAAAAAAAGGAAAGGCTTTTCATTATGTAGCTGAAGTTTCCCCTGTGAGTGTAATTGCACCTAACGATGTCTATGTAATAGGTTGATTTTCTTTAAAATAGCAGCAGCTGCCTTCTTATAGTCAAAGCTCATTATGGAAAAAAATGAACGGTGAAGAAATTTATGAAGCAGATCTATTTTTGAAACAAACATGGATACTTCCTGGGTCAAGTGCTAACCTTTTCACCTCCAACTCAACGTTGACATATATATAAACAGAATCCCCTTCAAAAGCTGAAACTCTTCAGTCAGTCTTTCCTCACATCAATGAACCAAGAGCTAAGAGATTCACATTTAATTAGCTCCAGTATAAAGCTGTTTGAGGACGGGGCCCCCACCCCACCCCTCTTCCTTCTTTCTGGATTGTTGGACAGCGTACCAAAATATTCCACTCTTTAAATTGAGTGTGGTCTGTACT
The DNA here is from genome assembly GCF_005190385.1 of Monodon monoceros. Taxonomy (NCBI): domain Eukaryota; kingdom Metazoa; phylum Chordata; class Mammalia; order Artiodactyla; family Monodontidae; genus Monodon; species Monodon monoceros. The sequence continues at coordinate 56,558,994 of NW_021703776.1, read as the reverse complement.
GAGTAAACCTTTGCATCCCTCCTCCAATTCCTCCTGTCAAGATCCACTCCTTCCTTCCACTTTTTAAACCCCTACTCCCATTTCCTTCTGGGTTACATATCTCATTCCCATCAGATTCAGCTTTGATTTCACAGCCACCATGGCTGTAATGGGTCTACCGCTCAATTTCCTTGCCACATAACCCAGAAAAACATTTTAATTTTCTCTGGGATCAATAGGTTCTTCCAGGTGAACTTGTGGAAGCCGCCCTGAAGTCTGTCCATATTCAAGTTGCTTCTGACCAATGCATGTGTCTGCTGGTCTCAAACAGAAGAAGCCAGCAAATCAGAAGTTCAAAGTGACTCTCCTAGACCTGTTACCACGTTCCCTTTACTTTCACACATTTTTGGAGGCTTTAATTTAACCCCAAGAGTAGAGCAGAAATTTTACGGCATCACAAACAAATACAGACATATGACTTCCGCTCCAAAGGGTGTTTTACAAAGGATGGGCTCGGGTTCAGGGTGGGTGGGTAGTGAGAAATCTTACAAAAACTTGTAATTTGCAGGCCTCCTAGAGCATCCTTGAGATTTCCTGTAGTTCCCTGTCAAAAAGAGTGAGCCGGGACTCTGCAGGCGCAGTTGCCGCGGCCATATCAAGGGCACCCAGTGCCCTCCCCTCAGCTCCTGGGTTCTGGGGTTGCTTCTAAAAGACTCAAGTGGATGGAGGAGAACTTCAAAGTCAGCCAACTCTTTCTTTCATTTCCCGCCTGGCCGTATACAGTATCTTTTGTTTATTAGTGTAAAGCCACACAGCGAAACAGATGGCTGGTTTCCAAATACTTTAATGTGTTAAAGTGTCATTTGCATGCCACTGCCGAGATTTCAATATCTAAAAGCAGGGCCAACCCGCTGGAATCCGGAGATTCCAATCTTCTAGGTGCTGGTTTTAACGCAGCTGAGAGAGAGGAGAATGATGAATTATGGCTAAACATCCCAAGCCTTCTCTAGGTCGTGGAATAAATCAATTAACAAGCAATGCATTTAGGAAACATTAATATACCTTTCAACAAGGAAAACATTTGTATCTTTTTAGTTGTCCCAATCGATTAACTCAAAGGCGCTTAACACATCCTATTTCAAGGTCTCTCTTTTTCTGTTTTGGTCTCTGAGGAGCACAGTTAGCTCCTTGAAAAATGACAGCCATGGTAACTGAAACGACAGAAGATGGAAAACAGAAAATAACATTTTATTGATAAATTTAAAAAGGACAGGAGTCTCAATTAGGGACTTGGGATAATCACAATATAAAATTCCAGTTTTCCAATGCTTTTTCCTCACTTCTCTCACCTTCATTCAAAGTACTCCAGAAATTTAGGGTGTCCCCAACTGAGGCTGAGTTGAAATTGTGCTGTGACTCTGAAGTCTGCTCTCGGCTTCACCTTTGAAAGTTTACTTTTGGAGGCTATTCAGATGTCCTGGTGTTTTCCTCTGGGGCAATCAGATTCAAACCGATCAATATTTACTCAGTCTGAAAGGGTTGTTGAAAAGCCTGCTAACAACAAACTGCTTAGCTGCTCACCCCTGTTTAATCTCAGGTTCACTGAAAGTTCAAGAAGAGATGAATGCAGTGATGGGTCACTTTAGAATGAGTCCCAGTGGTTTATCTGAGCTCTCTGCTAAAGGCAACAATTATAGTTCCATCCCTCTTTGGGAAAGGGTTAACTTGCCTATTATTCTTTTGCTAAACAGTGTTTACTAGAAACTTAAAACACTTTCCTCTCCCTTCCTGACTTTTTTTGGGGGGGGGTGGAGAGGGACTTTCCAGCTGCCCTTCTCCTGTCTCCTCTAGCTTTCTGCCAAGCCACTAGGTTTCATTTGACTTAAAATAAATTACATGGAATATTTAAAAAACATTCAATTAGCCTGACAGAAGAGATCTGATTTATTTCAGATGCCACGAACTATGAAATGAAGCTCTTTGGGCCATTAGACTGTATCTTCTTTGCGAAAGAACAGGGCAAGATTGAACTGAAATCCATTTGCGTTTGAGTAATATCGACCCCCATATCAGAGCCCCAATATCCATCTGAGATGGCTGTTTAGACATCAGATGGGGGGAGTGGAGGGGGGAGTGCCTTGTGCAGAAGCAAATACCTCAGGTGGAAAGTCAACTTAAAAATTTTATGCCCTCCGAGCATACAAGCTGCTGAGATGAAAGGAAGACCCAAGGAAGCCAGTGGGGAATGGTGGGAGAAGATGCTGGACCCTGAAGCTAATTGCAACAGCTCTTCAGAGGTCAAAGTTCATATAATCGCTGCATAAATGCATACTAAATAGGGACTTATTAAGCTTTTCTGATGGCTGAGCACGTCTGTGAAAAAAACGGTCACTGCTGTTTGTGTTTCTTCCTGAAGAATCATCATCCTTGCAGTAGAAGCTCTAGGAGTCTGAGTCTTTAATTTACTATTTTGAATGACAGGCAAACTTCTGTTTTAAAATTTTGAAAACGGTGCGTGAACAGCATCTTTCTTAATATTGGTTGGGACTGTAAAATACCTCTCTCGGAAATGCTATGGCTTTTTCAACACACACAAGAACATCATGCCCCTATCAGATGAGCTACTCACTAGATGGCTAACTTTGGTGACCCTCTGCTGAAGATAATCTACTTTTTCCTGCATTTCTGAGAACACACGGAAGTTCTGTCTTAGGACTTCTTGTGTTTAGGTGACCAGAATGGATAGAAATCCATCTACCCAAACTCTAATTTTATGAGTCAGAGAGATAAGGCACCCAGAGGTGGATTGATTTGACACAGAGCACATAATATCAATGCTCTTATTTCCTAAATAAAAACCAGAGTGGCTTAACACCTGAGGCCAGTGCACTGAATTCTAAATTCCTGATTTTATTTTGTTCCTTCCCATTTACTCAATATGATTAGTTTCAGGCTGGATATTGTTTAAATTTTTCTACTTCTGGTTTACTAACCACACACTCAGTCAAGTCTTTGATTTTGAGGCCATCAGGATTACTGACTCTTTGAAACAATCTCCCAGTATGGCAGATGGAATGTTTCTGCCATCTTCTTTGAACAACAAAATGTTGGGCTACTTGCTGTTAAAGACATATGTTCTAAAAATATAAAAATAGAGATAGAGCGAGCAGGCAATGTTCAACATATGTATATTTGTTGTTGTTGTTTCTAAACCTAGACTAGAGAAGAACAAATGAAAGAGGAGTTGTTTGTACCCAAGTTCAACAACCTCCCTTAAACTGTCAAGTGGTATCAGCCAGGAAGGGCTTAGAGATGCAAGGAACGTTCCAGGGGGCGTCTTAACCCTGAATCTTTTTTTTTTTTTTTTTTGGTGCTTGTTTGTTTCTGTTTGTTTTGTGGCACAGCATATCCTCCTGAATTGTTCTGGTCCAAATTTCTTTTCTCCACCACTTACTCATTTACCTAAAACTCACACACACACACACACACACACACACACACACACACACACACACAAGGCACCTCAAGCCCAAACAATTAACATAAAGTTTCTTTACAACACAACCTGCCTCGTTTTCCTTCCTCAGTGGGGTTCTACTGATCTCAGCAGAACCTGCTGCCCAAAGGGACATCTACGGCTGTCAGTGTTTGAAGAGCTTAACTGGAATCCCTAGCGTTTTAGAGCCTTATTTTTAATAACACCAATCATCAAATATAGCTGACCTTCGGGCCGCAGAACTGAAAACCAAGTAATAATCAACGCTGCTCCATAGACACTAGCCTATGACCCCACCACCCCCAATCCCAAACCCCAATTACATCATGCAAAACAGTCTGGAAAGACTGCATTTTGAGCTTATTGTAAATAAGTGAAAAGCCCAATGTTTCTTTCTCAACATCTCCAGACACATCTAAAATATGTCTCCATTTTTTAAACATCCCATTACATTTTTCTTGTTAAAAATGTGTTTGTAAAACGTCTAGTCACAGGGCTAATCTATAGAAATCAGATTGTTTTACGTTTTCCTTTTAGGTTTGGGTGGTTACTTGGTTAGTTAAAAAAGAAAGAAAGAAAGAAAAAAAAAGCACCAAGCAACTGCTTGCAACAGAAAATAAAGGAAAAATTATTGAATGACTTTTTTCTTTTTAAATCGGGCGACTTTTGAGCCGCGCTGGACACTTCACAAATTACGACCTGCTACCTTTTAACAGAAAAATCGCCATAGACTCATACGAAGGCAGAAAGCAATGATTTGAGATGGTAGGGGACACCCCTCCCCCCAATATCAGTAATGTTCTTGGACGGGAATTATCCATTCTGAGGAGCAAATGGGCTCCTTGCTTCAGGGCGCGCAGGGGGCAGCTGCCCCAGCCTCGGTGAGAGCACGGCGGGCGCGGAGACCCGGCCGGTGCTACTGCCTTGAGGGACGGGGTTCGGGGGGTGCCGTCCGGTCTCCGCGGGCCCGCGGGGGTGGAGGGGAGCCCAGACGTCGCGGCTATAACGACTTGCCCCCTCGGCTTCCCCGCCTTCCGGAGCGAACGCCGCGCTTCCTTTCACGTCCTCGCGGGAGCCACGCGGAGCAGGAGGCAGCAGCACCCGGGCCTCCCGGGCAGCCGAGCAGCGCCCGCGGGGTTGACCGTGAACGCCACCGGAGTCAGGGCGCGTCTCCCGCGGCGTCTGAGAGCCCCGCCGGGCCTCAAGGGACCACCTCGCCTCCCGTCTCCTCCTTCTTTCCCAGCCGGCACCTCTTGCCTCTGGCTGCTCCGGGGATGGAGTCGCAGGGCCTGAGAGATGCGGCCTAAAATGCCGCAGGCGGCCGCCTGACTCCTCCCGGTGAGGGCCTAGGCCTTACGTCCAGCTCGCGAACCACGCCCCGCCCCACGGAGTCCAGGACAGAACATTCACCGCCAGGAGAAGAAACCCAGGTCGGAAACCTAGCCCCCTACTTCACCTTTCTGATTTGAAAGCGGAGGGAGACTTTACTCCCTGCCTGCCCCCTCCTCTCAGATATTTTCAACATACGTTTAATTGAGTAATATGTTCATTCCCCTTCTAGTTCGACTAAGATGCTTTGAGGGTAGAGGTGAGGGTTGCAGGTGTGGTGAGTTTCTAAACAGTGAATGTTCCTAGAGAGACAAGTACTTCTCTGCTCAGGGAAACAGCCTTGCTTCTCAAATGCCCTCTCCTTATTCAGTTGTAGAGTCAAACCCTGCCTTGCCTCAAGTCGCACTTCTTTCTAGAAAGTTTCCCGTACTACTTTCCACTCTATCAGCTGAGCCCCTCAGAGCTCCACCTTTTGCGCAGGAAGCTTTGTTATAGAACAAGTAACGGGAGTTGTGTGTGAGTTTTGACTCCCCCTAAGAGATCTTAAGCTTCTTGAGGGCAGGGCTCTTGACGTTTAATAATGAGGAGACAGTCCCTGAGGAAAGTGCTGTGGACTGGAATTCAGGACACCTGTGTTTAGTCTTTTCTCTTTCACAGGAGAAGCTTAGGTAGGTAGGATACTTAACCTTTCTATACTTTGAGATTCTTAAATTATAAAATAAGGCAAATGTTCTTGTTGACTTTTAAGTTACCCTCTAAAATTTATGTGATTTTTCAGAATCTTGAAATTCTGGTGTTTATTCAGGATTACTCTGAGCCAAGCCCTATGTCAAATACTTTACTTACATTAACTCATTTAATCCGCACCAAGAAGGAAGTGTTTTTATTCTTTTGATTTTCAGATAAGGAAACGGAGAGGCGTAAGATGTTAAGTAACTTGTCCACTGAATCCAGAGTCCAAATTTTTATGCATTTTGTTGTAGTGTTTATCCACGGTGCCAACCACATAAGTCCTCTACAAAGAGTTATCAGGCTATTGGTGTTTGATACAGGTACTATCATGCTGGTAAAGAATTAGAGAGCTGGGAAAGCTGACTGTTTAATATCAGATGTATGTGCAAACTATGGCTGTACCTTCTCGGGAAAATTAGCAAATGGCAAGTATTTGAATGAAAACAAAGCTAAAGAGAGAGGTCAAAATTAACAGTAAAGTCAATGAGAGGATTAACTTAATAAAGACTTTTTTTCATGTCTGACACTAATTGGTTAAGGAAATAATTTTCAGGGAGAAGAAAGATACTGTTTATATTCACAAATGATGTCTGTGGCATGCCTAACACGTGCAGAAAATTGGAAGTATTCAATGTAAAATATAAATGTGTTGTCTCTATGAAAGCTAACATCCATATGGTTGGAAACATTTGAATGCATGAAGTCCCACCCCCCAGCTTTCATTTGGTTATTTGATATACTGAAAATCAGTCACAATTTGCATTTAAAGAATAAAGGAAAAGAATAATTCATCCTCACCCAAAGGGGCCAGTCCTCATAGTTTACCACTTTACAGTTCTTGACTGAGAATAACAAGAACAACCAGAACTTCAAGGAATGTATCATGAGGCCTAAAGAGAGCCAGTCTTCAGAAGTCAGTTATTCTCAGAACTCAGTCTGCACAAAGTCAGACTGAATTGTATGTAGAAACACATACATTTGCTTCTTCCCTTTTCTAATTTTCATAAGTGAACAAGGACTTGGCATAATTACAAACATTACAATATTACTGATATTATTTAGTTTTGAATCACAGAATCTAAGACAAGAAGAGACATTAGAAGTCATCTAATTTGGTTTCTGTACTTTACAGGTGAAGAACCTAAGGTCCAGAAAGGTACTAGCAGCAATAGTGGTAAGAAAAAAAAATATTTTCTTATATCTTTAATAGGTACTTAAGTGGATATTAGAACTGGCAGGCAAAAGTTAATCTCAAGCTAGATATATTAATAACATTAATGATTAATTACTGTATTAAGTATAGTAATTAACAGTAATTAATTTTATTAATAATTAAATACTGAAGATCTAAAAGTTATTAAGAATAAGCAGGTTTGAATAACTAGATATATGCCCAGAGGGTTTCTTCCTTCCTACTTACCTCCAAGAATCTTACAGAAAAGGTGACTGCTCACATCCATCCTATCCCACAGGATATTAAGCAGGGTAAAAAGGAACTGGCTGATCCATTTTATTTCTTCCATTTCAGAATTTTTTTTAATGTGATTTGACAGATGAAACAGAGACAAAATCAAGAAAAAAGCCAGGCTTCTTAATTGCCCTGTCCAAGCTGCTCAGATGGCATGTTAATTCCCTGGTTGTTCCCTGATTCAGACACCATGGAAGTTGAGGGCATTCTGGTTCCTATGAACCACAAGGACTTCACTTGCAATTCATTATCTTACATCCAATACACTCCTTCTATGAGAGAGATCCAGACTTTAGCAAGTTGTGACAACTTATTCTTTGTATGTTAATATTTATTATTAACTTTCTTGGTACCAGATGCTGAGCTAAGAGTTTTATGTGTATCATATCTCAGTTAGTCTTCATAACAGCCTTATGGGTATTTACTATTCCCATTTACAGATGGAGAAACTAAAGTTTAGAGAAGTTCTCTAAGTTGCTCTCCATTACATAGTGAGTGATCAGTAAAGTTGAAATTGACAGCCCATGTATTTAATTCTCACATACTGAAGCCTCATATCTTAAGAATATGAAAGTAAAATGTAATTAAGACTAACCTTAAATTTAATTTCAGATTTAAAATGTTTGTATTTTAGAAGCCTAGTGTTAAGTTGTTATAAACCTATATGTACACTATGAATGATCTTAGTTCTGTTGAAAAATATATTAAAAATATATAATTATGAACATGCATACAAAAAAGTTAATTTTTCTATTTGGGGTTTTATTGCTGACAGAATTGAAGCTCTCAGAATAACAATTATTTGCTTGCAATACTCATAGCCTAGTAAAGAAATAGCATGGTTCTATAATATCATACAGATAAAATTATTAATGAAAAAAATTACCAATTACCATCACATTCCCCAAAATATAGCTTTTTTCTAGAGTCCAGTCTTTGGCCCTGTGCATACTTTTACTTAAAGGCAATTATTGTGTACCACAATTTTGAATTCCACATTTTTTCACTTATGTTATATCATAAATATTATCTGTGTTTATGTGGTATAGTTTTTATTTGATGATTAGTTAAAACAGTGGAAGTATCATTACTTATTACATAAGATATTTTTCTTTCTTTTCTTTCCTCCCTCTCCCCTATTTCTTTTAGTGGGATTGGCCAACATCTGAACCTTTTATGTTTAGAGAATTTCTCACTGTGAGCCAGAAAATGCCATACCCTTGCTTTCTCGGTAGGCTCATCTGTTTCCAGCACAGCCATGTGAAGGTGCTGTAGATAAACATCCAGCAGCAGTTAGCTCTAGTGGTTTGGCAACATCAGGGTTTGGGGTAAGGGTAGTTGTCTCCTTACCAGACTGGCTGTGTGGTGACATATTGGCTCTGGCTGCTGGGCTTTCCATTTTTCAAGCTTGATTTCCAGTCCTCCTAGCAATTTTCTAAGCTATCCATTTATTTAATCCTTTTCCAATGAAATAACCAACAGTTAGTTTCTGTTGCTTACAACTAAGAATCCAGATAATGTACCATATTATAAACCAAATAGTGGTGCTCTGAATTTTTTTTAGGGCTTGTGGGCTATGGCCTGGAATTGTGGGAGGGAAGTTGGACCAGATGGCCTAGAAAGTATCTATGTAAGATGGCCAAATGGCAGCTTCTTCAAATTCCGTTTTCTCTCCTTCCCCAGCTTTGGGCTCTTTTAATACACACCCTTTTCACTTTGTTAAACCTAAACAAGTACGTTACAAGAGCCAAAGATGGCCCTTTTCTTTGTCCACCAAGAAAACACAAATTTATCTAACTGAGTTGTAGAACAGAACTTATTTCCTATTTTATTTTACAGCTTTCCTATCTTATCATCTCGAGTAGTTATTCTTCTGAGTCTGAGCCTATGTGTAGGAGGGTAGCTGACACTTCCTGATAGCTCACATTATACTAGGCACTCTGCTAAGCACTTTCCATGGGTTGCCTCCTTAAAATCCTCTCCACAACACTATGAGGTGTAGGTACTATTAAAATCCTTATTTTAAAGAAGGTGAAACTGAGAAGAGAGGTCACCCAGCTAGAAAATGGCAATGCTCACTTTTAAACTTAGCCGTCTGGCTCCTGAGCATTCATTCTTAACAACATTGTATATACACTCTCTACCCTAACTTGCTTGACTCATCCCATTTTTCTTTTTCTTACTTTTCATCTTTCTCATCTCCTAACTTTTTCTTTCCTATTGGAGAATGACATGAAGGCATCCCATCCAGTCCCTAATTGAACATCTATAATTGTGGGAGGTGGGTGGTTCCGTACCTATCACTTGCGGGTGCCCTTGAGAATACCTCTAGTTTTGCTCTCCTGGCTCTAGGAATTCCTTCTAACTTCACCTCTTCCTGACCTCCACTAATTCCATCCCTTCCCCCACTAGGAACTTCTGCTCTCTCATCATCTGGTTTCTTTCTTGCTGTCTTCTATTTGAATCCTGTCTCATGACTCTGTTCCTTCATTAATTAAAATATTTATTCAGAGGTGATGCAAAATTTTACAGAGAGAAGATACCATCCCCTTTCAAGGAGTTTACAAATCGTAATGAAGTATATAACCTGATTTATGTTAGAGAACATTTTTTAATTAATATTTTTATTAGAATTTAGTTAAACATTTAAACTTCTAGGATTTTATTATAAAAGTCGTATAGAGTAATTACAGGTGACATTCCTTTCTCCCCAAAACGTATAACTTGAGAGTAAGCCTTTAGTTCTGGTTGGGGCTGTGATCAACATGTGATTTGGGTCAAATGCTAAGGTTTTATGATGACCTTTGCTGGAGAAGACATGATGGTGGGGAAATGTTAACGTAATCTTCATGCCCCCGTTTGACTGCGAAAGCCAAGGGAATGGAAAGAGAAGAGTGTCAAAATTGTAGAAACTTGGGGCTTTTCAGGTGTTTGTGAGTCAGAAAGGATGAAAATGAGGGTGAGATAGTTGGAAATGACCCTGGGGAAATTGTATGCTTAGGAAAAAGGGGATTTAATTTTGGGAAAATTCTGTAGATGGCATCTAGGGATGCTACCAAGTTAGATAGAGTTCTTAATGGTTTCAAGGTGATCCAGATCTGGAATATGTGAGTGACTAGAGGAAGTTTTTTTTAAAAAACTTCTGGCTTAAAAAAAGAAAATAAAGTTAGGAACAACTCTAAAAGCAAGATAATTCACCCATGGTTTAGTGTAACTATGCAATTATACATATATGTGTTTATATCTCTCTTTAGGAGAGCCTTTCCTTCTAATGCTACACTACTCACATTGTTCACCTGGCTTCTTGAGTTCCGTCCAAAGAGTCAAGCTCTTTCTTGTCTGAGTGACTTGCAACCTGGAATCACTCCCCCCTCCCCATTTTCTTCTAAGATCTTGAGGCTTTAGCTAAGCGATGCTTCTTCAGAGAGGCCTTACCTGAGCACCCTCTTTGTTTCCTTTACATACTATCAGAGTTTGCAGATGTAGTTTAATATATATTTTTTGTCTCTTCTTCTAGACCATAAGCAACCTATGCCCAGAGGGCTTTTCTGTCCATTCACTACTTTATGTTTCCTCAGCATACAGGTCCTGTCACATAGTAAATGCTCAATGGACATTGAATGATTGTTTATATTAATTGGGGTCCAGCTAAGCTACTGTTACAAAGAAATCTAAAAATACAGTGGCTTAAATATGGCTGACTTTAATCCTCTTGCATGTAAAATTTCAGAGAAATATAAGAGCCCAGACTGCTGGGCTGCCTTAGCTCCGTGAGGTCATTCATAAGGTGGGTATCTTCCATTGTGCTCTTCCAACATTCCTTAGGTCTTGTCTGTACGGTTGAAGCTGTGTCACCTCCACATTCCCATTTCGGTTTTTAGGAAGAGTGATAGAGGGAAAGTGGAAGGCAAGCAATTTCCTATGAAGGAAGTGACTTGTAAGTGGCACACAATTTCCACTCACATTTTATTGTGATGAACTTAGTCACATGGCCACACCTAGCTGCAAAGGATACTAGGAAATACAAAGGATACTAGAGAATGGGTATTTGGGGAATAACTAATCATTTGCTTCATTGTTGGATAAATGTTTGTTGAAAGAATGAATATTCATTCTTACATTATCAGAGGTTGGAATAAAATAGGGGTTTGAGAGCTGTGTTTTAGAATCCCAGAAAAATATTTATGATACAAAATATTAGATATAGACTAAGATAACATCAAATATGTTTCATGACACAACCTATTTACCTGCAAATTTTGGGACAAGGGGGGTTAAAGGTCTAAGAAATTTGCTAAGGCCAAGAAATTGAGCAAAGGGGGCATGGGTGGCTCTGGGTATTGTGGGTACATACCTGGCCTTGTTAGAATTGGGAGATGAATTCCATGTCTTCAGCAAGCTCCCAGAAATAAGCTTTTAGCTGCTACAGTTAGGTAAGACTTTCCTAATCAGAAAGGAGCTATTTTGAGGCAAGGACATTACTTGATTACCAGCCTTTTCTCTTTGTTAACCTAAATTTGACACTAACAAAGACTTGGAAATTCTACGGCTGAAAACAGAGCAAAACCAAATACTAACTATTTTAAAGAATATGGATAAAATTTATGTTCCAATGATGTGTCCTGATAGAGAAATCACATTTTTACAAGTGTGGCTTGAGTATGGAGCTCTATGACAGGGCTTGCACCTGTCCTTCCCTTTGAGTGGCTCAGGGCATCTTGGCTTATCATCAACTGGCCTGGTCATGTGACTACAGATGAAATGAAGGGGCCCAGCTGCTGCCACAGCCCAAGTTATCTTTGTTTGTGGCTGCAGAAGACACTGGGTTTGGTGTTAGCTCCTCCTGCCTTAAATGCTCTTTGCACAAAAAAGGTAACCATTTCCTTCCCATCTCCCCAATATATTTGGCCAAAAGATTTAGGGAACCCATTTTGCCCCTTTCTCTGCCTTTCGGCCTGCCAGACTCCTTCCAGCTGAGCTCATAGGTCTGTCTTCTGTGAAACCTGTCCCAGGGAGAGCGAATTGTCCTCCTTCAGCATTTCATTTGTTAGAGCACTTCTTACTTTTGGACTTTAAATTCTTTTAACCAGGCTGTTACTCTTCTTTGTAAAGTACTCCAAGATAGAGACCATATCTTATTAATCATTCTCTCTGCCTTGTACTATCCCTAGCACATGGTAGACACTTGATAAATGTTTGCTGAATGCATGAATGGGTGAATGAGTGAGTGGGTGAGGGAAAAATTCTTTGGGTTCTTTCTATAGCCTCTCAGCTATTCTAATGTGGTTCATGACTCCCCAAGGCTGGGTACACAAAGTGTGATCTCAAGTTCTTCCATGTTTCCAAAATATTTTCTTACTTGCTTACTAAAGTTAAATTGAAATTCAAAATTTAATGGAGAATCGACCTTTCAGTATACAATGAGGTGTAAAATGGTTTAAATGTAAATGCTGCTTGAATGAATATACTGACTAAAGCTTATTGACACTAAAGTGTAACCAACCAGTCAGTCAAAAAGTGTAAATAAGTGATACTAGAGCCTTTTCTGTTTTGACAGGGGGGTGGAAGTTAGAGAGAAGTTGGTGCTTGGGCCTTAGAGTGGCAGGAGAGGATGGGAGGTCAAAGGGTCATCTAGGTAGAAACAGAGCACAGAAAGGGGAAGTAGGGGCCACTGATTTAACACTTCCTTAATGTCTCAATGTTAGAGAGAAGTATGGCAGGACCACTCATGTTCGTGCTTTCGTCAGGACAGTGTTGGGAACTGTATGGCGCGTGGACACTACTTCATAGGATTTGTTAAGATCTGGCTGTTCGTGCATGTGTGCACTTTAAAAAGTTGACTTTGTTGCAGAGGAATTACATTTTCAGAGGAGTTAATTACGGGTTGTATAACCTAGATTATACCCTAAAATAACTCTCCCAGTAGTAGAACAGTCTGTGTACTTTGCGTGACTAAGTGGTGTTGGAGATGGCCCTGGACTTGTAGATGATATGTCAAGATTTGATTTTGAGTTGGAGCTCCCTAAATGGGGACCGCCATAATTTACATTTTATGGAAAATTGCTGTTATCAAAGGATCTCTGATACCTCAGATTATTCAAGTAGAGCTGCTTAAATAGCTCAAGGCACTTTGCAAGTTTCTGGCTGGTTCTCTCGGTACCTTTGGAAGTGGAGACCAAGTATGTGCCATCAGAGGCCCAGTGCTGCACGATTAGCTGAAAATTTGCGGCTTACGCAGTGCCAAATGGTCAGTTTGGCTTTCCTTTCTTTTCTTTTCAATCCCCCTTGAACCGGAATTGAACTCGAGTATTGGTTTGAGAGCCAGATGTCCTAGGTTTTAGTTTCTGACTCCACACTGAGTAGCTGTGTGCTACATCACAGATCACTTCTCCTCTCTGGGGTGAGGGAGCCTATATGAACCTCAGGGCTCATTCCAGACATGATACTTTCTATGTTTCTACTAGTTGCAACAACTAGAGTGTTTGACATAGCAAAACCAGTAGCAGGGTTTGGACTGGAACACATGTCTTAGAACCATTTAAGCTCTACTTTAAAAAATCTTAATTTCACAATTTTTATTGAAGTATAAAATATACTTAGTATAGTAAGTGTATAAATTGCACTGATCTTAAGTGTACAGATTGTTAAATATTTTTAAAGTAGGTATTGAATTGTAATTTAGTTATGTTAAAAAATAATTAAAGAAGACAATTTAGGTGATACAAATAAACTTATTTAACACTTCAAGAAGTGAACAGTCTCCTTTGGGAGAACTGCAAAATGGAGCAAGAACCTTTAACAGGATAAAGAATTAAGAACAGGGAAGAGACAAATAGAAAATATCTGATTGGCTGGGGCCACAGAGTCAAACCTTGTTTGAGGTGAGAGTTGGCTTGGCATTTGGGGATTGGCTGACCGGGTACACTGAGTTTCTGGTCAAGTGGAGCAATCACAGGGACACAAAAGTTATCTAAGTTTTGGTTTGCTGACATGGCATCCCGGGTGGGAGTGGATCCATCTTGGGTCTAGAAAGTTATCTGAGCAGCTGTAAGATTATTCAGCCTTTTAAAATGTATAGTTCGATGAGATTTGATAACTGTATTCTGTCATGTATCACCACCATGGTCAGGATATAGGCCATTTCCATCATCCCCAAAAGTTCTCTTGTGTCCCTTTGCAAGTCAGTCACCTCCTTCCACCCTAAATTCCTGGAAACCACTGATCTGTTTTCTATCCCTATAGTTTTACCCTTTCCAGAATGTCATATAAGTGAAATCATACCATATGTAGACTTTTCTGTCTGACATTTTTCTATAATCCTTTTAAGATTTATCACATACGTGTATAATTGCCACCTAGATCAAGATGTAGTACTTTCCCAGCACCCCAAAAGGTTCTGTTCTGTGCTTTTCCAGTCAATACCCTCCTCTCACTATTCTGACGTCTACCAATGTATTAGTCTTGTATTTCATATAAATGGAATTATACAGTAGGTACTGTAATGGCTTTTTTGCTTAATGTAATACCTGTAAGATTCATTCATGTTATAACTAGTAATAACAGTTTTTATTAAAAAAAATCACTGTGAAAAAAAAAATCACTGTGTAGTATTCTACTGTATGAATATACCACATTTCATTTATCCATCCTACTGTGATGGCTTTTGGGATGTTTCTGATATTTGGTTATTCTGAGTAAAGTTGAGCATTCTAGTTGCTGTCTTTTGGTGAGAATGTGCACTCATATCTCTTGGATATATTCTTAAGAGTAGAATTGCTGGATCATAGGCTAGGCATATGTTTAGTTTTAATGCATGCTGCCAAATACTTTTCTAAAGTGCTTGTACCAATTTATACTCTCATCATCAATGTATGAGAGTTCCAATTACTCCACATCCTTGCCAATGCTTGGAATTGCCAGTTATATTTTAGCCTTTATGGAGAGTTGTAGAGTATAGTACCACTACTTTTTTCTTTTTTAATTGTGATAAAATACATATAACATAAAATTTACTGTCTTAACAATTTTTAAGTATAAAGTTCAGTGGTTTTAGTACATTCATAACTTTGTGCTACCATCACCACCATCCATCTCTAGAAGTCTTCGTCTTGTAAAACTGAAACTCTATACCCACTAAACAATAACTCTCCTTCCTCTCTTCTCTCCAGCTCATGAAAGCCAGCATTCTCCTTTCTGTCTCTATGATTTTGACTGCCCTCAAATAAGTGAGATCATACAGTATTTGTCTTTTTATGATTGGTTTATTTTACTTGGCATAATGTCCTCAAGTTTCACCCATGTTGTAGCATATTGCAGAATTACCTTCTTTTTTAAGGCTAAGTAGTATTCATCGTATGTGTGTATCACATTTTTCTCATTCATTCATTCATCTTTTCATGTGCTTATTGGTGATTTATATATCTTCTTTGGGGAAATGTCTGTTAAGTCCTTTGCTCACTTTTGAATTGGGTTGTCTTTTTCATTGTTGAGTTTTAGGAGTTCTCTATAGTCTGGATATTAGTAACCACTACTTATAAATAGAGTGAAATTGCATGTGCAACACCAGTAGTGTAATTCAGAAGTGTGGAGAATCTGGAGTGATCAGTAATAAGGCAACCAGCAAGGGTAAGCAGTGGTGGAGACACCGTTTGTTGCCAAGAAGACCTGAGGGTTTTTTTATTTATCATTCCTGTATCACTAAGAAGTAGTGGTGGTGGTGGTGAGCCTTCCCTCCCTGATTCAATCATACCTCCTCACCTTTAATATTTATTTAATCCCATTTTCCCTGGAAGAAAGTATCTGGGGGATTGGTTGATGAGGATCCCCCTCCTTAAGCCTTATCAAAAGAAATAGGTGAGTTTATTCCTCCTTCATTTGAGATGGCCTTTAGAAGCCTGTATCAAACCTCCACTGAAATCAGGGTAATAATTATTCAAGAATGGCAAGGTAAATGCAGAGAATCCACAAATGGAGTATGGGTCCATATGCATGTTTGGAGCAAAAATATGCTTTATATTTTTAAAGACAGTAGTTTCCAGGAAACATAGTGAAGCTGAAGGGTCCACTTAGGATTCAGCTGTTATTCTTGATGTTGCTAGCACAGGTAGGTTTGAGCTGGTGGGCTGTGGGTGGGCCTTGCAATGTGGTTGTTCATCTAGTAACATGCCTATGAAAATACAACCAAAACTGCCTGATGTTTTGTGCTCTAAACCTAATGTAACCTGTATAATGGAGTTGTTATGTGTACCTAAGAATCACTATGCATTTTAGAGTGTTTCTGGCTACTCTACAAATACATGAATCAGATTAAGGAATAGTCAGTCAAACTTGAATTAAATATACATTCCCATAATGGTGATTATCTTTTTTTTTTTTCTTGGCTTGACATTATTATAGCAAGCTAAAATAATAGGAGATAAGTAGCTATTATAAATGAACCATTAAAAGCAAGAGAAAGCCAAAGTTATCATTGCTCTCTCCCTGTCTCTTGCTTTATAAAAACTAATGTAGTGAATTGGCATGGAGTTGCCTACTTTAATAATAAATCTGTTGTGTCAGGGCAATGACCTGATGTTTTCTTTCACATATAATTTATAGTCTATTGATTTAATTCTCTGAATATCTCACTCTATTGGTATAACATAAAACCATTTCTTAATTGAAAGACAAAGGAAGCTTGGGATGAAACCAAATGGCAGAATATTTTTATTGAAGATTTCTACTTGATCAATAGCCAAATAAATATGAGCTTATTTTCAATGACAGTTTCAAGTTTAAAAGACCAAGAAAAGAGATGCTTTGATTCATCATCTATTTGGGTAATGGATTTATAGATTTATTTAGAAATTTAGATTTTCTCCATGGGACAGGGAGGGAGGCTTATGGAGACTTTTTTTTTTTTAATTTTATTTATTTATTTTTGGCTGCGTTGGGTCTTTGTTGCTGCGTGCGGGCTTTCTCTAGTTGCGGTGAGCGGGGGCTACTCTTCATCGCGGTGCACGGGCTTCTCATTGCGGTGGCTTCTCTTGTTGAGGAGCACGGGCACTAGGCGCGCGGGCTCAGTAGTTGTGGCTCGTGGGCTCTAGAGCACAGGCTCCATAGTTGTGGCATACAGGTGGCTTAGTTGCTCCGCGGCATGTGGGATCTTCCCGGACCAGGGCTTGAACCCGTGTCGCCTGCATTGGCAGGCGGATTCTAAACCACTGCGCCACCAGGGAAGCCCTTATGGAGACATTTTAAGCAAACACTAACTTCTTTTTTCAGTGAGTCATAAACTAGAATGTGGAAAATGAACTCAAGTAGCAGACAGTTTAATGTGGCCAAATAAAACATTGCTGTTGTGCTGCTAAAGCTCTTCCGTCAACTTGTGGAAGAGAAAGCCAGCACTTTATGCTCTTTCAGCCAGGATCTCTGGCACCTTTCCACTTGGCTACACATGCCAGGATGCCAGGCACCACACTGCCACTCTCTCACTTGAATAGAGCTGCTGACTTCCTCTTACTGCCAGTTTTAAATTACCAGCGACGACTATTACCATAGCCTTGTCATACCTCCTGTCCATCTGCACACAACTTGAGCTTAGTACCCAGCTCCTGAGATTGTTTTTCACTTGTTTCAGGCAAAAGCATAATGAGTATCTTAAATATTGCTGAGAAAAAGCCGAGAAATAGCAAATATGATAGAAATTAAACACAGGATTCATTTAGCAGAAAACTTTATTTTTGTCCACTCGCCTACTTATTTATTTGTTTATTTTTCTTTGAATGTCACAGATCTTACCCAGAGAAGCTAAAAAAAATGATCATGCATCATTGTCATGTCACAAACATTACTCAGTTTGGAAGGAAGCAATTTGAGGATGGGTATCCTATTACCATGCTTTATTTTTTTCTTCACCTAATGCAGATAACTGTAGAGAATATGGAAGAACACCTTAATACTCACCCCTTGAGGAGAAAGCAGTGATTCTTTTATGGTGCTCGTAACTCATGCCATCAGTTTTATCTGTGGTAGGTCCATGTCAAAATTGGAGTAATTAAATGGAATGACAATTTAAATGTGTTCATGCCATTGCACTGGCAATAAAGCATGTACAAATTTACAATTAAGGCTTGTTTTTCCCCTTAGCCATAGAGAATTGTAACAACCATTAAGTTGCGTGGGCACAGGGATCCAAAAGGGTATTCATCAAAATAAAAACACCAGGTGGATACTTTGAGGATTATAGTGTCCTCTTATGCAATTATTCTTTTTCACTGCATATTTTTGACTGAATAATAATTACTTTTGCATAAGAAAAGGCAGGATGAGCTAGTTTCAACTTGTTTTATTACAACCACCCCCCTTTTAAAAATCTGCAAGGTAGCATAGAACCATAACCGTTTATTCAAATAAAAGTGTATATTTGTTCCAGTTCTTAGCTTTCAAAGGGTAACAGACTCTTTCAAATACACCATACTGAGCTTTTAATACAAACACTTTGGTGCTACAAAACACACCATTAAGATGCATATCGCTGGTGTGGTTAAGTTCCTAAGATATCACTAGGAATCATCAATATGACAGAGATAAAGGAGACTTGAAACCCAGCCCAAGCAGTGAATTGACAGCCATCTTTAACCACCATGACCTAAGAATGACCCTGCTCTCTGCTGGATGCAGGAGTTAGATATGTAGCAGAGCACAGGAATCAGATATCTCACAGGCTTGGAGGGCCCCACTGTGAGGCAACTGTAGAATCACTTGCAAGGCCTGATACACACATAGTTGACAAAGAGTGATGCCAATTCGATGCTCTTTTATATTTTGAAATAAAGTTCTGAGGGTTTAATGTTGACTTTAGCTGCTCCCTGCTTTGTAAAGTTAAGATTCATAGAAGAAAAATTAATAAGTTTTTATATAATTTAAAATATTCTAATTTGACCATGTCTTCAAATGCTCATACTGTGTGTATATACATTTTACACATACACACGTCAAGAATTAATTTTACAGCGGTGGAACGATATATTCTAAAGCACTTAAAATCACACATGACATTTTATGGTAAAATTTACCCTTTGTTTTGTTTTTGGTAGCTGTTTATCTCTAAAACTTGCTTACATTTTAAATTTCTTACTTATCTTTATAACTTGGCTAATAATGATAGTTTAGGGGAAGCGCACATACCAAGCTGCAGAATATGGATTTAGGCTTGATTGTCATGCTCCCTTGTTGTAGAAGTGCTGTGTGAAACAATTATTTTAATAAAGGAGAGTCATTAATAAGGGGATAGACATTTGGAGGGGCTAAGCAATAGGAACTCAGGTTACCACCTTAGCTTTCAGTGACTAAAGTGGAGAGTTTTCGGTTGTTTTCTCTTGTAACACTTTTTCCCTAGGATTCTCATGCATGAAAAGTAGATACATGCACCTTTAAAAAAAAGATAAATTATTTGTACTTTTAGCATATGCATAATGACAAAAATGTTTACAATCAACTAGTGAAAATACAAATATGATGATATCTGTACAATCTCCACCAAGTGTAAAATGTGCCTAAAAGTTATTCACAAACAGTAAGTAATCATAGAAATCCTCTGTTTCTGTGAATTCTCTCTCATTTTTAGTTTTTCAAAAGTCACTGCAGCTCACAAGCTGATCCTGCTTTTGGAATTAGCCTGAGTCACTTTGGAAGCTCTACTGGCAGCACCATAGGAACTGGATTCCCAGGTCTTTTGGGGGTCTGTGACCCTGAGGCAGTGCTAAACACAGGACAGAGCTGGAGCTCCCACACTGACTCCACTGGAAAAAGAAAAAAGCCCTCTGTCTCCTACTTGCAGTGCTGAAAAATGGTAGAGGTTTTGAGTCAGATCTTCACAAATACCAAATTTTAGCTGAATCACCTTCCCTCCAGGGCCATTATAGGATTCCAAATTCAACTGCCGTACTTCCTTTCAAGCTTATGCTTTTCCCAGGATGACATTTCATGGTTATTATTCCTTGCTGTGCTCTTAATGAGAGAAACAGGTAGTGATCTGCATATTCCAGTTGGCAATGCTTTCTAATAATATTGTAATCTGGGTTTATATAATAGTTTTCTGAAAAGTGTGGAGGGATCTGTGGCTAAGGGAAGAGAGTATTGCCTCCCTAGCTCTGTGACAAATGACAATTTTAATCTGATTCATAACCTTTTACAAACAGCTCCATCTTGACAAGACCACTGCATTTGGTGACCTATTCAATTTATTAATGTTCCACATTGGGTCTAAGTGCCTACAATGGGGAAATGACACCTGAGTACCAGTAACCTCACTAACTTGGCTAACACTTCTAAGTGGATGGCTTGGCATTATGGAGGTTTGCCTCAGGGAAACCCTTCTACCTGAGGACATAGATAGTAAGACACAATCAGCTGCTGTAGAGATGCATACAGTATGTTCGGCCGCTTTGCTCATTTGCATACACCCCAATGCTTTTCCTTTTGTATGCACTATCATTTGTGCCTAAATGACCCCTCCCTATAAATGGAATTCATCTTTTTACAAATTTTTTTAAAATTTTAATTAATTAATTAATTTATGGCTGTGTTGGGTCACCGTTGCTGCGTGCGGGCTTTCTCTAGTTGCAGCGAGAGGGGGCTACTCTTGGTTGTGGTGTGCGGGCTTCTCATTGCGGTGGCTTCTCTTGTTGAGGAGCACGGGCTCTAGGCATGGAGGCTTCAGTCGTTGTGGCTCGTGGGCTCTAGAGCGCAGGCTCAGTAGTTGTGCTGCACGGGCTTAGTTGCTCCGTGGCATGTGGGATCTTCCGGACCAGGGATCGAACCCGTGTCCCCTGCATTGGCAGGCAGATTCTTATCCACTGTGCCACCAGGGAAGCCCCAGGATTCATCTTTGGCTTGACTTGTTTATCATCACAAATCTATAATGCTTTAGGAAATACAATATTTCATGGTTCAATTTCAGGAAGCAGAAACCATTTCGCTCTTTTAAGGAGAGATTTAAATATAGGGAATTTTGTTCCTATAAATTTGGAGTTGTGAACACATTGCTGGGCCTGCAGGAGTGACTCCCAGAAGTGGTGAACTGGCCTGAAATTTTAGCTGCGGCTTGATCAGGAATCAGGAGGCTACCAGGGAACTGTGGAATTCAGAAGCTCCCTGCAATAGCCTCACAAACCTCGTGACTGGACACTAGAATTAAGCTGCAGAAAAACCCAACATGTTTCCCCCCCGCCCCAAATCCTCCTTGTCAGCAGCAAGCAAAACAAGAGCAGAGTGACTGCTTTCACCTTCTGGATCTCATGTAATTGCATCAGTTTGGTGGGTCCTGATTCCAGAACTCTTGCTACAAGGGAATGTAGGGAAACATGTTGATGAGTTTTCTAGTCTCTGCACAGCTGGAAGGCACACTGGAGGAGAGCTGGAGTGGATGTTGATTGCTAATCCACCACTTCCATCTCACAGTCTAAAGAAGCGAAAACGTGTAACAGGATGGGAAACCCATGCGGTCTCTTTCTCTTCCTGATGCTATTTGATTTTCGTTTAGACAAGTGAATTTTTCTTTCACTATCATAGTTAAAATAATGATGATTCTACAACATTTTTCTACTGTTGGTCTGAAGTAGCTTGGCACCTTCACAGCCCTTTCCCAGGTGTGATAACCTGGGTCTCCAAGATTCTCCATCTTTCACCTTCTGTTCCAACCAGTTGCTCCTGATTTCTCCGTTGGCTCCCACTTGTTTTTGTCTCACTCTTTGCCCATCCCCCTCAATTTATTGCTTTGGTGGGATCTTGTTGCTTGGCCTCAGCTTTCTTTCTGGAAACCATCTTTGAGATCTTCCTTGTTCTAGGCTCATGAGGCAGAGGAAACCTTATGCCAGTGCCCACTCCTATTCTTCTAGCCTCAGCCTGGATGTCACAGAGACCCTCAATCATCTAGTAGGGTCTTGGGTCAGTAACAGTTATGTTGCTGAAATACTCTTGAAATTTTTTGTGATAAAAATCTCAAACAGAGCTAGATATGTCAATTGAGCAAATGGAAAGATTTAGAGACTGCATTTACTTCCCATTTCTGAGCTGCCGTGACCTTGCTGGAATTGGCAGCTAGCACAGTCACAGAGTAGGCATGCAATATTGGTTGAATTAATCACAGAATTTAATGGCCATGAAGTCACATTTTCAGAAGTCATTCATGTATTTTGATAAGTAAGAATTATGCTTTAAGTTTATTTATCTTCCTTTGGAGTGTAGACCTTGTAAAGTGCTATGATGTCAAGCCATCTAACTATACAGTGTGGCTTAATTACAAAAGGGAGCAATTAAGCTACATATCAGTTAGAGCTCTTCATGTAATTTATTGACTCACAAGGCTGAAATGCCAGGGACAGTCTTCAAAGGCAGCTGGTCGGGGCTCACTTGATGTCATTAGAACCTGTCTTCCTTTCACCTGCAGTGGTTATATGGCTGCCTTCTGCTGTATTCAGTTCTTTGTCAGGCTATGCATGATGCCTTCAAGCAACTACAAGAACACATTAACCCAATATCCATCCCAGTGTGAAAGAGTTCACTTTCCCCATAGCCAAGCAGAAGTCTAAGACCTGAACCTCCTCACCCCTGATTGGCCTGATTTAGATGATGTGCCCATCTAGGAACCTGTCAGTGACTGAGGAGATGGGATGCTCTGATTGACTTAATCTTGGTCTTAAGCTCCACCCCCAAATCCAGAGATAGAATCAGTTTTTTCATGGATTGAGAATGGGGCTGGAGTGGATCCCCGAATGGAAATTTAGAAATTGTTATCATAGGAAGCAGAGTAGATATAGGCAGCAAAAGTGATACATGTCCACCACAGGCAGAAAACAAGCTCCTTCTACCAAGAAGATACTGTGTCCCCAGAAAATTATGACATATGAGGTCAAGAACCATCCTGAAATTTCTGGCTGTGTTTCAGTGTTCTGGGCCACATCCAGTTGGCTCTCTGAAGGCACTTTTTTTCTTTTTTCTTTTCTCCATGAAACAAATGATAATCAAAACTGAGAGTCAGGGCTTCCCTGGTGGTGCAGTGGTTAAGAATCCGCCTGCCAATGCAGGGAACACGGGTTCGAGCCCTGGTCTGGAAAGATCCTACATGCCGCGGAGCAACTAAGCCCACGTGCCACAACTACTGAGCCTGTGCTCTAGAGCCCGTGCTCCGCAACAAGAGAAGCCACTGCAATGAAGAGTAGCCCCTGCTCATCGCAACTAGAGAAAGCCCGCGCACAGCAATGAAGACCCAACACAGCCAAAAAAAAAAAAAAAAAAAGCTGACAGTCAGCTTTAAGGACATGAGTCTAGAGTCAAAACTGATATGGCCCATGATGGAATACACCCTGCAGTTCTCAAGGATGATTCAGGACTCTGGGCACTATTTGTCTGGATTTCTGTTTTTAATTAAAAAAATTTTTTCACAGTAATGTAGCACTTAAAAAATTCTAACATATACAAATGTAGAGAGGTGGTACAATGAACCCCTGTATTCTCATTACCCATATTAAATCCCTATCTAGATTTTGTCATTTTTTTCATCTATTATCTCCTTTTCCCCCTTTGCTGAAATATTTTAAAGGAAATCCTGGATATCATGCCATTTTATCCCTACTTACCTCAATATTAAATGCCCTTTTTAAATAGCCTTGTTTTGTTATTGTTATTTAATACAAATAGGAATGATTCAGCCATAAATCCAAATATTCTGGGGCTTAAGGAGCTTAATTAAACTCCTTTCTCCTGAAACCACAGAAGCCAAATACACCTCTGACCCAGTGCTGAAAGATTGAAGCATTCCAAACAATAAGAAAGGAATTTTAAAAATAGATGTATTCTAGGCCTACATGGACAGGACTTTGGCTGGCTTCCTGTTGAAGCAGTTTAGACATTTGAAAGATACCACGGCTGCCAGGTTTGTGGATCTGATTATCTTTAGCAGTTGTCTTTTTATTAGGGAATTAAAGTTTTCTGTTTTTGAGGTTTCAACATGATTGTTTTCTTTTCTAGAAATTGATTTCCTCAGAAAACTACTTATAAAATGAGTGTGAAACTCAAAGTTTATTTTAATGTTATTAATACTGTCTTGGGTTTCAGTACAGGCACCCCAATCTGGTTAGCTTGAGCCATTTTCTTATGTATAGTTGGTATGTGGGGATAACCAAGTTCCCAAAGAAACCTGTGGTTAAAATTTTTATGCTACAATATTAGATTGGGATTATTGTCAGAGAGATTATAAATCAAAGTTTAGACATGTGGTTTAGCAGTATCTCTTTAAGTAAAATATCTGGGAGAGTTTTTACAAAGTTGCCAGTGAACCTTGTTCTCTGAACCTATAATTCAGAAGGTCCCATGAGGCTTTGATTTCTGGCAGCATTTCCATTGCTATTGATCTAGGTGAAACAAGGCAGAGGTGGAAAGAGCAGCTGGAAATAGCTATTGATTTATTCATTTGACAAATATTTATGGGGTTTCTATTACATGCCAGGCACTATGCTAAGTACTGTGGGTAAATAAAAGATGAAATGACAAGGACCCTGGTTACAAGTAGCTTATAGTCTACGGGAGATAAGACCTTTACACAAAGTAAAACATGAAGTGTCATAAAGGGAATATGGGAAATTTGTAGGGGAAAAGATTTGTTACTTACAGATTCTGAGATCTGAGACAGCTGCACGGTAGAGAGATGGTAGTTGAAACGAGCTGCGGAGTATATTTTGGATTTGGACATGCAGACATGGGCAGGAAAGAAAATAAAGGCCCGACAGACCATTACAAACCATTATCTTTTACATAAGAGCCATAGGGAGGCTGCTGCCATAGTCCTTTGGGTATGCAGACAAACAAGTGGTATTGCTGTTTGTCAACTTATGTCATATATTACTTTTGTATTATGTACAGGTTATGTATTACTTATTGTAAAAAGGACAAAAGAAATTACATGTCAAATATTCTGATGCTATATCTGATCAATATTCTGTGAATCTGTTATAGCTTTGCTTCTGTAACTCTTCCAAGATTTTGGGATGGATAGGCAGCAAGATAGTGCTTTCATCACTCTTTAATGTGAAATAACTTTAATTCATAAACTTTTAACACCTCCCCATATTTATACTTTTTGTGTAAAATGCACAAAAAGTATAAATAAAAGAGGACAAGATATAATAAACAGCAATGATTAAGTTCTGTCTGTTTTATCTCCTTAAGTCTCTCTTGAATCTGTTTGTTTTTCTTCATGTTCAGTGTCACTATCCAATTCCAGGTCAGTAGTTCTTATCTAGAACTCCCTGCCCTTAGGTCTGATCTCTTCCATTCCATTCATCATCCAGTGGAGTGAAATTTCTAAAACACCAACCTGATAATATCCTCCTTGCTTAAGAACCAACCGTTCAATGGCACTGCATTGCTCTTAAGATAAAATTTGAATTTCATTTACATGATTTGCAAGGCCCTCCATGATCATTTGGTCAGGGTTGATGTGTGTGATCAAAAATGTAAGCAACCGAAAAGAATAGTTGAGTATTATGTTACAGGGTAGTAAACAGTAATAGATACCACATGATGATACATTTACTGAGTATATTTTGTTTAGTATTTTTTTTATCCTGTTTCTTACGTGAGCTATTTAGCTGAAGTTTACTTTATGGAATAGATGGATTCTTTCCTCTGTAAAGTGAATTTCTGCATTTTAAGTCCTTTCCATATCAGATCTCATTATAGAATTAGAAACTAACCCTTCTGTAAGGACTGTTGACTTTAAGATTTAAAAATTTTAACTTTCAAACATTATCTGTTGAAAGGAAATACTATATTAAGTTTTAATATATACTTTATGTATATTTAATGTATAAATTTAAATAAGTTAGGATTATTTCTATTTTTAAGACAATGGAATAAAGATCATCCTAGAAAGATGCCAACGACTTGATTGAATATAATACAGCATAATCAATAATCTTCATAATTATCAACCTTCAAATCTCAATAATCTACAGCAGGATGGCATGTGGTTTTCATATTCTGTTTCTTGGTGACTTTAGGAAACACAAGCTAATTTGGGCAAAAGAGGGAGTAAATTATAGAAAAATCTAATACAATGATTTAAAACCAACAATGAATTTAATAAATGGAATAGTACATTTATTGACACTTTTTCAAAGGGAAACAGAGTGACAAGAAAATAACATCAAAAAGATGTTGAGGGGCTTCCCTGGTGGCGCAGTGGTTAAGAATCCGCCTGCCAATGCAGGGAACATGGGTTCGATCCCTGGCCCGGGAAGATCCCACATGCCACGGAGCAACTAAGCCCGTGTGCCACAACTACTGAGCCTGTGCGCCACAACTACTGAGCCCGCGTGCCAAGAGCCCGTGCTCCACAACAAGAAGTGTGTGCGTGTTTGGAAATGGCTTGATTCATATGACCAAATTGCTTTCCAGAAAGGACCAATATTTTTTCCCATATGAAGTGAGCATAAATGTCTATTTCATTGCACTCTGGCTAGTATTGAGAATGAAAATAAATTTCAATATTTTCCAATTTGATTTTTGGGGATGGCGTGTCATCATATTTTAATATTTTAAAATATAGAGATTGTTCTCTTCTTCTCCACTTGCTCTTCTTATATTCACACATATATTTTATGTTTTTTTAAAATCAAATCCCTACATAGAATCTAGCACATAAGGGAAGAGAGCTAACAAATTTAGGATCTAAGATTCTTGAGTATAAATAATTTGTCTAAATTTGAAATAAGTAGCTAATAGTGCTATATTATAAGTAATGTTTATAGTTGGAACCAAGTCCTCATGTATCAGATTGTAAATATTGTTAAATTATACCTCTACCACTGTTTCTATAGAAAAGAAAATGGAATTATAGAGATTAAAAGGTATGAAAGCCATCTGAAATGGCACGACCAGGAAAATTTTGCATAAACTCCTACAATAAAGAAGCTAGTGAAAGCAAGTTTTATTGTGAAGTAAAGAACAAGGACTTTTATTTGAATGGGTGAAAACATTTCCATTTAATTTTAATGTCTTTAAATGATGCATTTCCTGCTGTTAATAGCAGTAATCCCCATGGAGAGTAACATTCTTGTAAAAGTCATAATAGATCTCTGTTCACTCATTTAACAGCTTGAAGGTACACTTTTAGACAGCGGGATGGTGATTAATCTTTGCTGCAATATTTCTTCAATTACTTGTGAAAAAGCAGGATTTTTATAAGGGTATCATTACAATGATATGTGAATCTGTGGAATTACTACTATACATTTGAAAGGAACTTTAAAATTTTTAATTAGAGATAACCATTTGCTAATTAACATCTTTACCAGTTAATTCTTTTCTTTACAATTGTAAATCCTATCTTTGGACAATGCAAAGAATTATATGTCTTTACATGTCATACTATGTTTCTCATTGAAAATTTATGTCAAAATATTATTCTGATATTTATTGAAGTGTTATAATATACTAATAGTCTAATTTACATTCCATGGCCAATAATCTTAGTTATACTCCAAGAACACATTTCTATCAAATTAAAATTTCATGTATTGGAAAAGTAGACTAGCTGAACTGGGTCTTTATAATATACTAGTTTACATTCATTTTCATTTTCACTAAAGGCTCTTAATAAACTTTATAGGCACTTTCCTAATTCAATAATTATTATTATTCGTTTTGAAAGAGAAATTTAGGTGATAGATGTTCCTGGCTTGCCAGGGTCATAGAGTTAAGAGGAAGATACTAAGATTGCTGATTCAATCCTTATCTATTAGACCAAACTGTTAGTATATAATGGTATATAACAGTTGTTAACCTTTTGGAGTCTGTGGAAAACACACATGTGCATATGAAAGAGAGCATGTTCTATATCAATACACAGCTAAACCAAGATTTGATTAAGGAAGAGCTCATTAAAAAGGAAGCATTGGGACTTCCCTGGTGGTGCAGTGGTTAAGAATCTGCCTGCCAATGCAGAGGACATGGGTTCAAGCCCTGATCTGGGAAGATCCCACATGCCGCAGAGCAACTAAGCCCATGTGCCACAACTACTGAGCCTGTGTGCCACAACTACTGAAGCCCGCGTGCCTAGAGCCTGTGCTCCGCAACAAGAGAAGCCACCGCAATGAGAAGCCCATGCACTGCAATGAAGAGTAGCCCCACTTGCCGCAACTAGAGAAAGCCCGCACACAGCAACAAAGACCCAATGCAGCCAAAAAATAAATAAATAAAATTTAAAAAACAAGTATAATATTGAAAAAAAAAGGGCTTCCCTGGTGGCGCAGTGGTTGAGAGTCCGCCTGCCAATGCTGGGGACACGGGTTCGAGCCCTGGTCTGGGAGGATCCCACGTGCCGCGGAGCTACTAGCCCGTGCGCCACAACTGCTGAGCCTGCTCTCTGGGGCCTGCGAGCCACAGCTACTGAGGCCCGCGCTCCTGGAGTCTGTGCTCCGCAAAGGGAGAGACCACCACAATGAGAGGCCCACGCACTGCAGCGAGGAGTGTCCCCCACTTGCCACAACTAAAGAAAGCCCACGCAGCAACGAAGACCCAACACAGCCAAAAATAAATAAATAAAAATAAAGTACCCTTTAAAAAAAAATATTGATAACTACAGTATTTTTCATTGAGTTATCTCAGCATACTTGCGAAGTATTATCTCATGGTAAATAAATATTACAATTTCCTTTTCCTTATCAAAATGTAAAATGGATTTTTTTTTAAGAAAACAATTCCATAATCACATTATTTTGACTGAACTATTCTCTTGTGTATAAAGTACGTTACTGTTTGTAGACTGTCTTTGCTCACACCATAATTTTTTCTACATAATTACAATCATAATATACATATAATTTTTACTACAGATTTTTATAATTTTATTTTACACTGAGATTTAAGTAATTCCCTAAGGACCCATATGAATTGAAAATTCATAAACTCATAAAGTCCAGGCATTCTAATAATCTCTCACATACTGAGACTATATTGCAACACAGACTATCTTGTTAAATCTTCTTGACTTCATACTGAAAACCTGCTGGAGTCATGTAATCAATTCTTTAGATATAATTGTAAAAGGATAATAGCAATGCAGAAATTCTCAAGGATGTTTTAGAATAGTCAGGCACAAACAGGCCACCTGGGGCAGAAATGGCAAGGTGGGAAGGAACAAGACTGTAACTGAACTGAGGTTTTTGAAATGGTCATTATTGGGAGACTCTGGGTGGGTCTAGAGAAGAAGGCCAGGCAGATGGGCACTCCATGGTATATGAGATGGAAGACATACCAGTAAAATTACATGTGTCTTGAAAGTCCTGGGTGGGGATCATGGTGTTCCTCAACGAGCATGTGAAGCACAGAGAATCCAGCAGCTTGTGGTGTCTGAATATCTGCATGGTCAGGTTGGTTATTGTAAAACACTTTCCTCAGGACTTAGAGTCCTCTTCCCTGACAGGGGCCTGACAAGAGCCTGGCTGGATCACAATTCCCAGGGACTGAAGTACCAACTCAAATTCAGGGAATGAGACCATCAAGGATTCACTCACCGTAAATAGAGCTCTGGATGGACACTGACCTATGGAATAAGACCAAAGTGCCCTTGACAAAACTTTGCTAGTTGGGCCAGTCAGAAGGGGTAAATTGAGCTTGGTTCCATAGTACTGAGTTAAAACTCATTAAATCATTATTGTCTAAGGTCAGGATTGATTGTAGAGACAGGGTCAGAGTTGAGCCCAAGGGTGAGAAGGTAGGGGAAAGGGATGAAGATGAGAGTGGAATGCAGCTGAAGTCAGACAGCTTCCGCTGTCTGGAAGGGTGAGAGAGGAAGGGAAACCTGGCAGGAGTGGATTGAAAGGATGGGGCTGAAATACACTGGGTGTTTTTAATATTCTTTACAACTTAAAATGGAAGGTCAGAAAATTAGTTCTTAGTTTCAGGGATACTTGGGGGTAAAAATCACCTGAGATTTTTCAGTGAAGATGCACAAGGATTCAGGCAAAATTATATAATGTTATACCAGCTATGTGAAAGCTTCAGTTGCCACTTTTAGTGGCTTTTCTTAATGTTCAAACCAGCTTTTAATTTTTCCTGAAATAATCTTTCTTTCTAGATAAGTACTTGAAGTCCCTTTCATTTAGTGATTATTAAAATGATATGCATGATTTGACTTTCCCCTTTTCGGCCTCCATTCTTTTTTTAAAAATTGAGATATAATTGACATATAACATTATATTAGTTTCAGGTATACAACATAATGGTTTGGTATATATTGTGAAATGATCACTGCAATAAGTCTGGTAACGTTCATCCCACACATAGTTAAAATTTTTTTTTCTTATGATGAAAACTGCTAAGATTTATTCTTAGCAACTTTCAAATATAAAATATAGTATTATTATCATCACCATACTGTACATTACATCCCCAGGACTCATTTTGTAACTGGAATTTTGTACCTTTTGACCACCTTCATCCATTTCTCCTACCCCTCCCCCCACCTCTGGTAACCACCGGTCTGTTCTCTGTATCTACGAGGGTTTCTGTTTGTTTGTTTGTTTTTCTTTTTTACAAACCCTTGTGTCGAGGGCTGACTTTCAATAGGTCGCAGCGAGGGAGCTGCTCTGCTACTTACGAAACCCCGACCCAGAAGCAGGTCGTCTACGAATGGTTTAGCACCAGGTTCCCCACGAACGTGCAGTGCATGACGGGCGAGGGGGTGGCTGCCTTTCCGGCCGCACCCTGTGTCCCAGGACAAAGGGCTCTCCGCACCGGACCCCGGTCCCGACGCGCGGCGGGGCGCGCCGTGTTTTTGTTTTAAAAGATTCCACATATAAGTGAGATCAGAGGGTATTTGCCTTTCTCTGTCTGACTTATTTTATTTAGCATAGTGCCTTCAGGGTCTATCCATGTTGTGAGGAATAGCAAGATTTCCTTCTTTTTTTTTTTTTTTTTTCCTTTTTTTTTTCCCCTTCTTTCTTAAGGCTGAATAACATTCCATTGCATATATATACCACAACGTCTTTATCCATTCATCTATTGATGGACACTTAGGTTGCTTCTATGTCTTGGCTATTGTAAATAATGTTGTATTGAACATGGGGTGCATATATCTTAAGTTAGTGTTTTCGTTTCCTTCAGATAAATGCTCAGAAGTGGAATTGCTGGATCATATGGTAGTTTTTTAAAAAATTTTTTTTTGTGGTATGCGGGCCTCTCACTGTTGTGGCCTCTCCCATAGCGGAGCACAGGCTCCAGACGCGCAGGCTCAGCGGCCATGGCTCATGGGCCCAGCCGCTCCGCGGCACGTGGGATCTTCCCGGACCGGGGCACTAACCCGTGTCCCCTGCATCGGTAGGCGGACTCTCAACCACTGCGCCACCAGGGAAGCCCTTTTTTTTCATTTTTGAGGAATCTTCATACCATTTTCTTTGGTGGCTGTACCAATTTACATTTCCACCAACAGTTCACCAGGGTTTCCTTTTCTCCACATCCTTGCCAACACTTATCTTTTTGATGATAGCCATTCTAACAGTTGTGGGGTCATATCTCATTGGGGTTTTGATTTGCATTTCCTTGATGATTAGGGATGCTGGGCACATTTTCATGTACCTGCTGGCCATCTGCATGTCTCCTTTGGAAAAATGTCTGTTCAGATCCTCTGCCCATTTTTAAATTGGATTGTTTGTCTTTTTGCTGTTGAGTTGTATGAGTTCTTTATATATTTTAGATATTAACCCCTTATCACATATATGATTTGCAAATATTTTCTCCCATTCAGTAGGTTGCCTTTTCATTTTGTTGATGGTTTCCTTTGCTGTGCACAAGCTTTTTCATTTGATGTAGTCCCACTTGTATATTTTTGCTTTTGCTGCCTTTGCTTTTGGTGTCAAATCCAAAAACAGCATCGCCAAGACCAGTGTCAAGGGCTTACTGCCTATGTTTTCTTCCAGGAGTTTTATGGTTTCAGGTCTTATGTTCAAGATTTGAGTTAATTTTTTTTATATGGTGTTGGCCTCCATTCTTGTCTGGTTGACCTAAACCTTAACTGTGAGATCATCAGTGATCTGACCAGGCAGAGGAATTTCTTAAGAATTTTAAGTTGTGGTGATCATATAATTTCTTGTCTAAACTGGGAGAGTGAAGGAGGGTGGACAACAGGTATTAGCTAGGGACAACAGGTATTAGCTAGGGACAACAGGTATTCAGCTTGGACAGCAGGTATTAGCTAGGGCTGTCCCAAGCAAACCAAGATACATGGTCACCCTAGAGTTAGCATATAATTCTCCTTGGTTCTCTAACATTTCTGTGTGTCTTATGAGTATAGCCACCGCCAGCCTTTTGTTTAGGACTGTTTTTTCAAGAATGCTGCTACGGCAAACAGCCTTGGAAGAGAGACTATCTCTCTCTGAAGTAGAAGGAAAAGATTGGGGTTTTCTAAGCTCAAGGTTCCTTTCTTTTAACACAACCCACGGTGTGTACAGGTGTCTCCTAACCCTTGTTGTGTCCCCCTGTGGGAATTGGGGCTTGGAGAACTGGCACAAGAAAAGGATGCTCTGACTACTGCTATTCTGTGGTAATAAACTGACTTTTGTCTCTGATCCAAGAGTTTTGTGTCTTCTGCTAGCAACCATGAGCTGTGGCAGGCTAAATTGTTAGTGTGCAAATTGGGTGAAGTGTCAGCCCCTTCATATTTCTTGCTACTCAGTACAATTATAAATCACTATACAAATATAAGGTTTTTACTACTGCTACTACTACTATTGTTATTATTAATTCAGCTGAAATTTCATTCTGTGCATTTAAAAATTTCTCTTAAAAGACAAAAAGCAAAAGCAAAGATAGGCATTATTGGATCTGGCCTTATTTATGTCAAGATAGACTCAATCTTCTTTCAGTCAGTCAGATTACATATGCAACTATTATAATTAATAATTAAATTTTAAAAATAAATGATAACTATCTCACTGCATAATTAAACTGCTTAGTTCTATTATAAATTGATTTCTTAAAACTGTATAGCATATTTTGATCTCAAAGTGTATGTGGATAGAAGTTTTTCTTCTAGAATAATGATCCACACTTTCAAGGGGTATATAACTTTTTTTGGTGTGATGATGAAGTTGGATTTATTATTATTTTTTATAACAGCTTTATTGAGATATCATTACATGCCATTCAATTTACCCATTTAAAATGGTTCAGTGGTTTTTAGTCTAAGAAGCATGTAACTTGAAGCATGTAATAAAACGTGCCAAATTCCAAATTTCTCTTTCTTGTACCCTAACTTAGCCCAAGTGCATTTTTATTCCTTCTTGAACTTTCCTTAACCTTTCTAAGTATTCCAGGGGTGAGGCACCCTTACAAGCCATAGAATTTTAAGGTGGCAGATAATTGCAAAGAGATATACAATGCACACTAATGATAAAATTTAGCACTTAGACAGTGCTTTAAGAACATTAAACAATTAATTTGCACAGCACCCCCTGTGAAGCAGTAAGTAGCATTGTCTCCACTTTCACAGTGAGAAAATGTACAGGCAGAAGCTAGTTGACTTTATTGTGATATTAAAGTAGTGAGATCTTAATACAAATTAAAACTCTTCTGTATTCAAACTTCTGAAACAGGCTCCTTTATGATAGAAGTTTATTTGGTGGTCCTTGGGAAAGGTATATGTCTTGTATATGTTCATATTACTTATTTATTTTGCAAAGCATATTGTTGAAATTCCTTCATCCAAAAAATAGGAGTCCTTTAATTCGCCAAATGTTTTGAATTAAATGATCTTTCATAGCAATCACAAGATTATTGTCCTCAAAAGTGGAACTGTGTGACAAACTATGTCAGTTACAATAAAATGAGACGGGGTCAAATATTAGTTTGTATTAGTTTAAGGATCAGTAGTTGATGTTACTATTTTACTCTTATAACAAAATCTCACATACTGAAATACTGGAACTTTCCATATCAAAATGACACACAGCTCATTTATTATCAGTTTAATTTCTAAATAAATACTTCGCATAAATTATCTGTTTTAGAATGGTGATGAATTGTGTTAAACTATTTCTCTCTCTCTCTCTGCTTGTTTGATTCTTCTTGCATCCATGGGAGAGATGGCTTGTTGTAACAAGTTATGAAACAACTGACTAGAACAAGGCCAAAAGACCTTTTTGGGGATTGAGCCCTTGACCTCAGCTCTTTACAGGTATAGACTGAGCTAATTAGCCGCAGTGCCTATTGCAGTATGGTACAACTTGGCAGTTGCTCTTCAGTAAGTTAATTATGTTATTGTGTCACTAGTTTAACAAATATTTATTGAGTGCCTACTATGTGCAGGTGGTGTGCTAGATACTGGATATAAGAGGTAAAAGAGACATACTTGTTGTCCTTGGAAGAAATAGGTGACTATAGCTAGCAAATAATTTCTAAATCCCCTAGTTGTGAATCAAAATATACAATTTCATATGTTAACCATATTTTTGTTTAAAAAGGTTTCAGTGCATATCCATAGACAAAATCGCCAAACTATTCTCTAGGAATGAGCTACTTTGTCAGCTTTTCACCATATCTCCTCTTGGTGAACCGTAACATGTGTGTGCCAAAGAAATGGTGCATTTTGACAGAACAGGAGCTGGTTTAGCTTTAGTGCGTTTTGTTTCCTCTTAAAATAGCATCACTAGCAGCTCTTATCCTTGACCTGATTTGGGCACTTGATAAGGCATTTGGGTCAGTTAGATGTGAGTGGACAAATTCAATGAAAAAGTAAGTTAATAAAATTAACTTGTGAAGGAGCAAAGGCATCGTCAAATAAAGTAGTTTTCTTATTCAAGTGCTCTAAAAGGAAGATTTAGGTTTGGAATAAATTTAAGGCTTAGATTTCTTTTTTCTTTGGTAGAAACTATTCTCTAAATAAATTAAATCAGTATAGATATTACTTGAAAGCAAATGGGAATTTCAACCTTCAGTAAGAGATATGCTTTAAAAAGTACATGAAAAGTACCCAAAAATGAGAAGCAAATATTTCGAATTTTATATTTAAGGTAACATAAAATCACATACATTCAAAATGTGAATTTATGGAATGACATTTCTGACCAAAGAAAGTGGACACTTTCTTTTTTTCCTCTTCTTCTCCTTTAAAAGACTGTTTTCCCCAGTATGGAAACATTTAGTAGGCTGCATTACATTTGAAAAACTTGTTAACCTTGGCATTTGGTGGTGACCTAGAAAAGCACTTAAACTTGCCAAACACATGGGCAAAGATGGTTCTTTCAAACAGAACAACTTTATTTAAAAAAAGATAAGGTTCAGGAGTGAAAGTAAAAGGTAGCTTTGTATTCTGAAATACTCTAAAGATAACATTAGCATTTATGACTCACCTTTAGAGCTAGAAGACAGGTCCCCACACTGCTTGACAACATATCTGAGTGACAAAAAGGACAGGAGTGACTTCTTATTCACTGGTTAAACTTATCCAGGTTATTTTTGAGTACAGGCCGGAGAAATCTGATTAAAATTTTGTCTTGGTTGTTTAAGAAGCTGCTTAAAATACAACATAGCCTTATTTAATTAGTTTATTTTTATTTAAGAAAATGACCAATCCCAGAGCCTATATACAATAAGGAAGTAATGTGATCTAAGGACATAATATGAACAGCTTGCATTTATGTAGCTTTTAAACTACTGTTCAAAGTTTCTTTTTCTTTTTAAAATGATATGTACTTATTGTACAATGTTTGGAAAATACAAAATAATATAGAGAAGGAAAAAATACTCATTATCGTCCTACTCCCAAATAACCATTATTAGTATTTTGGTGTATTTCCTTCTAATCAATTTTTTTGTGAATACATATTTCTTTTTTACATACTTAAATCAGATGTACAATTTGGTACTCATTTTTTTACTTTTAATACTACATATTATTTAATACTACATCTTAAACATTTCTCATGTTGTTTGTTATTACATCATCTTTTGAAATAATTTTTATGATTTAAAAATTGTGTATAATGTTTTATTGAGTCAAATGTAATTTACTTAGCCATTCTCCTTTGTTGGAAGTTTAAATTATTTCATATTTTTATTATTATAAATAATATTTGAACAGTGTTTTTAAAATTATTCCATGTAGGGAATTCCCTGGTGGTCCAGTGGTTAGGACTCCATGCTTTTACTGCCAAGGGTGAGGGTGCAATCCCTGGTCGGGGAACTAAGAGCCTGCAAACCGCACAGGGTGGCCAAAAAAAAAAATAATTCCATGTTTACATTTTTTCCTTAGGGTTGATAACTAGCAGTATGATTAGTGGTTAAGAAAAAATGAAAAAATGTAAGACGATGAATATCGTCAAATTGTTTTCCAAAAACGTGTAGTGCTCAGATTCCTTCCAGCCAGGGCCATGGGAAAACACCCTGGGATGGTGGTTATGGGTAGGGAGGTGGGAGAGGGGAGCGCCTGAGTAGGCTCTGCAAGGCTGGCAAGGATTTTCACGAGTCATGGTGTGGAGACAGATGGGGAGGTGGAGGGGTGAGGTAGGGTATTCCAGATACAGCAAGCAAATGGATGTGAGGAGACTGCAAGAGGTGACATGTGAAGAACAAATCTTAGCTAAGTAAACAACGGTTTTTGTGTTTTAAAAAAATACTTATCTTTGGGCTTCCCTGGTGGCGCAGTGGTTGAGAGTTCGCCTGCCGATGCAGGGCACACGGGTTCGTGCCCCGGTCCGGGAAGATCCCACATGCCGCGGAGCGGCAGGGCCCGTGAGCCATGGCCGCTGAGCCTGCGCGTCAGGAGCCTGTGCTCCGCAACGGGAGGGGCCAAAAAAAGGAAAGGCCCGTGTACAAAAAAAAAAAAAAAAAAAAAAAATACTTATCTTCTACAAACAAACGTATGGGCACCAGGAGGGGAAAGGGAGGTGGGATGAAGTGGGAGATTGGGATTGATATACATATATATCAATATATATCTGTATATATATATATATATATATATGTATGTATAAAATAGATAATTAAAGAGAACCTGTTGTATAGCACAGGGAATGCTACTCAGTGCTCTGTGGTGACCTAATTGGGAAGGAAATCCAAAAAAGAGGGGATGTATGCATACGTATAGCTGATTCACTTCGCTGTACAGCAGAAACACAACATTGTAAAACAACTATACCCTAATTAAAAAATAAAACAAAACAAAATAAAAAAAAACTTATCCTCTTCCCAGGCTCTATTAGAAAGATTTTGCTAAAAAATATTGTTTATTCTATCTTGTTGTTGGCTTTTAGTAAAGCACAAAGCATTAGTTTGTAATGGTACTTTTCTTTAAAAATAAACATCCTAGAATTGTTTTCTTCATGTTTATTAATTAACCCCTAAGCATGGTGCTAAAATACTGGGCTCATTTGGGGTACTGGATGACCAAACTCACATGTTTTGAACCACTTGAAGACTTTTCTTGAGAGAGCTGAAAGGCAGTCAGTAGCACTGTGTGTGCTCACAACACCTCACGGCCTAACAAGCGCTGTCAAGCAGCAGTGCACTTCAGCTGTTCATTTTGCTGAAGGCAGATCATTTATGCTACATCCCACAGCACAGATCAAGTACATAAAACTAGAGAGGAATGTTAATGGAAAATGTTACAAATTCTTACAGTGATAGAGTTTTTAATATTTAACTGATTTAATCAGGTTGCAATATCAGATCATGGGAAAATTTGAGTGAAATGTAGATAACGATAAATGAAAGAACTTTGTAAGAGTCAACGAATACAATACATTTGATTTAAAACAGATGGCAATGTCTGGCACGTAGTAGGCATTCAGAAATGTTTATCGACTGAATAAATGAGTGGTGTATTTATGTTTTCTGATGTGCTTAATATACGTTTAAAAATTTTGCTGCTACTGTATTTTACTGAACTGGCAAACTTTAAAAATATGCAGAATGAATTTTTGTAAGGCTGATAAACCTTTAATCAAATGTGTTTTGTTTTATTTTAGCTAGAATTTTTTCCCATTTATTTATTTATTTTTGGCCACACCAAGCAGCTTGCGGGATCTTAGTTACCCCACCGGGGACTGAAACTGCACCCTTGGCAGTGAGAGCACAGAGTCTTAACCACTGGACCTCCAGGGAATTCCTTATTTTTGCTAGGATTTTTGAGACACTTGCCTTATTGCTTTTAGGACTATGACTTAATTATAAAGTAACAATACATAAATATGAGCAGAATATTAATCATAGCTCTCAGAGAAAATTCAAACCTTTCAGCTATTACAGATACATTTTCTGCTTAGTTTACTTAAAGCATACTAATGACAGCCAGACCACATGGTGAACCAATCTGAAAGTATTCTGATACCCTGGGTAAAGTACTTTTTCCTAGGAAAGATTGCTAGACAAATTGTCTTACAAGAGAAAGTTACTTCGATAAGAGTAAGAAATGATTCCCAGTAGGCAGTATATTTTGCTTTCTCTACTCAGAGAGGTGGGCTTTAAATTTAATTAACAACCTTCTGATTCTTCTTTTGCAGTGAAGGAAGCAGTAATACCTGTTAATTATTAGGCACTTTTCATGTGCCAGGGACTGTACTGAGGAAACTAGTAAGACATGCATTGTCCATTTTGTCATCACTCCAACATTATGAGGTAGATATTATTTTATTTTATTTATTATCATCCACAAATGTGAAGCAGAGGTGTAAAGCCTATGTGACTTGTCCAAGGTGGAGAGGTAGAGTTGAAATCCAAACCCAGCTCTGATTCTAGGTATTTAGTCACTGCGATTTGCTGCCTTTCTATGCAGATGTTCAACTTGTTATCTTAGATAGCTACAGAACAGGAACATTTGAAACTTTTCTCAGTCACCAGTGAGTATGCAAGGTCTGTTCTTATATTTGATGCTACAGGAAAGTTTTCACTTTCTTTCACTCTGACTTCCTATCCTCTAAGCCTTAGGAACCAAGGTTAGCTAGTAGACTTGTCTTTTGAAACAATACTGTAATAACAAACATTTATTGGCTACTTACTACGTGTGGCACTTTCTAATTGCTTTATAAACATCTTATTTAATCATTGCAGCATCCTGAGGAAGGTACTATTTTATTAGC
Organism: Monodon monoceros; assembly: GCF_005190385.1. Taxonomy (NCBI): domain Eukaryota; kingdom Metazoa; phylum Chordata; class Mammalia; order Artiodactyla; family Monodontidae; genus Monodon; species Monodon monoceros. The sequence goes on along the minus strand of NW_021703776.1, from coordinate 56,519,876 downwards.
TCCCATTTTATAGATCAGGAAACTGAAACTTAGCAAAATTAAGCAACTTTGCTGCACAAGTTAAGCAACTCAAAATCACATAGGTTAAGAGCATAAGCAGAGGAACTGGGATCTGAACCCAAGAGGTTTGACTGACAATCGGCTTACTTAACTGCCTCACTCTACTGCCTTCCTAAATCATAAGCAGGTGGGCCTGTCTCCTAGCAGGTTCAGACACCACTTCTCCTACCCTGTGAAGCAGGCCTCCTGCCTACATTCCCAGTCCAAGTTAGAAGCCTGCAAGGGTCAGACTCCCTTAGAACATCGCTCTGAGCTCTATCAGGCCTCCACATGTTGGGATGTTCTATATAGATCTTTTGTTTTCTCATGGCTAGAACATTGACAGCCTTCACAATTCCCCTGAGGGAGGACAAACTTTTTTCTGACATGTGAGCCTCTCTCTGATTACAGATGGAGGGTGTGGATTGCATCTGTCTTGGGGTAGCTTCTCTCTCTCACTTATCAGCTGAAATGCCCCAAGCACTTGCCTGCCTCTTTCCTTCTCCCACCATTTCCCACAGGTTTTTTTTTAAAAGGTAAAACATAGATCTTTCTGTTTCATGTCGCACCAGCTGCCTGGTTTGCCCCCCTTTACCTCCTACCACCAACTGGAGCAAATGGAAAGGAATACATTTGCTAGAATGGGACTGACCCATGCAGCCTACCCCTGTTGGCTCAGTGGGTACTCTCCGCAGGGGAGACAGTGTGAGTTTTGTAATCTTGCTACTCGCCCTGGGAGTTCTTTTAAGGGCTGGGGACCTAGGGATGTTTTTCTATCAGACCTTCTTTTTTTTTTTCACCTAGGTTTGATGTTGCATTCACTGCTAAATCAGTAACAGTAACTAATATCTGCTATAGAACTTTACAGTTTACAAACTTATATTTAGCTTCTCATTTAACCCTTACAGTTAAGCCTTACACTTAACCCTTACAGTCACCTGGTGGTATTATGCATACATTTGGGGATGAGAAAACTGGCTTAGAGAGGTTAAGTTGTTTGCCAGATATCACAAAGCCCAAGATCTTTTGCCAGGGAATCCCTTGTCCTTTCTGCTGTATGATGCTATGGTAGCTTTTAAGTAGTATGATCGTCTTGAGAGATGCTTTATGCCATGGAAACTCTTTGAAGTGGAGAGCATTTTGGAATGTGGAGGTCAGCACAGTGCCCAGGCTCTAGCAGGTGTTCAATAAATTGTTGAACTGAGCTAGTCAGACATCGTCACTAACTTGTAGTGTGTACTTTAGCCTCAGGCAAGCCTTTTAACCTCCTTTGCTCTTTATTCTTTATCTGCCCTGATGGTCTCAGAGGGTTGTTGTGAGGATCAAATGAGATGACATATAGTTTTACAGAGTGATACAGAAATGTAAGGAATTAACTTTATGCCACTGTTTTAAATCTGAATGTTCCTGGCAAACACTGTACTTTCTGCTTCCTTTATGAATATCTTTCTTTGGGATGATCTTGTCTCAGGAACTCTACAGGAGTATTTTAGTGACTGATTGCACCCTTTTATGAAAAAGAAAAGTGGAAGGCAAGCAGAGAAAAAAAGAACAAGGGTTAATGTAAAGGGTGAGTATTAGGCCAGGGAGGCAGCACTTTTAAAGAAAGATAAACAGCAAAACAGTTGAAGAGGAGGTTAAAAAGCAAACATTTACACAGTTCTTACTGTGAGCCAGGCACTGTCTTATGTGCTTTTTGTGTATTAATTAATCCTCACAGTGACCTTATAAGGTGAGTACTATTGTCATCCCAACTGTCCAGATGAGAAAACAAGGCACCATGCAGTTAAATAAATGTGCTCAGGTCATACAGCACTAAGTTGTGGAGTTGGCACTGGGGCTAGTCAGCTTTACTCCAGGGCTTAGGCCTTCGCATTTCACTGGCTGCCTTTGGAATCAGAGGTGTGAAAGAGGCAGCACATGGGTTGTCTTTTAGAAAACTGAGGAAAATGCTTAAGGAGAGAGCATTTGAGCCTACTATAATAATTCCTCTTCAAAATGCTTTTTGCTCACTTTTAAAACACAGATGCAAATCACTAAAGCCATAGGATTAAGAGATAGTTTTGGAGGTCTTTTAGCTTGTCCTTCAACCAGAACGAGCCCTAGCTTCTTTCATTGATGCTTTTCTAAATTTTATTTTTCTATTTCCTGATAATTTATTCTCTTCACCAAACTATTGTTCTAATAGCCTGACTAAGAATGAGGGTTCCTTAGTATTTTCTTTCTTTCAGTCTCCTTACACTGAATAAAGCTACTATTTCTTTTTTTTTTTTTTTACTATTTCTTTTTAATTTAAAGCTTTGAATAGGCAATATAGTCATATAGTTCAAAAATAGAGTATAGGAAAGTATATCATGAAAATTGTTCTTCCCACTCTCCTTTCATCATGCCTGGTTCCCACACACCCCCAGTCCCAGTAACCAATGTTTTGTTTTTAATGTATCTTTTCAGTTTCTTTATGAATATAAAAGCAATTATGAATGTTTTTTTCTTTTTTAATGCAAAAGTGCCACTATTCTGTGTCTTCCTTTTTTAATTTAATATATCCTGGAAATAGCTCCATATTAGTACTTTGAGAACATCCTCATTTTCTTTCTTTTTTTTTTAACAACTCATAGTACTTCATTTTATGGAGGGCCATAATTTATTTAACCAGTCACTATTGATAGATATTTGAGTTGTTTCAGTCTTTTCAAAGCTGCCATTTTAAATGCCTTAGTGAGGGGGCATGGGGGACAAATGTAAAAACGAGGACAAGAGTAAAATCTAGAAAATCTCCAGATAAAAAAACTGTGACCTAGGAGCCAGGAATAAAAAAGTTCTGGCTCTGCACTGTGATGGAGCACATCTGGAGTGCCAGAGGCTTGCATATTGACTACACCTGTCCTAGATAGAGAATGAAGGAAAACAATTTATTCTTGTAAAGCTTCAATACATCTGAGCTTGGTTTGCTGCAAAGTCTCAGGGTGAGGACAGATTGACAGCTGGTGTATGAGCTGCCCAAAGCTAAACTCCTGTAATAAAAAAATTGATAACATGATAGATAGAGGTGAGATAAGGACTGTTACCCACAGGTAAAGTTCTTTCAACAGGCTGCTACCAATTCTCATATATAACTTGCAATAGAAAAAAAAATAGTTTAACAGCTCTATTCTTAAACTTTTAAGTAAGCTCTGACATCTTATCAAAGAGCAAGAGGGAAGATTTATCTTTGTACCTTGGACACATGTCAAATAAAAAACCTCATTAAGGGGTAAAGTATTTAAAATAGAAATGACATATCTTAAACATATTATATTTAGGAGTTTATTAAATGCTTATTTTGATGACAAGATCAAGAAGCAATTTAATCTTAGACTTTCTAATGTTAATAATCTTATATGTGGGATTTTATGTCTTAGCTTTGATATGGATCCATGGTTAACCTTTGTTAATAAATAAAGAATAGCTTGTAAGCTGATATCACCAATTATCACTGTGCTTAAAAAATGAAATATACCTGAAAATGCAAATGTATAATTTATATCAGTGCTACACAAATACAGTTTTATGGGTTGATAATGAAATGGAAGATAACAACAATTAGCTCATTATTGTTGCAAAAAATTTCCAGATTTGCATGTTTAAGGAAGAAAATGTAATATTACTAATGTTGATGTTCAGATGTAAACTCAAAAGGTTATTTTTCTTTCTTTTCTTTTTAAATTTTACTTTATTTTTTGGGTTTATTCTATTTTGTTTTTAAAGAGCCAGATGAAAGGAGAGAAATGTCAAGGACATATTGGCTTCAGGTTTATAAATATTGGTCCTGAGTGAGGATGATAATAGGCAGATATAAAAAAGGAAGCTAAGGGGGAGTTCCCTGGTGGTCTAGTGGTTAGGATTCAGTGCTTTCACTGCTGTGGCCTGGGTTCAGTCCCTGGTCGGGGAACTGAGATCCCATGCAATCAGATTTCTCTAACCTTGATTTTCGATAGAAGCCTCTTCTAAAGGTTCATTCTATGGATATAATTATTAGAAATAGCAAGGTTCTTTAACATTTGGAGTTAATGAAATTGTAAGGAGTTTATCGGGGCTAATTTTGTATTCTTTGTTACTTTGGGAAAGTTTTCTGAAGTTAACTGAGAAAAACATTTAAAAATTCTAAGTAACTGAAATCTAAGTAAGTCTGGAGCAAAAGCAAATTGACTAAATTGTTTTCTCCTCTGTGGAGATTGATAATGTTCAAAAATATTATTTACCAAAGCAACTTCTTTTCTTTTAAAAATTTGACCAATAACTCTGGGAAATCTTTTAAAGTTCAAATAAGTTTAATAATTTTATAGCTTTTGAAAAAAATTTTTTGACTATTTGAGGGTGACAATTTCAGAAACATAACTAAATGTCTTGTTTATTCTTGAACCTAAAGATTTTGAATCCATGATGAAATAAATAAATCAAGTTATGTCTTCCTAAGCAGTCCACTTGGACACTGACTTATTACCCTTCCACAGGCTAGCAGTCCAGTTTTTCTGAAAGTGTGAACCAGTTACATTAGGCTCACTTTGGATCTTTAGTTATGATTATTGTTATGTCATATTAAAAAATAAAGTCATTTTCTTTTAGAGACACAAATTAAAGTATTAATCGATAAAATGTTAAGATATATGGGATTATCTTCAAAATAAATTAGTGATGAAGATAAAACAAGTGTGATCTGTGTTGATTATTTATTGAAGTTGGGTAATGAGTATATGAGTAATCGTTTACTATTCTCTAAATTTGTATGGTTTGAAATTTCCATTGCAAACAGTTAAAACAAGAATCTCTTGTGGTCTTGTTAAAAATTCAGATTCCTAGGTCCCACCCTAGATCTTCTGAGTCAGCATCTCAAGGGTGACACATAGAAAATGGCATTTATGTAGTCCACTTGAGCTCACTGAAGTCTGAGGACTGCTGGTAAAAGGTTACTTTGTGCACCTGATTCAGTGTATTCATGTCATCCATGCATGCATTTCATGTTTTCCGCACATTAGCCTATTTCAATTCACAGAAAGCAATAGCAAATTAAAGTAATTATTGTATTTGGGTAAGTCAAACTTTAAAATTCAGTTTCAAAGCGTTCATAAAGTGAAACAAAATAAAACAAAAACCACGTCTGCTTCTAACTGAAATATTCAGGCAAATAGATTAGCTTTCTTTTCATTTTCAGCTGAGAATGGATTATTTTTGTGAATGTCTTTTTTTCAGCTGAAGTATAGTTGATGTATAATATTATATAAATTACTGGTGTACAACATAATGATTCACAATTTTTAAAAGTTTTACTTCATTTATAGTTATTATAAAATACTTAACTATATTCCCTGTGTTGTACAATATACACTTGTAGCTTATTTTATACATAATAGTTTGTACCTCTTAATCCTCTGTCCCTATATTGCCCCTTTCCCCTTCCCTCTCCCCAGTGGTAACAACTAGTTTATTCTCTAAATCTGTGAGTCTGCTTCTTTTTTGTTATATTCACTAGTTTGTTGTATTTTTAAGATTCCACATATAAGTGATATATCATACAGTGTTTGTCTTTCTCTGTCTGACTTATTTCACTTAACATAATGCCCTCCAAGTCCATCCATGTTGCTGCAAATGGCAAAATTTCGTTCTTTTTTTATGGCTGAGTAGTATTCCATTGTATGTATGTACCATATCTTCTTTATCCATTCATCTGTCGATGGACATTTAGGTTGTTTCCATGTCTTGGCTATTGTAAACTTTGCTAGTGCTGCTATGAACATTGGTGTGTGTGTAGCTTTTTGAATTAGAGTTTTCATCTTTTCCAGGTGTATGCCCAGGAATGGAATTGGTGGATCATATGGTAACTCTATTTTTAGTTTTTTAAGGAACTGAATAGTATTCCATTGTATATATGTACCACGTTTTCTTTATCCATTTATCTGCTGATGGACATTTAGGTTGCTTCCGTATCTTGGCAATTGTAAATAATGCTGCTTTGAACATTGGGGTGCATGTATCTTTTCGAATTAGCATTTTTGTTTTTCCAGATATATACCCAGGAGTGGAGTTGCTGGGTCATATGGTAATTTTATTTTTAGTTTTTTGAGAAATGTCCATACTGTTTTCCATTGTGGCTGCACCAATTTACATTCCCACCAACAGTGTAGGAGGGTTCCCTTTTCTCCACGTCTGTATTTGTCATCTGTAGCCAACATTTGTCATCTGTATTCTTTTTGATGATAGCCATTCTGACAGGTGTGAGGTGATAACTCATTGTGGTTTTGATTTGCATTTCCCTGATGATTAGCGATGTTGAGCATCTTTTCATGTGTCTGTTGGCCATCTGCATGCCTGAATAGACACTTTTCCAAAGAGGATGTGCTTAGCTTTTTAAATACATGTTTATTAATTTACCATAATTAAATTATATCTCTTGACTCAAATTCTTTTCCAATAGTTTTTGTGAAAATTTCCAAACATACAAAAGACTCAAAAGAATTGTATAGTGTACTCGTATATCTACAACTTAGATTCTACAACTAAAACAATGTGTTCTAAAAGTCTTAGTGCAGTTTTATGCTTTAATAATTTCAGAAGTATAAATGCTATAAACATAAAAATATCACTTTAAACATTTATTTGATTTTACATTTATTTAATCTTGTGAATTTTAATTTTTTTGTTTGGCATCTTCAGAGAGATTAAAAGAAAAAAATAAGATTAAAATTTATTAGTCAAAATTTATAAAACTAAATACCTCTAAAAATTGGAATAATTAAGCTTCCAAATAATAACAATTTGTAGCATTAGATTTTTTAAAAAATAAATTTATTTATTTTATTTATTTATTTTTGGCTGCGTGGGGTCTTTTTTGCTGCACGTGGGCTTCTCATTGCGGTGGTTTCTCTTGTTGCGGAGCACGGGTTCTAGGCGCGCGGGCTTCAGTAGATGTGGCTTGCGGGCTCTAGAGCGCAGGTTCAGTAGTTGTGGCACACGGGCTTTGTTGCTGTGTGGCATGTGGGATCCTCCCGGACCAGGGCTCGAACCCGTTGTCCCATGCATTGGCAGGAGGGTTCTTCACCACTGTGCCACCAGGGAAGCCCTGTAGCATTAGATTATTAAAACTACAATTAGGGCACCACCTACAGAGTGAAAAGGCAACACGCAGAATGGGAGAACATATTTGCAAATCATATATCTGCCCAGAATACGTGAAAAACGTCTACAACCCAGGATTAGCAACCACAAAACCAACCTGATTGAAAAGTGGACAAAGGACCTGAACAAATATTTCTCTGAAGAAGATATATAAATGGCCACTAAGCACATGAAGAGACGCTCGACATCACTAATCATTGGTGAAATGCGAATCAAAACCACAGTGAGATACCACTTCACACCTATTAGAATGATTGTTATTTTTTTAAAAAAGGAAAAAAGCCCCATGGCAAGTGTCGATGAGGTTGTGGAGAGGTTGAAACCCTCGTGCACTGCTGGGGGAAATGTAATATGGTGCAGCCACTATGGAAAGCAGTATGGTGTTTCCGATAACAATTAAACATAGAATTACCATATGATCCAGCAATTCCACTTCTGGGTGTATACCCAAAAGTGAAAACAGGGACTTGAACAGCTATTTGTAGACCCATGTTCATAGCAGTTATTCATAGTAGCCAAAAGCAACCCAGGGATCCATTGACAGATGAATGGTAAACAAAGTGTGCTGTATGCATACAGTTGAATACTATTCAGCCTTAAAAATGGAGGGCATTCTTACATATGCCACACACCATGGATGATCTTTGAAGAGATTATGCAAACAGAAATAAGCCAGTTACATCGCAAAAAGGCAAACACTATATGATTCCACTGATATGATGTACCTAGAGTCGTCAATTCATAGAGACAGAAAGTGGAATGGTGGTTGCTGGGCGGGGGTGGGGGTGGGGGTGGGGGCGGCGGCTGGAGGGGAGGGAGAACCGAAGAGTTACTGTTTAATGGATACAGAAATTCAATTTGGGAAGATGGAAAAAGTTCTAGAGATGAATGGTGGTGCTGGCTTCACAGCAGTGTGAATGCCACTGAACCTGTATGCTTAAAAATGGTTAAAATGGTAACTTTTATGTTAAGTATTTTTACCACAATAAAAGGTGCTTTTTTAGAAATGTTGAGCAAATACTCATAATTGAGTAAAGCAAATTTTTGTGTTGAAACACTAATTTTAAAAGAAGGGGAAAAAGTCAATTTTAAGAGCAAATTAAAAGGGAAAAATATACTGCTTCCTCTTAAGGAGTATGTTGCAACAGAAAAGGGATCGTCAAACAACTGAGTCAGACAACAATCAGTTTAATCTGTGACCACAGTCACAGTGAATACAGAAGGACATTAATGGGGAAAAATTGCTGGCTCTGGTAAATTTCTTTTCTGTATATTTCCATTAACTTATCTTTCTCTCTCTCTCCTTCTTAACTTTCTTCTTTGTCAGTTTAAATGTCTTCAGATATAAATAACTTGTCTATGGATGCAAATAGTATAGCACTTTTCCCAAAGGCAGAATTTGTCCATACGGTAATTTAGAAAAGAGACAATTTAGCTCCCTAGTGTAAATTGCCATGACAACCATGGATATGCTTCCTGGAATTAGGGACAGATAAGATTGAAATTATTATGAAATCACTAGTTTTGGCCTTATTGAATTAGCTTTATCTGAAAGAGTCCAAAATTGAGTTTATTATCTAGCCTAATTGGAGAGTACTTAGCAAGAACCCCATAAAATCTCACAAAAGTCTTTATCTAGTGTGCAATAAGTGCTACAATGATGATGAGCTGAAAGGAAAACTAATTTGGGTATTATAAATATTTGGATTTATAATGCTTAAGCTTTCTAAAAATTGAAGATCTAGAAGACTAGAATGCAAATCATGTATGTAGATAAGTCAACGCTGACTCCACCATAGAAAGCACTGCTTTAGAGATCACTGTCATGTTTCCTTCAGCTTCAAAACAAAGTGATAGAATGTGATATGCTGTCTTCCTGCGAGAGGCAGCAACAAGAATTACAGATATTCTGTACTATTTGGACCTCCAAAAAGAAAGAAGAGAAAATACCAGAAGATTAATGGTTGACTTGGGCTTAAGATTTGAATACTGCCCTTTCCTGAACTTTTTTTTTTTTTTTTTTTTTTACCAACACCCAACGACCCAGCTCAAAAAAAAATCAGCCTTTCTGGACAAGGGAATGAAGAAAGGGAATTAGGTGAGAATTGTTTAAAAAAGGAGGTGGGAGGAGGGGAAATATGTTTTCTTGCCTATGAAAATCCATAGGTAACAAATTCACATTGTACAAAGTTTTATTTCAAAAAATGCTTTGCAATTAGCTTCTAATGTATATCTGTAAACTCAGATGTATTCCCTTTGTTTTTATGTGTCTCTGATTTGCCACCTGCCTTGGACCCAGGACACACCAAATTGCTTGGGTCATCTGTCCAAGGCTTCCATCTTAAATTAAGTGTTAAGCCACTTTCTTGCCTCCCAGAGGTACATTTGTGATTTTGTTCACATCTTTTTCCCTGTGAATCAAAACAAAAATTTGAACTCAAATTCCTTTTAAGTGGTAAGGCTCTGTAAAATAAGTATGGCTGTCACGACATTTTGTATGTACTAATACACACAAAATACATCACACACACATACACATATACACACATAGATGTAATTTTAAAAAGACTCTCACTGTTTAAAAACAAAATCCGAAATAATGTGTCCCTCTAAATTTTATTTGGGATTACTAACCAGAGACCTCTTTGCTTTATGGACTGCGGTCCCTGAGTGTGCTGAACCCTCTTTGGAGAGCACAGTGGAAAACTCCTCTGAGTGTCACTGCCTCTGTTATTGATGTTGATGGCAGAGCCTTCTAATTCTAACCCCTGCTGAGTCTTTAGAAACCTAGTAGATTGTTAACATGGTTAGCAGGAGTTCATGAACTCTGCTCTGTATAAATGCAAAATCCTGAGAACTTTGATATGGAATTGGAATTAAAGGAGTTCTATTCACATTTCTTAAAATATTTTTATAGTTTATATTTTAAAAGGACAAATTTATAGAGCCTGTTGGGTTTCAATCTTATAGTTTCTACCATATAAACATTGCATTTTCAAACATGAATGCTTAGAGAATTGTTATGAAGCTCATTTTTGGGCAATATGTTTATACCCCCCAAAGCCATTTAAAAACAAATAGCAAATTTTTTCTATATGCTAATGGAGCAATTTAGAAATATTTAGTTATTTACATGAAGGAAATGTACAGTAGCAATGCAGTGCAAATCAGTCATTTGGAAATGATTAGAACCTGTAGTCATTAAAGGGTGTATTTATTACTCACATAAAATTAAAGAAATATCTAAAGGAACAATCATCACATTAGATTTACAGTTAAGATACACAGTTGTATTGTGGTTGTAAATCAAGTGTATTTTTCCAGAAGGCATCCAGAAGCTAGAAATATTTCCCAGTGGCCACTTTAACTTTTCTGTGCTTGTCGAAAATGAACTCAGCTAAATAAAGAAAAAGAGAGAAAGGGAGGCACAGGTACATGGAGAGAAAGAGAGAGAGAGAGACTGGAGAAAGAAAAGCTAAAGTGAATGAGAAGCTCAGTTTTTAATTTCTTGTGCAAATTTCCTACCAACCAGATAGCATTTACCTGTAGATTAATTTGTTCAAGTGCTTTTAAAGTATGTACTAAAAATACAGAACACTGTGGCAAGGTTCTGTTTAGTCCTCAACTTTGTAAGCAAGGAATAAGGTCTTTTTCTATGTGGGAAAAGTAAATATACTGAATCATCAAAGGGATGGTCATCTAGAAAGGAGAGCCCTTTCTTCCTGTCTCTGCTACCCTCTCTCAATCCCTCTTTTAAGCTGAAGGAAAAATTCTGAACTTATTCCAGCTATGGGCTGATACACAGGGCAAGACTACATGGGCCCAAAGAGCTCTTTCTGGGAAAGGGTAGCACTTCCTGGAGAGTCCTAGGGTTCTTTCTTTGTGTGGAAAGCTGATGCTCTTGATATCCATTAGCATTTATTGAATGTTTAGTGAACAGCTGGGGACACCAAAAGGAATAAGAGCTGATGCCTATCTTACAGGAGCTTGCAATCTTGGTCTCATTTGTCCAGGGAGACAAATATATAAACTGGTACTTGCAGTATATCTTGAGAAGTGTCCTGATAAAAGACCAAGGATACCACAGGCCGATGTAAGTAATTTATTTGGAATGAGGAAATGCTTTACAGAAGAGTGACATTTGAGCTTAATCTTAAAGAATGTGGAGGCAGGGAAAAGCATTTCAGACAGAGGGAACAGAACATGCAAAGGCAAAAAATCAAGGATCATGTGTTTCAGGAGTGGTAAGCAGCTTGATGTGGCTGAACTGTAGGGCTTGAAATAAGAGTTGTGGGATGCAGTGGGGCTGTTGAAGAAGACTGAGACAAAGTGATGAAGACCTTGTTTGGATTTGGATTTTTATTTTGGGAGGCAGAGAGGAGGTATCAGATGTTATTAAGGTTATTAAAAGAGAAAGTATCAGATTTATGTTTTAGAAAAATCACTTTGGTACAAAGATTGTCCAGAAAAAATACCAGAAACAGAGAAGTTAGGATCCAGGTGGGAGATGAGGAGAGCTTTATCTAGGACAGTGACAGTAGGATTAGAAGAGTACAGATTAGAGAGAGCTTCAGGAATTAGAATCACTAGCACTTGGTGATAGATTGGATTTGGGAGTTGAAGTAGAAGAAACAATAAAAAATGATTTCAGAGCCTCTTTTACTTTGAGAACTGGTAGATAGGGTTGGATGGTGGGAAGAGGTTTAGGAAGAATAGAGATAACAATTTTGATTTTAGACATGATCACCAGCCAGCTGGCCATGCCAGTTTGGCTTGTTGGTTTTAGAAGAGAGAATTGGTTTAAAGATGTGTATTTGGGAGTCATCATTATTTAAAGTGTAGGAGAAGCCATAGAAATAAATAAAATTGTTCAGATAGAGCTTCTGGCGTGAGAGCTCCAAGGAGTGACTCTGGGAATGAATCAGGGAGGGTACAAGAAAAGGAGGAATAGAATAGAGATGTATCCAGAAAGCCAAGGGGTGGAGAAGTTCCAAGAAAAATGGAGCAGTCAGTAGCACTGCCCACTGTAGGCAAACCACCCCCGAAGTGCTTTTCTCCAGGCTGTGCATGGAAGGAGGTCTCATTTGGAGGCTGGGAAGAGAGAGAAACTACTTCCCATTGAGTACGTATTTCCTTCTCTCTCCTTTTTCCTCTCACTCCCTCTCTCCTACCCCTTTACTCTTTTCTTTTAAATTGTGGTTGCTTCCTGAAATGAATTTGGGGTTCCTTCCATTCTCCCTTCCAAAACAAAACATACCACATTACTTGCATTGCTAGTTCAAAACTAAAAAATGCTGGAACTTGAGCTATGATTCATCTCACTTTGAACGCAGAATTTATTCTTCTCTATGGATGCAGTTTAGGCTTTCTTCTCTGCTCTTGAAACTTGCTTTCAATAAAGCAGTCCCCTAGAGCCCAGGTCTCACTGTTGCATAGGAGGGATACACAGCCTGCACCAGGGCTCAGGCTGGACTGAAGCCTGTTCAGTACTTTGGAGTTTCTGCCTAACTGCTTTGTCATCGTTTGAGAAGGAATCCAAGTTCATAACACCCTCTGATTAAGAGGATCCAGGTCTTCTTCTTTTCTAATTCCCAGATTCCCTAAAACTTCCTGTTATGAAAACTGCATTCATCAGATTATTCATCAGATCAACAGGAAACCCAGTCTCTTGGGATTCAGATAACTATGAAGGCCATCATCCCTGGTGACCGAACATCCCAGGGATATTTACTTCAGGGATTGGGAAATCTTTCTATCCAAGGTCACTGACCCATAGAAAATGAATAATGAAGTAAAGGGCCCACAGTTCTAGCAGACGTGAAAAAAGTTAAGAAGAAATATATGCTAAAAGGAGTGAAAGAAGGAGGAGAGGTAAGGTGCTAGCACATTTTAAAGTACGCACTATGAGCCAGACACCTGCTGGGTATTTTTAGTTGATCTTATTCCAACCTCATAACAACTCCATTAAGTAAGTATCATCCTATCCATTTTACAGATGAGGAAGCTGAAGTTTAGAAATATTAGGTAAGTTACCAAAACCACAAAACTAATTCATGAATGAGATCCATACCCTGACAGCGGGTCCAAAGCCCATGTTCTCACCAGCAAAAAAAGAAGGTGGCAAAAGGACTAAAAAGAGAGAAAGACATAAAAATGGATAAGAAGGGAAGAGCAGTGTTTCTTGCCTTTTCAGCTTGTGTTCCCTGCAACTCCAATTGTAGGGCTTTCAATCTTTTCCTTCCTTCTTGTCAGCTGTCAGAAACTTCCCTTTCAGTTGCCCAAGAATTCCCACCAATTGACCTTGTGCCTCTTCTCTTACCGGCTCAGGCTGGAATTTACCTTTGCCATCATCTCCTCACCCCTCTTTGGGCCTGCGGACTCAGAGGATTGCGCACATGTCTGCCAGGAGAATTCTCCTAGGAAGAGCCTGCATCTTACCACAGGAACACACGTTCCTGCTGTTTGCACAGCTGTATTTGTTGCTCTTAAAGGTAGAGAAGGAGGCTCAAAAGACACTTGGTTTTCGAAGACTTTTCATGGTTTAGCTAGAAGAAATTAAACTAAGGGCCAGAGGTTTCCCATTGCTTTTTCTAGAGGCCAAGATCCTTTTCTTTTTCAATTCTCTCTTGTAGTGAGGAAGCATTATAGCAACTACTGTGAAAATGTTAGCATTTATTTTTGAGATTTGCCTAAAGGCGGTTTCTCCCTAAAGAAATTATTTTTCTCTCTTTCTAAAAAATATTTAAGTTCTCTTTCTAAATGGAGTATTTGTGGCTTTTCTTTGACCAGAACTAGGCCATTGGATTCAGTGACTGAGTGGCCACCAATGCTGAATCCTCTTCCTTCTGCCTCTCTCAACAGCTCTGGGTCTGCTTTTCAGTTTAAAGCAGCTGTTCATGGAAATCCTGCCATGAAGGAAAATACTGTGAGTCAATAAACTTTGGGCCAAGTCCAGCCCTCTGATAACAAAGTCAGTAGTGCTTGTATAAGAAGTAATTTGCCTCATGATAGTAATAAATCTGTATTTGTATGTTATAAACATAAATGGCTAGATGTATTTCAAGGTCTTGCTTGAAATTAGTTAAAGGGATTTCCCTGTGCATCCATAACTAATTTAGTGACTATTCATAGAACTATTTTTACCTAAATTCTAATTACTTGTGAGTAAGCTTTATTTAAAGACTGAAATAGGGAAGAGATATTTATTTGTAGTAAACGTAGGGCCTCGTCAGTATTTCCTTGTGTTGCTTGAGTATTTATGCCTTTTGGGGCAGAAGTGGTGATATCTTACCTTAGTAACTCAAGGAGTGCGCTGAGTGATTAACAGGGAAAATATTAGATTATTTAGTAAAGGGATGTTAATATTTCGGCGACTAGAAAATTGTTGCTGTCCTCATGTTACTCCAAAGGTTACTGCAAAGGTTCTTTTGAGGTAGGTGACCTGTTTATGTGCTGTCTCCAAACTAAATGGATTCCAAATCAGATTCTGTGAAGTATAAACCACATTAAAAAATTATATTTGGACCAAAAGTTCCTTCTCCTTTCCAAAGGAATTACAATTTTGATCAAATCAATGCTGAACAATATTACTTTTTCTTCCTAGCTGTGGTGTGTCTAGAAATGGTCTGTGACAGAAAGTCTTTTTATAGCTTTGCTTTCAACATGCATTTACGTTTTAATGATACATTCTCCGCCAGTAAAAATGCAATTGTAGCACACAGAAAATCAACACATTTTAAGCTTTCTAAGTATATTTAAACTGTCAACAGTGTGCTGTCTGACATACAACATTACTCTGCTTCCGCCTTTAATGGCTAGGTTGTTTTCTAAAGACAGTCTAGTGACACAAGACTCCTAAATCCTTTTGGACCATGTGAACTAAGAATGACCTGAGCGGATGGGGATGTTTTGGCCATCCGTCATTGATAGCCATATTGATCTGGATGGTGGCTGAGGGCACTGTGTACTGAGGGTATGGCAATTTGCTGAAGTGATGATAACCATCACTGATACCTTTGTGATGGGCTTGATTTCTCATTATGTATTCCCCAGCTATGGAACCCTTGGGCAGTAAGTAACCTGGTTTTAAAAGTACACTTCTAGGTCAAAAGGGTACATCAGTCCTCATACATTATGCTCCTAGGTCACCCTTTTAGCACGTCTAAGTAAAGTACAAAAAAGAGCTTCTCTTTAAGTTTTTATTTTCGAACATTTAAAAACATACAGGAATGTATACCTTCTACCTAGATTCATTAATTGTTAATATTTTGCCTTCTCACGTATATCTATTTACCAATTCAAATAAAGTTTCAGATATCATGAAGTATTTAGTTCAACCCTAAATAAATTCAGCAAACATTTTCTAAAAGTACGGAAATTTTTCTACCTATCCACAATACCATTGTTACACCTAAGAAATTTAACAATAAAATCCAAATATTATTTAATAACCTATCCATATTCTGATTTCTCCATTTGTCCTCCAAATGCCAATAGTGTTTTTTCAAACTAGGATCCATTTATGGTTAATGTGTTACATCTATTTGTTATGTCTCTTAAATCAAAAGAACTTTTTAATGTTCAAAAAGCATGGCATAAATGAAGAAAGAAATACTGATCTCGGATTCTACTATAGACAGTTAAAGTGTTTTGTTCACACGCACTCTACCCACTAAAGTCTAAAGCAATTTAGATTCTACCTGATGAAACTCTCACCAAATTTAAATTTGGAGTAAGTCCTCTTTATTACTCTTTTAGGAAAGAATGATTTTCCTTTTTGGGACAAACCTCCTTTTTAATCTGTGCATGGTGACAAGAAGTAAAACTCTTAAAAGACTGCCTGAGATAGATTTTTAAAATTTTATTTTTGATAAATAAAAATTGTACATATTTAAGGTATACAACATGATGTCTTGGTATATGTATACACTGTGAACTGATTACCATAATCAAACGAATTAACCTATATTACTTCTATAGTTACCTTTTTTTTTTGTGGTGAGAAGACTTGAGATCTACTCTCTTAGCAAATTTCAAGTATATAATACGTTACTATTAACTATAGTTGTCAGGCTGTACATCAGGTCTCCAAACTTGATTCATTTATAACTGATATAGGTATTTATGTATTACTAAGTAGTCAGGGAAAATTGAATGGCCATATTAGTGCAAGGAATACATTATGAATATGGTGAAAAATCAAAGTCGTGAGTGACATCATTTCAAAAGTAGTATTTAGTTCTAAAAGTTGATACATAGGTCAGTGGTTTGGTTTTGCATATAGTGGCAGCTGGCTCACTTGGATTAATATAGGAAGCAAGTGATAACAAGTGTAGTAGAATTAGAATGTGTGATAATAAACACAAATGTAATGAAATATATTTTCTATGTATGCAAACAACCCTTGTTTTTCACCTGTGGTTTCATAAAGATGTTTCTTAAAGGTAGATAACAACTCTCTGCTGTTGTCTTACGTATTACAAAGAGCCCAGTAGAGCACTGTGTGTTTACACAGTGGACACTCTGTAAATGTTAATTGTTGATATACAAACCTCCTTTCACCCTTTGATGGGATCTCTAGATAAAAGAAGGCAATAACTTTGACGAATTATGTAAGAGGAAAAAACACTAAAGGGCCCCAGGAAGATAATATAATTTTACAGTGGTTACTGTAACTTACATTGGGACTTGAAAGTGTTTCCACTTATTAATGCACTTAATTCAGCATATGTTTAAGAATTTTTGATGTGCCAGGTGCTGTGTAGAGGCGTTACATTAAAAACAACCCTTTTATCACGGAAAACTTCAAATGTTAACAAAGGTAGAGAGAATAGTATAGTGGATCCCTATGTACCCCTCATTCAGCGTCACTAAATTATAACATTTGGCCAGTCTTGTTTTGCCTACTATTTGGGAGGAGTGGTGGTGAAATATGTTAAAGCAAGTCCCAGGTATCATGACATTCATATATAATGTAAGTACTTCTCTATGAATTAAACTGTGAAGGCTTATGAAGACTATGAGCTTTGGATTTCTAAAACATTTTGACTAGAGATAGATTAGTAACTTTAAAAGAATCAAACCCTATAGTTAGTACTTTATCATTGACCAATATTCATTTAATAAAGATATTTGTTCCATAGCGAAGTTGAATAGTTTGGAAAAGCATTATATCTTTATCTGAAGCATGAAATGATGAAATACGAATGATAAGTATTTTCATAGAGCTCAGATTATAAAATAGTCATCAACATATATTGAGTTAAATAATGTAGGTTGTGGTTTTATGAATATATATGTGTGTGTGTCTATCTATCTGAAGAGAACAGCGTTAAATTTAAGATACACATACACACACACACACAAGCAATGGGGAAATGGTTTATAAGTCTTTCAGGTACACACTGTTCTCTGTCAAGTCTAGGAAAGATAATAATGCAGAATTCCTGTATAATTTGTCATTTTATGATGAACTTGTGATCCAGAAAGAAGTCAAGAATGGTTTGATTGGAGACAATTAGGAAAAGAAAAAGAAGCAAAGGCTCAAGCAAGTTTCAACTCAAGTAAGGTAACTTTTAAGGGTAAAGGTAGAAGAGGAGGGCCCTGTTTGCTCACCCTTTGCTGTGCTTCCATTGTGTCCTGAGATAGGCCCATGGATGGGTTCCCTGCATTGTCATACTTGCATACAAAGCCTACATCTGAGTTTGTACTTCTCCTTGAATTCTAGTCCCTTATTTTGTAATAGAATCTTAGAGTGTCAAGCAGAAAAGGACCTGAGAAAATATCTGGTCTAACTAACTCCCTTATTTTAGAGAAAGAATGCTGAGGCCCAAGTTTCAGTGACTTGCAAGCCTGCAGAATGAGGACTATAATCCAGGTTTCCTGATCGCTAGGCTAGTGGTTTTCTACTTCACCATGTAGCCTCTCCACGTTGTTTCATATTCATAGGTAGTTCAGTCTTAAGGTAAATGAGATAACCCTCTGGGGACTCAAATATGTACAAGTTTTCCTAGAATACCACTTGAAAATGATTAGAACAAACATTTCCCCTGGCCTAATGCAGAACACACCATCCTTTCAAGTAAAGATGTAGTTCGCTTGCAGTAGTGATGTCTTTACTTTATAAATGTGCATATAATTTCACACTTTTTAGATAGCCTGACTTTAAGAATGGTTACTTACTTTACTGTAAGAATAGTTTGCACAACCTGCACTCTTGTGTAACACTGACTATTGCATAGACCAAGCAATTCGTAAGTGAATTTAGCTAATCAAAATGGTGGCACACACACAGAGACACACACAGACACACGCACACACACAGAGTAAGCTCTATAATGGAGGTGCTAATTACCAGTAATTCTGTTTGCCTGGGAAAGTCAGGGAAGGCAGTGTCATGAACCTGACATTTGACATTTGAGCTGAGTCTTGACATATATATTTTGCCAGGGATATGTGGGGAAGAGTGTTGCAGGGAGAGGAAACAGCATATGCAAAGGCATGGAGGCATATTTTGTTTAGAAAAGAGGGAAATCCTTTGACCCTAAGAGTGTCAGTTGGTTTGGGGCACTCTTGGAGTTTGGGTCTGTTCTAGATTAAGTAGAGTATGGTGATCACTAAGCCTTCTCTTCCTTGCCACATCAGCCTACCCAGCGTTCTTCCCTGCACTCTCACTTGGTTCTCTCCAAGAGCAGATGGGGGTCTTGGGCAACTATCACCAGCTTAACCTCTTGACATCCTTAAACTCAGTGTCGCTTGGATTCTGTTCAGATCCATCTTCACTGTCTAATCTCTTTGCACTCGACCTACTGCAGTGGTTTTCATGTATTATGGGTAGGGCATAGAAGTAATCTAAATATAATTTTCTTAACAATTACTCAGAATTCTCAAAAAATATACCCAATAACATTATTACAGTTTCCAGTGTTATTACCATATGGTGTAATGGTTAAGAGCATTGGAATCAGACTTTGGTTTGAAACCTGCTATGTTACTTACTAGATTTATGACCTTGTTTGGGAAGCTTATTTAAGATCCAAGAGTGTGTTTCTTCAAATAAAGCATTCAGTCCTGGCATGTTGTAAATCCCCCTCTCCCCCCAGAAAAGTAGATTTTTCAGGACGATTCTGATGAGGCCCAAGTGAGATACTGAAGAAAAAGAGAAAAGCTGCACAATACGGTATTCGTCTGTACTTGGGCGGTTCTGTGAATGTTTTACGAAGAGTTTTTTCATATGTCTTTTCTGATTTTCAGCTCCACTTTGGGCAGTGGTTAGGGACTATTTTTTCCTTCTGTTTGTTTTTCTCTCTAGCAGTTAAGGCTGACTGTACAGATGAATAAGCCATATAAATATGTCCTGGACTTAGCTGATGTCCTGGACTTCCCAGGGCATCCTGGATGTGACTCTGACCTTTCCTCTCCCACTGGAGCCATTCTTGTACAGATTTAATTCCATGACAGCAGTTGCCTTAGAATTCAACCTTGTGCAAGTCCTGAGGCTTTGGAGTATGACATTGGATATTTGTGTGTGTGTGTGTGTGTGTGTGTGTGTGTGTGTGTGTGTGTGTGT
>NW_021703776.1:56258310-56500107 GCF_005190385.1 Monodon monoceros | reverse complement strand
TGTGTGTGTGTGTGTGTGTGTGTGTGTGTGTGTGTGTGTGTGTGTGTGGTGTATACACATATATGGTTGTATATACACACATACATACACATACTATCACACACTTAGAATTTCCTACATATGTAGAATTAGTTCAGCATTGGTGTTAGGTTAGGGAGAAAATGATGAAATGTTTGTCTTTTGCCTAAGCTGTGGAGGCTGGGCTTTGTACCAATTAAAATGATAGTCATTTTTCTCTTCTGTAAGATATCTCAGAAGTTGCACTCTTATCTTTCTTACTCTAATGTTAAGTACCCAAATAAAATATTTTCTCAAATAATCCCCTTTATTTCTATAGGGCTTTGAAATGTACAAGTCTCTTGAATATCCATTAGCTGGCAGAAGTGCTAAATCCATGCTGATGAACCAGCGAATGAGTTCCAGTGACTACTCGAAACAGACCTATAAGGTAGGCAGAACAAATGTTAGTATTTGAATGTCATTATTCCCATTTCATACGTAAGAAAACTGAGAGCTATTGAGTTAAACCACCTTGCTCAGAGTCATGCAACTAATAAATGGCACAGCCAGGACTCAGCTTAGGTCTTCTGATTCCCAAATCAGTGCACTTTCTACTACTATCATTCATTACAGGAAAAACATTTTAAAAAACTCCAGCACTTAGGGAGAGATTATATTACTGCAATTAATTCTCCTACTTGCACACCAGATAATTGGTGCTTCTAATTATGGCTTATTTGTATATCTCCTCTGTATGATAACCTTTAGACTATATTTAGTCTTAACTGTGAAATACTTCATGCCCCAAGAAATATTATAAGAATGGAGCACAGCTATCGATCAAGTCCAGTGCCTACAAAGCAATACATTCAGTATGTATTAAATCTGTTATCCAGATAGATTAATATCCATGCTGTCTTCTTAACTAACACCTGTCTCTCACATTTCACTGAAATTACCAGTGAAACTATGACTAATAAAATTGGTTTAGAACCAAAATTCAATAAAAGCAAAGTTAATTATGTTTGTAAGAGAATAAGCATACAGTTAGATCAATATGCAAATTGTGACCTTCAGTGGTCTTTTCTGTCTTCTTTTAAGCCCTTAGTCTTGCAAAGATTAATTTACTACCTAGAACTTCATTTTATGAAGCCACTAGGACTTAGATTACTAGAGTTTTAATTGTTTACACATCAATGACATGTATGTACTATGTGTGTCTCAATCTCTATATCTTTGTGTGGGAGGCTTGTTCTAATAGCGGAAATAGTGCAGGAGGCAAATAAATATGTTCAGCTTCATGTTAACAAAAGACCAGACCAACTTAAAAATTTAAGTTCACATCAGCATTTTCTAGGCACCATTGTTTGACACCATGGTCTGCACCGTGGCAAGTACAAAGTTACATAAGACATTTTCTGGCCTCCAAGAATTTACACTCTAGTGGAAGAGATAGTCATGTTCACAAATAAATAAATTATAACTTAGTGTTTGTTAGTTTTTAAATAGAGATGTAAATAAAAGCAATAGAATGGAAAACAGATGGAGAGATTTATTCTATACTTGGGAAGGCTTCACTGAGGAGTTGGCATTTGATCAGATCTTATGTAGGATTTTCATTGGAGGGAGTAGGAAGGCAAGGGTGGGTGGAAGAAATAACAAGAGCAAAGGCACAGAGGACATAATGCAAGCATAACCGGGGAACAGGGACTAGTATCCTCCATCATACTACTCAAAGATATGGGGAAACAACATCTGGCCCAGCACCTTCATATCCTGACATTGGGTTAGTTTGCACAATGGTTGATAGATGGATTCTTGAAAGTCATTCTTATGTTAGGAACAGCTGGTAATAACTTACTTTATACAAGGAAGTGACTACAATTACAGAAATATCTCACTAAGCCCACACTAAATGTATCACCAACTTAACTTCCCCTTGGATCTCAAAATGTTTGTGGCTACTCTAAGACACCTCCATTTGAGAGCAAGTGTGATGGGAGGAAAGTCAGAGTGGAAGGAGACAGTGGTTGTTACCTTACTGAAGATACGTATCTTATTTTTGCAAATTTTACAAAAACATATGACATCATAAACATATTGCTGGAAGCTTAGGCTTCATTAGTTTTATGGTAAATTAACTTGATCATGATCCTGCTGCTAACCTCCTTTCTGTAAATTAATGAAGTGCTTTTTCCAGAAGTGCTCCTTAAACACCTGCTAATAGGTTAAAGCAGATTTCCCCAGTGTTCCTGAAGATCTTTGAGCATACGGTAAGTCCCCTACATACGAACCTTCAAGTTGCGAACTTTCAAAGTCCAATCACGTAAGCCAGTTCACATGTCTGGCGTACATTGTCACGTGTGTGCATCCTCTACAAGTGGTTGTGCTTTTGTGTATTTTACTGTAGAGCACTGTATAGAGTACAGTAGCACAGTATCTTTATTTCAAGCCCAGGATGTCTGGAAGCAAGTGTAAAAGCAGCGGTGATGTAACTGGTACTGCTAAGAAGTGCCAAGCGCTAAGAAAAGACGAAGAGAGACAAGAGGAAGAAGAAGTAACTGAAGAACTGAAGAGATTCACAACACAGGAAACGGCAAGGGGATTTTCTTTATTTGAGGAGGCACTGTTAGTTTTTGAGGCATAGGACCCGAACTTAGAACGGTACACGAAGGTTGCAGCAGCAGTTCAGGATGCAATCCAGTGCTACAATGTCATCTATGACGAGAAAAAAAGAGCTACTACCCAGACATCACTGGATCGTTTTTTCGAGAAGGTAGATAGAATTGAATCCTGCAAGGAGACAGAACCTGTGCCATTAACGTCAGGTGTGAGTGAAATTGCACCTTGCCCTCCGTCTCCTGTGGCTGACGATCCTTCAGCTCTACCATCTCCCACCTCCTCTCCCTCCTCCAGTCAGTAACTAACCCTTTTTGCTTGTTCACTCGACGCCAGCCCCTGTATGTCAGCTGTTGTGCTGCACTACTGTAGTTTTCAAGGTACTGGACTGTAAGATTTAAAGTGTTTCCTTGGGCTTCCCTGGTGGCGCAGTGGTTGGGAGTCCGCCTGCCGCTGCCGGGGACACGGGTTCGTGCCCCGGTCCCGGAGAATCCTACGTGCCGCGGAGCGGCTGGGCCCGTGGGCCGTGGCCGCTGGGCCTGCGCGTCCAGAGCCTGTGCTCTGCGGCGGGAGGGGCCCCAGCAGTGAGAGGCCCGCGTACTGCAAAAAAAAAAAAAAAAAAAAGTGTTTCCTTTATTTTTTGTGTTTGTTTGTTTTTTATGTATTATTTGTGTGAGAAGTATTATAAACCTATTACAGTACAGTACTATATGGCCGATTGTGTTAGTTGGGTACCTAGGCTAACTTTTTTGGACTTATGAACAAATTTGACTTATGAACGTGCTCATGGAACAGAACTCGTTCATATGTTGGGGAGTTACTGTACTTGTAAACAAAAGCATCTGAGCCTGTAGGTGATATGCAGGAATAAAGCAGGCAGTGAACTCTTAGCTCTCTGTACTCAAGCTACTGAAAGGTTCCATTTGAACCAGTGTAGAAGACAACTTATTTATATTCTTATTAAGAGTGGACTACATAAGAGAAAAAAGGGGGGAGCTCTTTCTGCTAGTTCTATTGCATTTTGTTTGTTATCAGGCAGTCTGAAAAGTTGAAATTGTTTAATTCCCAGTTAACTTGAGATTCTTTTTCTCGGTTCCCTTCCTCAGCTTAGTTTTCTCCATTATTTTCTTTCCAAACAAAGCAAAACTTACATTTTTTAGGTTAAGATTCTAAGGTCATTCTTCTTTCAATGCCAATTATGTAATGTGGAATAAAGAACTTTTGTCTTTAAGGCTATCAACTAACTGAGACCCTTTGTGTTGTGGAGAAATGTTGCATTTTGAAAGAAACAAATTATTTTTGTGAACTTCCTGCTCCCTGGCCAAGACAGACTTCCCATTAGTGTCCATTTAGGCCCCGATGGCTTGCAGGGTCATTCTACACCCTTCTGTCTGTAGCCATCAAATGATATATGCTGAGGGATCTGGGAGGGTTACACTGAAAAGAAATGAAAAGAAGCTTAATAATTCCATAAACATTTAGTGAGCACCTATTTGAGGTAGGTGTTGTGATTAGTTTCTGGAAATACAAATATGAAGACACAGTCCCTGCCATCAATCTAATAATCAGATAAACACAATATGGTAAGATAAATCCTACTGAGGAGAAAAGTGCAGAGCATGTAATAACATTCCTTGCCTGGTGGTGATAGGGAAGGCTTCCGTGTGGTGGTATCATCAAAGCTAGATCTGAAAGGATCCATGGGAATTTGCAAAAAACAATAGGTAAGGCACGCTGGGTAGAAAGAATAACACGTGCTAAGACACATTTTTTTTTGGAAAAGTGCCCCAGAGAGTGAGAAATGTAGTATGCAGGAGCATGTGGTATGTTTGAGAGAATGGCTGGAGTTACAGCAGCGAAGTTAGATAGAGGCCGATTAAGACTAAGAAGGTTTGATTTTATTCCGTGTGAAGTAATACAGTGTGAAAGGCAGAGAAAATATAAGCTTGAGGAGATTTGTTTGCAGATGATCCATTAAGTTCTGATCCAACAGAACTAAAATTTGGTAATTTACACAAGGTAACCTTCCATGATGCTTTTGGATTAAAGTGAATCATTTCATTGCATGTTTTCAGATTATCTGCAGTTATTACAGTGTGAAACATATTGATTGTAAGCTTTGTAGACTTAGATGCAAAGCACATCATTCTCTTATTTTCCTTTAGGTTAGAAGAATAATTACAAGTTTGGATTGTTACAGTAACAGGGAAAAAGCTGAGGTGTTTTGAAGAAGTAGTAAGTTTTTTTTAAGGCAAAAACTTCACTCCATGATTTAATTCAGATTCTGTCTTTGATCAGGTGCCATTTCCTAATGGATACAGTGAAATTATACTTTAAGACAAAGGAAAGGGTGTGTTTTCTTTTAAACCATAGACAAATACTTATAAGGAGGTACAAATTACCAGTCTGAGAATTTTTTAAACTGGCCCTCTTTTCTCCCAGGATACATAGTGAATATGCAACACAGAGAATAAAATGAGTAAAAGACACTAAAATAGTTTTTACTAAGTACTGTAAATTGTTACTAATTATCAGTAAGTGGGAAATGGACCAGCAGCATTTCTTATTCATGAAAACTCTGAAGGTTGTAAAACAAACAAATAAAAAAATTGATTTTCTCTTATTAAAAGAAGATGAAAAAATAATAATTTAAAAAGGTGAATTAACAGTTAACACTGAATCTCACATTATTCTAAGCCTATTAAAATAAACTTACAAGAATTATAGCTGTCACCCTTTATCTCCAGTTTTATTAGGCATAAAGGTATATGTCTAAATAGTATTCACTGAGTGCTTATTCTTGGGCATACTTGATGCTGTGGAGGGTTTTTCCAAGTATACTCAAATGAAAAATTAACTAATAGTGTAAGACACTAGAAAACAAGTCACAAGTTGGTCCATGATTATGTGCCAAAGATGGGGGCAATCGTAGGTGTTGGGATCCACAAGAAGATTTCCCAACGATGAGTGTTATTATTGTTTTACATAAATGACTTATTTTACACAAATCATATCATAAAGTATACGTCATTCTGTAATTTGTTTTTTGACTCAGCAGTATGTCTTAGAGATCTTTCCATGTTAGTACAGGAAAAAATCTATGTTGGGAATTCCCTGGTGGTCTAGTGGTTAGGACTCGGTGCTTTCACTGCAGTGGCCTGGGTTCAATCCCTGGTGGCGGGAACTAAGATCCTGCAAGCCATGTGGCATGTTTTCCCAAAAAAACAAACAAAAGAAAGCTATGTCATTCTAAAGTTGCATAGTACTTCCTGGTATGTATATACCATAATCTGTTTAGCCATCCTCCTATGTTGTTTGGCATTTAGGTCACTTCTAATATGTAAATAGACTTAAAAAGAGGTCTGGAGAATCCAGAGGGTTGAAGTAAGTTTTAGCTTTATCTGTTATGTTTAATTTTTTAATAAGGAGGATATATGAATGTACTATTTGTACATTATATTTGTAATTCACATGTCTGCAGTAATTAAAAGTTAAACATTTTTATAACACTTATTTTGGAGCAGCCATTTGACATTTGTCCCCACTTGCATAGTCCCTACAATATGCTGGTCTACCTGCCCTACCTCTGATATTTATAGCCAATGACCCAGCTTAGACAGGTGTCTCAGCTTTCCACTGGGCACTGGTAACTACTGGGATTGGAGCTGTCCTTAAATTTCCAGTCCCTTTGGCTGAAGCTTTGTTTCCTTTGTTCCCTTGCTGTCAGCCTCTGAGGCCTCCAGCAAAACAGAAAGCAATGTGTATTTGAATTCTCAGTGTGGTTGGTTTTCTGAAAAGCACATCTTGATTTAATACTGTGATGTGGTTACTTTAGATTGAGCTTTCTATCCATCACATTTTTCTAAAAAATCAAAAGGTAGTTCTTGTTTTATAAATTTTAATTTTCAAATAAATTTCATCTTTGATGGTTTTCATTTAGAAAAATTTGGCCTTTAAAGTATTTTATGAACTCTATTTAGTATAAGTCTATATTTAATAGCGTACTAAGGAAAGAACACTGCCAACACTATAAACTCTGACTAATAGAGTTGCAGTTAAATCTTTTGGGCCAGTCTCTTTTCACACTGTATTTTCAAAGTCATGTATTTTCTTTTGAGGTAAAGATATAAAGAAACTTAAAGCAGTCTTTTCAAGCAAATTAACCACATATAAATGTTTCTGGCCTTGTCTGAGATTTTTCAGAGAAAAAGCTGTAGATCTATTATAATCCTTCTCAAAAAGAAATCCTTTAATCTTGACTTCACTTTAGTAAATTGAGATTAGTTAATAAAATTTGGAGTATTTTTTTCCAAGTACTAGATAAAATGACTGGTCTCTATAAATAGAATTTTAGAACAATGCCACTTAAAAATTGCCTTCAGAGTATTTCTAAAAACTCACTCCTATTTACCCAATAAATATTTATATATTTGAAGCAGAAGTTTAGCAGAAAATATTTTAAATTAAGTACTTAAGAAAATAATCTCATCTGCTCTTTGCTGTTTTAAGAGCTGTTTTCGAAATGCCCAAGTCACCATGCAGTGATGGAATATCATACACATTGCTAAAGGTCAAGCCATAGTAATCCTGACAGTTTACTCCATAGCTTTGCTTCCAAATATGATCTTTAAAAACTGTGTTTGGTGTCTTTTTCCATAATAAGAGAAAATTGTGAAAGACTTTTGTTACTTGAAAAATATTCCTTCCGGTTTATGGTTGTGAGAGATGAAAGGAATGTGTGTATAACTTTCACATTTCTTAGCAGGATAAATAAAAATCCTTTCCTTCTCATTGAGTGTTTATAGATGAAATAAAGAAGCAGATAGAACAGAGGTTATATGCAATAACTAACCTAAATGAGAAATACATGGTCATTGAAGTCTAAAAGGCAGGGAGGGTTCGATCTTTGGGCTCACCTATAATTTGTGCACCATAAATGTAGAAGGAAGTCAGCAGGGACTTTTTAATGACAGTGCTGTCTATAACAGTATCATCAAGCAAGACACTGGCATAAATCATTGGCACTTTGCAAAGTGTCACTTCTGTCAACCTTCTAGTGATGTGATCTTTAGTCTTTCAAATCCATAGACTGGCATTTGGATCAGCTAAGCATCTTACATCCTGTCTTGAATATTAAAGCTGTTTTAGCCAATATTGAAATGCTGAAGTAATGCTTGTTCTAAAATATTTGTAAGCAACTGACCTAACTAAGCTTTACTCTTGGTGAAGCTTGCAGAGTTTCCTGTTGGCAAATGCAAATGAGGCTGTTATTCATTTTAGGAAGTACCCCAGGAAAAAAAGATAATGAAGCAGTGATTTTAATATCACTTCAAAAGACTTTTATTAGTAAAGCTTTTAAGTTCAAAGGCAACTTTACTTTTGGTTTAAGTTTAATTTACAAAATAAACTGTTAAAGTGATTGATATGCAGTTGGATAAATTTCATAAAAAACAATAATGGTAACACTGATAAACATAATCAATTATCTTTGCCTAGATGAAATAAAATTAATCCACATCTGTACATAATAAGATGGAAGGGCTTCACTGGTGGTGCAGTGGTTGAGAGTCCGCCTGCCAATGCAGGGGGCACGGGTTCGTGCCCCGGTCTGGGAGGATCCCACATGCCGCGGAGCGGCTGGGCCCGTGAGCCATGGCCGCTGAGCCTGCGCGTCCGGAGCCTGTGCTCCGCAACGGGAGAGGCCACAACAGTGAGAGCCCTGCGTACCGCAAAAAAAAAAAAAAAAAAAAAAAAAAGATGGAAAATCTGCATGCTTTACTCCAATTTAATTTGAATGAATGCTTGTACTCAGCAGGATTGCTGTTTGCATCTATGGAGCTCAAGTCTTACAGAACTTGCATTGGTATTTAGTGATTATGAAATTAAACTGAAAACTATCTTGAGAGACATAAAGCTTATTAATATCTCCTTATTAAGTTTTCATCATAATTTTCTCCCTAAACCTTATGCTCTGAGAAGACTAAATTTGAGGTAGTAGAGTTCGAGTTATACTAGATCAGTACTATGGTTTGGGTTGCAATACTGCTGTTAATTTCATTTTAAGTTCTTTCAGACATAGATATTTACCACCACAGGAAGAAACCCTTAGAAGTGTAAGACATGCTGTCTTCCCAGGGGTTATGTTTCTACCACCACCACCACTGTTACTCCTCACCCCCTGGTTTAGCACCCCAGGAATCTAATAGCCTTTCAAATCTGCACTGTGATTTACAGTGTCCCTGTGTGCTTGGGACAATCAAATTCCCCTTTGTCCAGCTCCCCATGATCCCAAGGAGAGTATAGAAGGCTCCTGTGTGAAACTTTCAGTGTGGGTGCAGACAAGAGCAGTTGCAACCCCAAATTAAAGAGCTTCCAAACCTCCTGGATTTGCAGAGTATCACTGAGACAGCCAGAACCCAGCTGATCCAGTAGCACAAGACGTAGAACGAAAGGCTGTGGCAATCCCTGGGGTCTGCTCAATTTCTAGGGTTTTCTTGGTAATAGAAGTACCCTTTAAGTTGCTACAAGACTCCTAGAAAGACAAGACATATTCTCAAAAGTTGCTAAATGTTTTTCTTTCTTTCTTTCCTGTCTTTTTTTCTTTTCTTTTCTTTCTTTCTCTTTCTTTCTTCCTTCCTTCCTTCCTTCCTTCCTCCCTTCCTCTTTTCCTTTCTTTCCTTCCTTTCCACCTGCTTATTGGTGGCATCTTCCCATCTGAGTCTTGGCTGCCTGCCTCCAAAGTGACTGAACATTAGCAGAAACTACAAAGTATTGGCTCCTCTGTTTGTAATTTCTGTTTCTTTGTTTGTTTTATGATGTGTGAACCTTCATTTAGAGCAAATCCTGGCTTTAAAGGAAACAATCAAACCAGTCTTTTCCAAAGCTAAGTTTGGCAGAAGAATAATTTTATTGGACAAGGCACTAGGCTCCCAGTTTTAGTTTCAACTCTGCCAGTGATCCTGTGCATAATTAAAAGGGAGAAAAGGTGAAGCAACAGAAAATGGTGTTGCAAATGAAACAGATCCTGTCTTTCCCCCAGCCCTGTGACTGACCTTCTTTCAGATCTCATAAAACAGCTCTATTTCAGCCTTCTAGTTATGAAATGGGAATGATCATCCATGTTTACCACAATAGGTGCTTTTAACAAAGGTTTTTTAAATTCCAAGTAAAAAAACCTGAACAATCTGCTGGTTTTGCCCAGACCTGATTGTGCATCAAACTAGAAATAGTAGAAACTGTTTTAGAAAGTAGAAATAGCCTCTCTAAAGAGGTAGCTTATCGTGTAGAGCTGATGGCTTCAGATCGGTCTCCATCCTTTCTCTGCTTGGCAGACTTGTGCAGGCTGTGCTCCTCTGGCTTCTGAGTGATAGTGGGAGACTGAAGGGCAAGAGGAAGGAAGAAGCCACCCTATTTCTCTCTTCCCTCTGCCTCGGGCAGCAAGTCTTGTCAGCTATGGCGCTAGCTTCTGTGAGGTGGCCCCAGTCCCCAGGCTCCAGTAACTGCCTCCTCCCTTGGCCTTCTAGGGTTAGGGGTGGTCATGCAGGGCTTCCTGCTTTTGCTTATCTTGGGTAGTCTCACTGTCTCCAGTTCGCATTTCAGCTCTTCTGTCACTTGTGTTACCCATTTCCTCTGCTTCAAATACCCCTGTTGGCTTATTTACCTGGTTAAACTCTGACTAATTCACGTCTGCAATATTCAGAGTGATTATTTTACCTTATCCGGCCCCAAGAGAAGACAGGAAGGAGACAAGATGAAGGAAGGGAGGGAGGGAGGAAGGAAGGAAGGAAGGAAGAAAGGAAGGAAGGGAGAGCTTTCAGTATATTTCTGCTGCTTCTTAACACTTTCCCCTTGCTCTGTCTTTCCTTAAAACCACAGGGTAGCCTGTTTATGAGTAGTGTCCTCTTGGGAGTGAGACCAGGACCAAGATGTAAGTAGGCTGGGAGTGGAATGGGGAGGAGTGCAAGAATTACTTATAGAAGGATCCCAGATGAACCCACGTTACTCTGCAAGTGGGAACCCTATCTTTTCCAATTAGATTCAGGCCCCTCCCTGATGGTCCCATACTTCCATCCTCTTTTTCTTTTCCATCCCACTGCCCACTCAACCCTCCAAACTCCTCACTACCTCTGCTATATATATATATATATATTTTTTTTTTTTTGCAGTACACGGGCCTCTCATTGTTGTGGCCTGTCCCGTTGCGGAGCACAGGCTCCGGACATGCAGGCTCAGTGGCCATGGCTCACGGGCCCAGCCACTCCGCGGCATGTGGGATCTTCCCAGACCGGGGCACAAACCTGTGTCCCCTGCATCGGCAGGCGGTCTCTCAACCACTGCGCCACCAGGGAAGCCCCTCTGCTATATTTTTAAAATAAAGTTTTGAGAATGATTTAGATTTATAGAAAAATTGCAAGGATAGTACAGAATTGCCATGTACCCGGCACGTAGTGTCCCGTTATTAGCATCTTACATCAATTTGGTACATTTGTCACAATTAATGAATGCATATTGATAGATTATTATTAACAAAGGTCCATACTTTATTCAGATTTCCTTAGAATTTTCATAATATCCTTTTGCCATTCCAGGATCCCATCCAGGATAGCATATTACATTTAGTCATGTCTCCTCCTTAGACACCTCTTGGCTGTGACAGCTTCTCAGACTTCCTTTTTCTTCGTTTCTGATGATCTTGACAGTTTTGAGGAGTAGTCGTGAGGTATTTTGTAGAAAGTACCTCAATTGGGATTAGTCCTTGATGTTATTCTCCTGATTAGACTGGGGTTATGTGTTTTGGGGAGGAAGACCACAGAGGTAAGGTGCCGTTTTCATCACATCATATGAAGGGTATAAACTATCAACATGGCTTACCACTGTTAATTACAGCCCTCATCACCTGGCCGAGGTAGTACTTGTCAGGTTTCTGTACTACGAAGTTACACTCTTTATCCTCCTTTCCATAGCGTATTCCCTGGAAGGAAGTCACTATGTGCAGCCCACACTTAAGGAGTGGGGAATTATGCTTCTTTGAGGGTGCAGTATTTACATAAATTATTGGCAGTTCTTTTAATCATGAGATCTGTCTATTCTCATTTAATTATTTATCTGTATTAATAAGGACTCATGGATATTTATTTTATTTTGGGTGTTAAAATCCAATGGTACTTTATTTATATTTTTGCTCAAATTGTTCTAGCTTTGGCTATTGGCTCCTGTGGCCCTCTGACATACCCAATCATTATGACTTTTTTTTTCAGCACTTCCTTACTTTCTGTAAGACACTCTAGGCTCATCTTGTATAGTGCCTGACCCAGTCTTAGAATCAGCCATTTCTCCAAGGAGCCCTGGTTCCTTTTATTGGAGAATAGCATTAGAAACCAAGATCTGGGCACTAGGTGTGCTCATTGCAACGCAGATGTACCCACTCCCCTTAATTTCATCTATTAGCATAGTTAACCAGTAATTCTTCAACACAAAGCTCCAAGTTCCTTTTGATTTCTTTACTTCTGAAGATAATTTGCAAGACAATAAAGTTTAGGATGAAAAAGCAGAAAAAAATAGGTGTTCGGGTTTAGGTTGGCTCACTTTTGGGAACACCATAGATTAGAAAATAAGACCAAATGGCCTAAAAAACCACATCCACTGCCAAGGTTTTATGATATCTGATTCTAACAGCTTGAGATAGGATGACATTCCATTTATTTTCCAGGTTACCTGAGGCAAGTGAGATGGGAATGTGCATGGGGACAGGGAGTATGCTAGTCTGATTGGAGTAGAGAATTTTTATAAGCAAGTGCAGAGAGATATGGTTGGATAAAAAAGATTGGGACTGTGTATGGGGGCCTGACTTTGAATACTAGGCTACATTCATACAGCTATGGTAGCCATTTTATTTAAGAAACCACGTTTATATGTGCATTGTTTTGTAATATACATAAAAGAAAAATTATTCAATGTGAAGTTGTCTGTGCAGGGGCAGGGAAATATTAATGATTTGCCTCGCAGGTTGTTGACTCCATCGGGGTCACGGCTGGGGGTGCTAGTTCCCTTTCTGTTCTTTAGTCTCTACATATTAAGCATCCTCTTTATTACCTAGAGGACATAGATATTCAAGTAAATTATAAGAGCATTTTAAATATACTGTATGAAATTAAGTCTGAAGTGGACTGTACAGACTCATTCCCCTTCGTAACATTCTCTGCTCCTATTAGATTTCAAGCAGTGCTAGGAAGCCCTGGGGGAAACAGGAAAATGGTGTATGTAACCCAGTTGTCTCACTGGATGATTGTATGTGTACATGTGATCTTTTAAAAAAAATATTTATTTATTTATTTATTTAGGCTGTGCCGGGTTTTAGTTGTGGCATACAGGATCTTTAGTTGCGGCATTCGGACTTCTTAGTTGTGGCATGCATATAATCTTATTGTCTGAGGCTAGAAGATTATAGGAGAGTGAGAATAATTTTAAAGCCTTGGGCAGGAAATATTAATAGGTCTTTGTCTTTAAACTGACATAATAAATATTGTCCCCCTTACCTTTTCCTTTTGTGTTTGTGTTACTTATTAATTCTCCCACCCCCTTGTACCCTGAACTTTGACATTTTCATATATATATATATATTTTTTTTCATTTTTACACATATTTATTTTTCCCCTTTGTGATTTACCCTTCTGTATCTGAGTTTGGGTTAGGTGGTTAACCTATTTAATATGGTAATCACTCTCTGAAAGGATAATAATTCATAGAGAGGCAGTTTACCTTGTCCCAAATCTCCACTGAATCGATAACCTCGAAGAGGTAGTTCTAATTCTCACTTTTAAAATTCTTTACTATTTTATGACCTGCTCTCCCCTTCCTTTTCTTAGCTCTGTAGTTAACAGTTTTCATCTAAGCCTTAGTCTGAATATTTTGTATTGACCATCTGCAAGTGATAGTTGTTCAGATAACAGGGAGTCATTATTTTCAGTAAGAAGACCAAATCTTAGTTTTTTTGACCTACTCTATAATTCTTGCTTATTCAGATGTGGATATTTAGGTGTTTCACTCAACACCATTTAGAGGATAAAACATCTAGTCTTACTTATAAAATATTTTAGGAGCATTTCACAATGGGGTTTAAAAACAAAAAACACCTCATTCTGCCTGTATTCTATCTGACATAAAAACATGTCAGATTGGGCTTCCCTGGTGGTGCAGTGGTTAAGAATCCGTCTGCCAATGCAGGAGACACGGGTTCGAGCCCTGGTCCGGGAAGAACCCACATGCCGCGGAACAGCTAAGCCCGTGCTCCACAACTACTGAGCCTGCGCTCTACAGCGTGATCTGCAACAAGAGAAGCCACCGCATTGAGAAGCCTGTGCAACGCAACCAAGAGTAGCCACCGCTCGCTGCAACTAGAGAAAGCCCACGCACAACAACGAAGACCCAATGCAGCCATAAATAAATAAACCCCCCAAAACACATCAGATTAAAACCAAGGGTGAGAAGCAATGCTCTGGAGGCAAACCATAGCATCAAAGGACTAGGCTATAGGATTATAGGGAGGCAGAGGTGTCTTCTGAGAGAGGAAAAAAGGATTTTGGAAGAACGAAAGTGAGAGATTGTTGCTTCTTCCTGCCTTTGCTGGAAAGTGTCACAAGGTTTAAAAAAATGAAAGTGGATAGTTAAGGTCAAAGACTTTTTGGGGTTCAAAATGGTGAGGGGAGAAGGAGAAAGTCAAGTCCATCACGCCCAGTGATGAACTTAAACTGTGTCGGGTCAGGACAAAAGTAGGACTCCCAAAGGGAAATCACCCATTATTTACTGTTTGTTAATAAAGATGTATCTTTTATGCAGTTTTTATTTGATAATTATGACTACCCCCTTTTTACAGATGGGGAATACGTACCATTTAAACTTTTACAGGTCAGTTAGGGGGAGAATAGGGAACAGATAGACTGTTTCTTAAATTTGCCTGCCACAACTAGACTTCCCTTCAGATAGATGATGGTTTCCTTTTGTGATTTTCATTGCTGTTTCTACTAGCTGAACAAACTATTGGGAAGACGGCATTTTAAGTGGGTGTATGATATGACATGCATAGAAAGAACTATGCATTTGCATCACTTTCCACCATTCTAAGCATCACAATGTAAGTCTTTGCCAAATGCAAGTGGAAAGGAAGGAGCCGCCGACATTCTCCGGCTGACCTTGGACAACGCTGACAAAACACATCAGCCACTCAGCACTTTTCCAAGTAGTAGCTAATGCCTGGATACTCAACTTTAACCTGGGAAAACAAGGTCAATTTAGGAAAGAAAAGCATGTCAGAGATTGTGCTGGTAGTCTGCTGGGGATTCTTGTCTTCTGAGATTTCCTTCAGCTCACTGTCATCACCCTCTTTGGGGGTAGTAATGCAAGTGGTTATCTGACAAGGAAAGAATTATATGCGGATTCATCATTGCAAGCTAAGGGAAAGAAAACAGTTTTAATCTCAGAGTATTGGAAGAAATCATAATAATTAACATTTCTGAGCGTTTACTAAGTTAGACACTATGCTTAGGGTGTTACATAAATTATCTTATTTAATCCTTCAAATAATCAGAGCTACACCTCACTTTTCTCCTTAGATTAGTTTCTTCCTTTAGGAGACATTGTGATTAAAACACCACTTATTTAAAACTTCATCCTGTCTCTGGCCTATACTCTCCAATAATTGTACTACATTATAAAGTATTCTGTTTATGACCCGAGTTTCATTTAAGCTCAAATATGCTGTATTTTGCTGCATAGCTCCTCTTATCCCGTTGTTTATTTACCATGAATTACGAGGATAGAAAACGCCTGTTCCAGTGTCTGCCCCTTGCACACTCAGAAGCATGCATGTACGGTTGATAAGGCTTTAGAGTACACATATGGGAGAATCCAGCTCACCGCCATAACCTCATCATCAGTTCAGACACTGCTAGCCTAGTGGGGTAGGCTGAATAATCGTCCCCACGTATGTCCAGTGCCTTTGGTCCGGGAACCTGTGACTGTGTCTTTATATGACAAAAGGGACTTTGTAAATGTGATTAAATTAAGGATTTTGAGATGAGGAGCTTATCCTGGATTATCAATGTGGGCCCAGTGTGATCACAAAGGTCTATAAAATGGATACAGGAGAGAGAGAAGCAGAAGTTGAAGTGATGTGCTTTAAAGATGAAGGAAGGGGCCACAAGCCAAGGAATATAGTTGGCCACTAGAAGCTGATAAATCAAGGAAACAGATTCTACCTCAGAGCCTACGGAAGGAGCCAGTCCTGCTGACACCTTGACTTTAGCCCAGAGAAACTGACTTACAGTTTATGACCTCCAGACCTATAAGAGAATAAATCTGTGTTGCTTTAAGACACTAAATTTGTGGTAATTTGTTACAGCAGCAGTAGGAAACTAATATATTTAGTTTACAATTTAAGTCTTGTGAGACAACAATTATATGGAGTAACTGTAGAAATTAATATGCCTACAGTGCAAAGTGCAGGACATTACAATTCTGAGTTCTCAAGATTGGATGTTGCTGAGTAGCACCCCTCCATAAGACCTCTTGTCCCATCCTCCCTGACCACTGCTGGCACTTCCCAATCCTCACAGACACATGGGAACAAAACTGCTTCTCTCTGGGTGATTAGTTAGTCTTCATTCTCAGAACAAGAACCATTTTACATTTGTTTCAGGAGAGGTCTTAGGAAGAAAAGATATCTTTGATTTACTCTCAACAGCTCTTAGAGACAACTTTGTCTTCACTTGTGGGTGTGCTGAGAGAGTCATTCAAAACAGAGAGCTTGGATACCAAGGATAAGCAGAAAGGAAGATCTGATTGTTTTGTCCTTTTGTTATCTTAGGATAGTAAAAATAATTAATTTGCTTACCTTTTGGTGCATTTTTATCAGTGAAACTTCAGAGTGCTTGATGTTTAATACTATTTGGAATCTTAGCAATCAGGAGCTGCATAAAAGGCTTTGATAAATTCTGTGGTTCATCAGAGAAGAATCCCAAGCATTGTGGTACAAGAAGAGTGATAATCTCAGAAGCAGCATCTCAAGAAATACATTAAAATGATAGAGAAAAAGAGGAATTTTACTGAAGTATCAACTACCAAACTTTCAGGGAGCATTTAATTACTAATATAAACTCTAATAGGCAATTAAGAAATAGAATGTTCTGGTTATTAAAGTGTTTATGTGATTGAGACTAGCTCTATGTCAACAATTGATTTTCAAAGAATATAATAGATTAAAATTCTGTTAATGCTGAAGCTAAACTTCACATAATTTATTCAAATTCCTATGATTCAGATCTTATATAGGCTTATGTTATGAACGTAAAATATCACTGAACTGTAGAGGTACAGAGAAAAGGTCTTTTTTTACATTTCTGCCCCTCACCACCACCAGTAGCAAAATTAGTGCCTTATTGGCACTGAAGAATCCAAATGGTGAAAAATATTTCCTTATCATGACTGTTACAAATTTAAATCAATGTAGGTGTCTTTCCTCAGAGAAGAGTATATGTGGATTATAGTAAATTCCGAAAGACAAGAGCAATTGAAGTAAAATTATTAGCCTTTTCAGAGTCTGTGTGACTTCTCCCTTCCTTTCCATCCCCTACCAAGGGTTAAAATAGTGAAGTTGAGCTAAGGAAGTACACTTGTAAATTTTCAATAGCATCTTAATTTGAAATTGCAGTTTGAGAAGACTAATATTCACACTGCTTTTAAGAAATGTTCTGTGCCTATACATACTCAATTAAAATGCCTGTATTTAGGCCAAATCACTTCATTGTGGTTATATTTCTGGAAGTGTTCTCATTCCCCTGACTGGCATTTCCAGAAATAATGTTACAGCTCTGGCCAATCAGAGAAAAAACAATGGAAATGGTAAAAGTATTTCTCCTAATTTCAATAAACAGTTGAAGAAAATATAAGGAAAGCAAGTGACAAATGTACACACAGA
This sequence comes from Monodon monoceros, assembly GCF_005190385.1. NCBI lineage: Eukaryota > Metazoa > Chordata > Mammalia > Artiodactyla > Monodontidae > Monodon > Monodon monoceros. The sequence goes on along the minus strand of NW_021703776.1, from coordinate 56,482,517 downwards.
AAGTGAGTTGCTAAATGAGTTCCTTTTGGATAGTTATTTCTCCTAAAAGCACAATTTAGCATCATTCAGTCACCATTTAGTCTTTGAGTGTTGGAAACTGAAATCTGCAGGCATGAAATTGCACTGATTCAGTGTCTTCAGGAAATATAAAGTGGGAAATGTTAGAATAAACCGTACATTAAGTATATACAGGAAATATTAGAAAGTAAACTATCTAGGCAAAATTCTCTTTCTGTCACTTTTTATTACCTCCTAAATGAAAGTAAATATTTCTGGGTATACTATTCTAAATGAAACAAAACAAGACTTGCATTTTAAAACATTGTCTTTATGTTTTTCTTCTTCGGTAGTATTAATTTCTTAATTAACTTGATCTGGAGGTAAAAAATGGTAGAGCCGTCATTATCATTGAATATTTTAAGGCAGAATATGGTCAGTTTCTGTGAAAATCCTGCCAATTCTGAAGCCTGTGTGTACAGAGAATGTCATCCTTATCTAGGATCACTATTGGGGGTATAGATCATACATGAACTCTACCATTAGACTCATAAAAAGACTGAAATATTCTTGAGAGGTGTTCATGTAACAGTCCTCTATAATAATTCTCATCTTTTATCATATGATGGGGCTTTTAAAAAAATAGTTACTTAGAAAATCAGTCAGTTAAAACAAATTTTGATTCTTTTTGTAAATGACTAGTTCAATTTTATTTTTATAGAAAAACAATAATAATATATAAAATAACATATTAATACACACATACACTATATAATATACTTGAACATGTGATCTCAAATGCTGAAATAGCAGATCTCTTTATTGAGTTGGTTTAGCATTGTCTTTTCAGATGGTATCATTTGTAATTAAGTCATTCCCTGGTGAGACAGGCAGATTTTAAAATGTGATTTATATCTCTGTCTTTCAGCTCATTGCTAATTTTAGGGATAAATATGAAGTAGCATAATTTTACATATTATTTTTCAACGTTATTGGGATGATCAAAGTAACAACTGTCTCTCTGGGGTCTTGATTGATTTAAAATAATGTACCTAAAATACCAACTTTCCCACTTAGTTTGCCTCAGTTATGATCCTGCAGGCAGGCTCTACGTCCATCTTGCAGAGAGAGAAAACAAGTTGAAGTTTTTATATACCCTTTTAGCTTTGACTAACAATTACACTTATATTTTAAATGAGCTGATGAGAAAAAATGTTGTTCATTTTCATGAGTTTTTAAGAAAACTTAAAATTAACGTCACGTTTTTTCCTCCTGTTAAAACAAACCTCTGAGATTTCACCCTCAGGCTTTGACAGTTAACAGTTAACAAGAGTTTGAAGAATGCTCTTACCACCATTTCCCCTGGAGAACTTTGTAAGCTTTACATGTAAATGCAAACAAAAATTTTTAGGCTTTTGATCTTGGGGATTTGATGAAATCTCCAAATCTCCAGAGCAAATTTAAGGATTACAGGCTATAACAAGTACACATATGAAAGCATGACAAATTAATGGTAAATATCTAGTATTGATCCCAAACAGGAATATGATGGATTTATTTATTATGAAGGCATTCTAGACTGAGTGACTAAAAAAATAAATGTCACCAGGATGGGTGGGAGTGGGAGGAAGATGGCAAGTCTGTCTATTGACTGTATTCATATTCATTTATATGCAAAAGAAAGAACACAGCTCACTCAAAGGCTTCATTTACTTTAATCCCTTTCTTCCTTTCTTTTTCTTTCTTTCTCTCTCCCTTTCTCCCTTCCTTCCTTCCTTCCTTTCTTACTTTTTTTCCTTCTTTCTTTCTTCCTTTCTTTTTCAAACTTGTTCTAAGCAGAGTGAAATTCAATTCTGATCAGACCTGGGTCACCAGGGAGTTGATATCCCAAAGGTCTTTTTGTTTTCCTTTTGTCAAGATCTGAGTGAGCTGGTATTTAGCTGTGGGAGCATAGGAAGCCTCTTGCTAAGCAGGACAATGACTAGGGCTTGTGGAATTACCATAGCTTCACATAGTAATTGTCATTCTGAGAGGTGATCTATGCATTCTCTCTCCCACTTAGTAGCAGTGGTAGCAAGTTGACCTGGTCATCCCAGGTTCAAGTGTCATTGATTGGCTGATGATGGACAAGGCAAGACATGAATCTACTTGACATTTCACTCAACAAGCATCTTAGATGTATTATCTAAATCGGTCTTTTTCTTTTACTTTGCTCACAGTTTAGCAACAGTAGCATGCAGGGACATATCACCTTGTTTGCATCTGGTAGAGACTCTAGGAAGAAAAAAAGGTCTCCTACAATCTTATGTAGACATTTCACATTCCACAACTATTAGAGAAGTTGATTGAACCATGGCAGGTACTAAAATGATCAGAAGTGGATGCAGTTGTCTCTAAAGAAGAACAGAAAATGAAACTGATCCTGTTTCTTTTATACTAGGGGTTATTGTTGCTTTGTTTCCTTGAATGTTTTAAATACTGAGGAAAATGAAACTTAGTGAAGAGATAGTTCCTCTTTGGAGTTCCCCAAGGAATTTACACAAATCCAAATGTATGAAACTTGAGAATTTTCTTTAATTTCAATATAAAAACCTTGTGAAAAGGAGCATATTTTGTTTATATGCTGGATGCATACTTTTGTTCCTTTTATAAGCCTTAATGTCTAAACTGAAGGGAAGACTTTCCCAGGCTCAGTGGTGGGTAATAAAAGTAACTAAAAATGTGGAAAGTGAGATTTATAAGGAAATAAGGCAACTGATAATAATATCTGGGAAGAGGCTAGAAGCATAAACAGAGGGAAATTCTCAGTGAGATGGTAATCACTCTCTTTGGCTTGGGCCTATAGGAGACATCTGTGGAACTGGAGAGGTTTTGATCTTAAGTTCTGTACCCATTCTTCTGGATGACATGATTGATAACGTTCACAATGCAAAATAGATAGAATTCACATATTTTGAAAAATCTTTCCCATCCATACATGTATCTTCAATTTTAAAAAATACACACATAAAATCTTGCAGTGTTGATTTACATTGTAAATAATTTCTAAAAGAAAATTTCTTGTAAATTGTAAAAAAAAACCATCTACAGTATTTTACACGGTACAATTCCACATGATACCACTTTGGAAAAAGGACAAAACAAAACAAAAACACCCTTTCAACATAGAAGTTCTCAGTTGAGAATTATTTTTGGTATAATTTTCTTTTTAACCTTGGTTAATACCACAGTTCAAAATTTTCATCTTAAACAGGTATTCCCAATAACTTTATTGATACCAATGTAATGCTGAAAAGTTTTAGCAGAGTCTATTATAAATATTGAAATTAGAGAGTAGAGGTAGACAGACACCTAAGTTAGCAGTCCACACTGAACACATACTAGTTTATGACTAAGTAAGGAGCCTCACATTACTGCATTGTGTATAGGATGAGGCTTATTACTTTAATGTACCCTTAAGGATTTGGCCTCTCTTCATCCATCCGTCATTTACTGTGACTGGGGAAGAACATTTTTCTGGGGAAGGAACATCTCATGCCAGCTTCCTTTGATACTGGCAGACTGAAGTCACTCAGGAGCTTGAGACCTTTGACTTTCTATTATACAGATGTAAATACCTAGGAAATACTCAGGCCATGACCTAGGAATTGCAAAGGGATAATCCGGCAAGAGAAGAGAATAAAAGTATTACTCATCTACAAGTCTTATTTTTTAGCATATAGGTGATCTCTGATGAGACTGTTTGTAATTCAAGAAAACCAGTGAATAAAGAGTGAAAGGGCAGCGATATAAACGAAGTTAGTTTACAAATTATTAGTAAGTACATTTCTGAGTAATATAGTATTGTGGTGGATTGTATTATTTTTCATGGTAACTTCTATTATAAGAGAACATCTTCCTATAAGCAGAAGTGCTATATGCTAGATCCTAGTTTAAGACACTCTGTATATAGATAAACAACAAGGATTTACTGTAGAGCACAGGGAACTATATTCAATATCTTGTAATAACCTATAGTGGAAAATAATCTGAAAAAAAAAACAGAATCACTTTGCTGTACACCTGAAACTAACACAATATGGTAAGTCAACTGTACTTCAATAAAAGTAAATAAATAAAGTAAAAGAAAAAAGACACTATAATATATTTCCAGTAGCTCTTGCTCTTTTCCCTTTGCCATGAAAATGAGATGACCCAGGGCATTATCAGATAGGAGCCACTGCCTCAACCGAGGCCTTGGCATGAGGTTGGGACAAAGCCATAACCAATCTGCAGCTCACATAAAAACTGAGCAAGAAATACTCTTTCTTCTTTTAAGTCCTGAAATTTTTTGGAGATGTTATTGCTGAATAATATGGTAAAAGCTAACTGATAACACTGATCAAAAAATATTTTAAATATATTAAATTTTAAACTTTAAGTAAAGTTACTTTGTAATCTTCAGTAGTCATTCATTCATAAATTTTATTCAGTACCTTTCGTGTTCCAGGTACTTGCTAGGTGCTGGAGATACAGTACTTCATGACACTTCTGGTAGGGAAGGTTTCAGTGCGGGAGAGAGACAGAGATAAAAGCACACAATTAAAATAACTATGGCTGTAATAATTTCATAAAGGAGATAAACAGAGTGCTATGAAATAATAACTAGAGATGGAGGTTGAAGGAATCTACTTTATAAAGCATAGTAATGATAGATATCTTTAAGAAGGTGACATTTAAACAAAGACCTGAAGAATGAGAAGCTAGCTATAGGAGGAGCATTCTAGGTCAGTGAACAACAAGTGCAAAGGCTCTGTCTCATTCTTCAACTTCCAGCTTGACCAGTATCTAAAAGATAATAGTATTCTGAGAGATTGTGCTATAAGTCACTTCAGGAGATAGACCCGAGTTTAACCCATCAGTAAAGCATGGGATTGCACTGCCTTCCTTAAATAGAGCAGAATCTAAAAAGCATCTTCTCATTGGGTTATAGCATGCTAAGCATAGGAATGAAGAAGGGATAATGGTGGCAAGTTCACAAACCAGAGTAAAGGGTAGTTTTACTTTCTCTGAGCAATATCCCAACCAGCTCCCCGGCTAAGCATTTCCTAGGTAGTTAGAAATTTCTTGTCCTCTCAAGAATACTCTGGAGCAGGCCTCTCAGAGTCAAAATTGTGTCAACAAAAAAATACTTCTGGATTGTCAATTCTACCCAAAGATCCCATGCCACTGTGGACCTACACCTTCAGGGGTTGCTACCTAGATGATTTGAGAGGTATGGGCCACTGTTGCACTGGTGTTCTACTGGATATTAATAATTTAATCACGCCACACAAATGCTTCCAGTGGAATCATGTTCATCCTGCATCTGGACCAAAGCTGGAGAGTTGCCTGCATGTCTAACCTGATTTCCAAATTATAGGTTTCTCTTATGTTCACACTGACATGGATCGTTGGGGACACTGAGGATTCTCAGAGCCACCTGTTCAGTCAGAGAGATCACGCTAAAAGCAATTAAGTTCATTTAAATTCAGATGACTTCTCCCAAAGTGCTATCCCCCACCCTTTTCTGTCCCCTAAGGCAAAAGGTGCAGGGAAACAAATCTTGACTTGGTCTTTAAATTCTGCATTTCTGTGATTCCTAACTCGACAAGTACATTTAGAAATCAAAACTCAAAGCTGGGTTGGGAAGACAGCCAATTCCTTGCCTATTGCACCTGGTCCCTTAAAAGATAATTTATATGTGGGGCAAAGAAGTCATTGGGAGTGTTCTCTCTAAAAGGAGAAAAATGCTTTTATCTTTTACAGACGTAATCTACAGACAGCAGCAGACAATTTATATGTATAATGCCCCAATTTGATGTAGTAGTTAAACTATTTTATCTGGCCTTCGCAGTGATAGAATATACACTCCTGTATAGCTCCCATATAACAACAACATAAAGCAGAAATAGAATATAGTCAGATAAAATTGTGTAAGCTCTCTTGATGGTGATTTGAGAAGCAGTTGCTACATTTCATTTAGCACAGGGCGAGTGTCTGCTGTCTCCTTAGAGAAAGCCATTCTAGTCTAATTAGGGATGCAGGTACACACCCCTAGCCATTCTCATTTTTCAAAGTTATTTTCTAACTGAATTCAAGGCACAATTTTATTTTTTTAATTTTTTTTCCGGTACGCGGGCCTTTCACCGCTGTGGCCTCTCCCGCTGCGGAGCACAGGTTCTCGGACGCGCAGGCCCAGCGGCCATGGCTCACGGGCCCAGCCGCCCCGCGGCATGTGGGATCTTCCCGGACCGGGGCACGAACCCGTGTCCCCTGCATCGGCAGGCGGACTCTCAACCACTGCGCCACCAGGGAAGCCCAAGGCACAATTTTAAAATACAGTTAGTATTAAACTAAATAGCATTTTTTTCTCTTTAGAAAGTGGATGTAAAAGGGAATAGTTTGTAAGCCATTTCCCTGGCTAAAATGCTAGTTGCTCCAAACTGATCATGGTTTGGATGAAGAGTGTTAAAACTGAAAAACAGAGAATACCAAGGTAAGTGTATTAGGGAATAAAATTATGAATTAAGCCAGCTTTAAATTGGTTGTCAAGTATCAGTATAAATCCTCAAATAAAAGCCCTGTGTACAATTCATACAAAATCTAGGACATTTAAAAAATATGTGCCAAATTTGAGTGACTTTGAAAGATAATATTGAGAAACAAATTTGGGATATACTGAGTGTCTAATTACTAGCAATATTTTCATTGCTTAATTTATTTATAATTGTAACATTAATGTGTTCATTTTACATTTGTTTAAATTTTTTAGCTAGTACCCAGAAGTACTTAGTACATGCCCTTCTTTGGAATACCTATTTAATAAGATAGCTTATTCTTACATACATAAAGTATCTGACCATATTATCTTTTACAATATAAACATCCTTCCATTAGATCTTTTAAGTAGTTTTATGTGATCAAGTGAAGTGGTTAATATTTAGATAAGTTCTTAGTAGTAATGATCTAAACAGAGCAGAACAGCATGAAGGAAGTTTGAGCACTTTAAAAATAATAGTTTTTAAAAAACCTCTTCACTTTTACTTACCACCCTATGTTAGTAAGTAAAATATGATCTTTATTTCTTAAACAGTTGAAAATTTTCAAATCAGGTGTGTCCATAACATTATTTGAAAAGCTTAACTGGTGAAGCAAGCCAAACAATCAGAAATCTATGTGAGAAATTTTCTTTTGGGGGGTTATATATCAAACTTAGCTTTAATTTGAATCAAGGTTATACATGCACGTAGTTTAAAAAATTAAATAGTTCTGCAAGCCTTACTTTGATGGCAGGTCTGTCCCTCCCTTTCTACCACCATAACTACCCAATTACTAGAGGCAACCACTTTTAACGCTATTGGCTGTTTCTCTTGGTATTTACCCCATGTCACTTATTCTCATACTGATACTTCTTGACTTTTAATTTTTAGGCACTATGTATTGACATCCCCTTGTGGAAAATAAGAATTTATCTTTCACTCTTCTTGCCATCAGTATTCTCCATTCCTGCCTGGTACCTTTCTACTTTCCCCGTTTTCCTCATATAATTATATTGTAATTTTGTTTAATGCAGTACTTACATTATTATGACTACATAAATGCTGAACCATGTAGTTCAGCTGAACCATGTAGTAAACTATTATAATTTTTCTTCCTGTACCAGTATTAAAAAAATAATTTTTTTAATAATGCTCTTTTTTCATTTAATTTTCTGTGCACATATAATCAATTTATCCCCTAATCCTTCCCAAGTTGTACAAATCTCCTTTTAGCACATTGAAGCACTTCAGCAATTTTATTAATTTTATTTTTTTGAAGACCTCTCTCTTATGGCCTTCTGATTTGTTCTAGCTTGGGCCATTTGCTGTCTACACTTGCTATTTAGCTATTATTCCAGTATCTTTCTTTCTTTTTTTTTTTTTTTTTGCGGTACACGGGCCTCTCACTGTTGTGGCCTCTCCCGTTGCAGAGCACAGGCTCCGGACGCGCAGGCTCAGCGGCCATGGCTCACGGGCCCAGCCGCTCCGCGGCATGTGGGATCTTCCCAGACTGGGGCACGAACCCGTGTCCCCTGCATCAGCAGGCGGACTCTCAACCACTGCGCCACCAGGGAAGCCCCCAGTATCTTTCTTAACCATCCTCCAGTGCAAGTCAACTTTTTCTATAAAGAGCCAGGTAATAGACTTTTGGGCTTTTTAGGCCAGATGGCCTTGCGCACATTTACTCAACTTTGTCATTAGAGCACAAAAGCAGTCATAGACAATACACAAATGAGCGTGACTGTGTTCTAATGAAACTTTATGGACACTAAAATTTGAATTTCATATAATTCTTATGTGTCATAAAATATTCTTTTGATTTTTAAAAATGCTTGAAAATGTAAAAACCATTTTTAGCTCATGGGCCATACAAAAACAGGTGTCGTGATGGATTCGGCTGTGGGCTATGGTTTGCTGACCCTGTTTCAGGAAATTCTCTTTGCTTATCATCTGCATTGGATCCTCTGGTTTCCTGGATTTCATGTCTTTTTCTGTTTCACATTCTTATTTTGATAGATCATGTCTTCTAACAGCTTCCTAAAAACTTTTGAGAACTTGAATTACTGAAATCCATTATTCCACCTTCATATTTAAATGTCTGAAATTTGAAGGCATTTATTCATTGTTTGCTAGCTTGCATTATTGTTATTGAGAAGTCTGATACCATTCTGATTCTTAATCTTATGTATATGTTTTTTTTTTAAATCTGAAATCTTAAAAATTCTCTTTGTGCTAGGGTTCTGAAATTTCATAATGATATTTTTAAATAAAGGTGTGGGTCTATTTTTATCCATTGTGCTAGGTACTCCATGGATCTTTTCATTCTGGAAACTCATGTCCTCTAGTGCTGAGAAGTTTCTTGTATTATTTCTTTAACGATTTCCTCCAGTCTCTTTTTGGAACTTCTGTTAGCAGATTTTGAACTTCCTGAATTGGTGCTCTTCCACTTTTCATCTTTCCTCACTTAAAAAAAATCTATTTGTCTTTTTTCTCTCCTTTCTTGGATATGATCTCAACCCCTCCATGGATTTTTTTCAATTTTTAATTTCCAAGATCTCTTTTTTTTCTGATTTTTTAATAAAAAAAAGCATTCTAGTTTTCTTTTATGTATGTAATAAATTCTCATATCTTTCTGAGGTCTGATAAGAGAAGATATCTTGTTTCTGTTTTGGAAGTTTTCTTCTCTAAGCATAGTCTCTGTTTCTTCCAACTTGCTTTTTTCTCTTTGTTTTGGTACTTGACTTTCACATTAGAGGTTTTTTTTCATGTCTTGGCCATCTTTTGGTGATTAAGAATGGTGAGATTATGGTTGGAAGCTCTGAGCATATGAGTAGAGCTTGTTGACTTTGAGCTTTTCTGTAGGTTGATCTCTTGACTGTAGGCTGTTTGTAGGAGAACACCCAGTATCAGAATCTTTATGTCTGTCATCTTGGGCTGGTCATAGTTCCCCCAAAAGAAACATGCATTTCCTTCTTAGAAGATATAAATCTGGCTGCTGAATTCTGGGATTAGGATAGGGCAAGAAGGCTAAGAGTTTTAAAGTTCAATATACAAACTTTTAATTAATCTCCCTGTTTTTAGTATGATACTTCTCTCTAACTGTGCCTGGATTCCTCCAGTCCAGTGTCCCTCTATTTTACCCTCTCCAGAGAATAAATCTCCTGTCTTCTGCTGAGATTGGGAAGGGGAAATTGTCCAGTTGCATGGAATGGAGGAAGGAATAGCTCTACATTCACCTCTTCACTTCCATAGCAGCTTTTGACGTCAATTCCTGGGCCTTTTGGGGGTTCTTAGAAGCAATTAGGCTGCTTCTTAGCTAGCCCCCCCGACAGTTAAGGATTCAGCTTTTTGGAGTTTCAGCATGTTTATCTGCTTTCTAGATTCCAAAATTTTGCAACTTCACCCTTCCCCTTATTGTTGTTCTCCTTGTGGGTTTGTCTTTAAAACTCTCTACCTTCATTAGTGGGTTTGGGGAGGGAGTGGAGATAAATGAAAGTGTTCAATTTGTCATTTTAAACTGGACCAATTTTATGTGAGAAGGTCTCCCCTTTTGAAAACATATTAACTTATTTATATATTTTAGTCAAATATCATTTGGATTTATAAAATATATCTCCATGTGAAGCATAGGGTGTGAAGAATTATGTTAATTCTCAAGGAGGTAGTGAGTGGTTGCATGTATTTCTGACAGCTGCCTAGAGTTATGTGTCCTAAGTTTTTTACATATTTAAAATGCATAATGTGGAAATCTATGAGTTGTTCTAAAGCATATTATGTGTTATTATATTGTTGTAAAGATAGTCTGTATTTATTAGTACTAGGTTTAGTTGGTATATTGACAAAAACCCTCAAATAACAATGGCTTGAATAATATATGAAGGTATTTCCTTCTTATATAAATGAAGTCCAGAGTTTATAAGGAGGCCCAAGAGCAGCAGGAATCCACGAGATCCTTCTATATTGTTGTTTCATCACCCTCAATATGTGTTTCTCCTAATGGTCCAAGATGGCAACTTGAACACCAGTCTTCATGTTCTCATTTAAGCCAGCAGGTAGAAGGGCACATATCCTATCTTTAAGGACACTTGCCAGAAATTACATACATTACTTCTAATTATATCCCATTGGCCAGAAATTAGTCATATGGCTATATCTAGTTGCAGAGGAGTCTGGAAAATGTAACCCTTATTTTAGATAGTACAATAAAAAAGCCCCAGACAATAGGTCTGGAGACAAGTTGCTGCTTTTGGTCCTTTAATTATTTCTGTTCTCTTAGGCAAGTCCCTTACCTCTTCAGACCTTGTTTCTTTATCAATATGTTGAAGATCATCTAGTAGTAAGTGCAAAGATAGGAATGTCCTGGGAGGTAGTTCCATACACATAGGCTTACTCTGTAGATTCAAGATCTGTGGCATTTAGTTAAATTTAAGAAATGGGCTAAATTCTCAGCATTTTAAACACAACTTCTTGTTTTGGCTTAGTTTATAATTAGATTTATAACCTTGGAAAAGTTCTTTAACTATTTTTTTTTTCTTTAACTTTTTTTTTTTTTTTTTTTTGTGGTATGCGGGCCTCTCACTGTTGTGGCTTCTCCCGTTGCGGAGCACAGGCTCCGGACGCGCAGGCTCAGCGGCCATGGCTCACGGGCCTAGTCGCTCCGCGGCATGTGGGATCTTCCCGGACCGGGGCACGAACCCCTGTCCCCTGCATCGGCAGGCGGACTCTCAACCACTGCGCCACCAGGGAAGCCCTTCTTTAACTGTTTTTGATCTCACTTTGATAATTCATGAAATGGGTTATTAGTATAGTCTCACAGTTCCCAACCCATGCGCTAAGGTGCCTTGGGATGCTGCAGTAAACTCACAGGAGAGTTGTAGGATATCTTAAATTTTTAAGGGAAGTACAGTGCTACTTGACATCTTTCAGATACCAGGCAAAATATGCTAGCTTGAGATAATTCACACATTAGCTCATGCTACATTTGTTTTGATTTCATATCTTTGTAAAGATGGGTTTTTGTATATTATTGTAATAAAAAGCAAGTACTATGTGAAAATCAGTGTAGAACAGGAAAGGAGGGTGATGGTGTCCAGTTTGATTCCAAGGTTTGAGATGTACAGTGCCGAACAGGTACACACATCTCATTTGGAAGTAATTGTGGTTGTTTAAGAATTAAATAAAAATAGGATTTTCTTTTAATTTGTATATTTAACAAAACAGCTATTACTTTTTAAGGAAATAAATAGTTATTAAGTGTTTGGGCTACTTAATAAATGGGGCTATTATTTATTCTTTTTTGTATTACCTTAGGAGAGTACATGCCCTAAAGATTTTCTTTCTCATTTTCAAATTTAGAGTTAGGTTACTGGCTCTTAAGTATATCTACCTTTTGCTGAGGGAGCTGCCTTACTGGGTCATGAGATAGATTCTCAGCCAAAAGGCTGAGCAGAGGTTTGTTTCTGGCAAGCTAAACTGGAACTTGGAATTCAGTTTTATAAGGAACAATGTTATGAATATTTTATATAGTTTACCCAGTCCAATTTTTAGCATTTATCAAATGTGCAAGAATGTATTTGTGACATTCAGATTTTGGGCATCCTTAGATAAAACACCCAAATGACTGACCAAAATCTTTTCCTGGAAATACTTGGTAAACAAACTCATTGCATCATCAGAAGCTTTCTTACAGCACCTTTCCCAAACTCTATTAACTTTATAAAAGTAGCCAAATCCCCAGAGCAAACAACCAATCAAAACTCTGGGAAAACCAAACAAGCTTTAATGTTCAGATATGCTGACTGATTAGAAAAAGGAAATTTTGTTTATGTCAAGAACGTTTTGAATGGCTTAGTGAGAATATTAACAATAATGAGTTGCTAAGTTGCTGTAAGTTTAAGAAGCATTCCTTTGAATTGGTTTCTCAATCATGCGGGAACTCATCCGGAATGTAGAAGCTGTTGTCTTGTATACAGCAGTTTAATCAAAGAAGAAAAAATGAAATTAGGTGTCCTTTTCCAGATTATCCAAATAACGTCCAGCAGATTTGGATGGTGCAACACTATGAAGACACAAATTCAGGGCAAATACTTTCTTTTTTTTCCCATTTTGTATGTTTTTATTTTGAAACAATTTCAAACATAAAAAAAGTTGCAGGAATAGCGTAGTGAACCCACATACCCAACACCTAAATTCACCAAATGTTAGCTAACATTTGCCACATTGTCTCATACACAAGTGTTCACGGTAGCTTTGTTTGTAATAGCACAAACCTGTAAACAACTCAGATATTCATCAACAAGTGAATGGATAAAAAAATTTTGGTATACATACAATGGAATACTGCTTAGTAATACAAACAAATGAACTATTAAAAAAAGTATGAAAATTGCCTGTTTTTTTTTTTAACATCTTTATTGGAGTATAATTGCTTTACAATGGTGTGTTCGTTTCTGCTGTATAACAAAGTGAATCAGCTATATGTATACATATATCCCCATATCCCCTCCCTCTTGCATCTCCCTCCCACCCTCCCTATCCCACCCCTCTAGGTGGTCACAAAGCACCGAGCTGATCTCCCTGTGCTATGTGGCTGCTTCCCACTAGCTATCTGTTTTACATTTGGTAGTGTATATATGTCCATGCCACTCTCTCACTTCGTCCCAGGTTACCCTTCCCCCTCCCCGTGTCCTCAAGTCCATTCTCTACGTCTGCGTCTTTATTCCTGTCCTGCCCCTAGGTTCTTCAGAACGTTTTTTTTTTTTTTAGATCCCATATATATGTGTTAGCATATGGTATTTGTTTTTCTCTTTCTGACTTACTTCACTCTGTATGACAGACTCTAGGTCCATCCACCTCACTACAGATAACTCAATTTCGTTTCTTTTTATGGCTGAGCAATATTCCATTGTATATATGTGCCACATCTTCTTTATCCATTCATCTGTCAATGGACACTTAGGTTGCTTTCATGTCCTGGCCATTGTAAATAGAGCTGCAATGAACATTGTGATACATGACTCTTTCTGAATTACGGTTTTCTCAGGGCATATTGGGCAAATGCTTTCAACATCAATATCAGCTATCCTGCTATTTTGATTCTGGGTTGGAATTCTTTTCTCAGTTGAATCAGTGTGGCTAAGATGAATTTTTATTATACATTAATCGGGTTCAGATAATGTTTCTCACTTATAACTTGAATTATAATTCTAGTTTTTCCTGAGATATCTATGTTTTTTGATGCTTATAGTAAACCTGATATTTTCTTATACTAGAGAGAATGACATGAAAGTTTAATTGATATATCTGCAGTTACCTTGTTACATGTGTGACATGTTTATATACCCTACACTGAATACACAATTTTTTAAGGACAAATATGTTACAGTGAAAATACAAAGCACTCAGTATAGAAGATCACTTCTAGGGAATTCCCTGGCGGTCTAGTGGTTAGGACTCTGCGCTTTTACCGCTGAGGTCCTGGGTTCAATCCCTGGTTGGGGAACTGAGGTCCTGCAAGCTGCATGGTAAGGCAAAAAAACGAAGACCACTTCTTTATGGTCTACTTTGCTATATACTAGCTATGGTCTTTGTCAAATCATTTACCTTCTCTGTGCCTTAGTTTCCTCATCCACAAAGCATTAAAAATTGGCTGCATATAGTACATATCCCATTTACCAAGTCTCAAAGTTTCACGTTCTTAGTACTCAGGGATTCAATACGAAGCCAGATATTCATGTATTTTACTTCCTGGGTGCGTTCTTTCTCAACCCTTTTCTTCTTAGTTTATTCTAGAAATTTATAGCTTAAATTTAGAAATGGAATCTAAAGTGCTTCAAGTTATATAAGTTATATAAAGGCCCTATACATGCATGATGAGGTTGAAGAAGGTGAAATTTATGACTAGGGATAGCAATCTGTCTGAATACATCCCCCATACTGTTTGCCACACTCACTGGTATGCCTTTAATTAAAAGACTGTGTTTTTAGAATTGCAGAAAAAATTTCTTACTCAGCAATTTACATGGGTGAATGTTCTTGATACTGCTCTACCCCTGTCTCCCAACCCCCTCCCCCTTATATTTCTAACTGCCTATCACTACTGACCTTAGTAATAACCTCATGTCCTTGACAATTTAGAAACATGTGAAAATTAATGATTTGGGAGAAAATTAGTGGATCCTGAAAGCCTGAAAAATTTCCAGACGTATTACAAGCTGGAACCAGTTGCACAGAGTTACTGGGTACTTGAAAGAGAGTACTGCAGACTAAGGGGCAAGATCTGCCCTAATCCTGGGATACTGCAGAACCCAGAGAAATGTAGGTCTCAGCTTCTAACGAAGCAATAAACATGCATAAGGAAAGAGTTACAAATATCACCCCAGCTTGCCTTCCATTAAAGGAAAACGCAGAGATGCCTGCTGAAACTAAACGTAATGTTTAAAAAACAGCTCATTCTCTACAAATATTATGAATTGGATTCTTCCAATAGCAGTAGAAACTTGGATCATACATCCCAGGAGCCCCACACATGAAAGCTTTAGCGATCTTAGGATTAATCAAGATCACACCATCAAATGTGCAGTCTTTTTGCTGTATATGTTTTTTCAGTGATTTGCCTTCTTGGCTTACCCACTGGGTTTTGCCTGTTTTTCCTCATTCTCCACTGTGTCTTTAGACAGTGCTGTCACTGACAGCAGGCTGAGTAAATCATCAATTGCATGCTGATGAGCTGGTTTCCCTTCTTTTGCCAGATTAAATCAGGACAGCCTTCAAGTTTGGAAAAGGAGAGGATGGTCTGTGCCATTACTTCTGACCTTTCCTTTCTTCTCTTTTTATCTGGGACTTTTTCCACAACCAAACTCTCTTCTGTTATGTCCTCAATTTAGGATACTTCCTTTCCTTCATCTTTTCTGCCAGGAGCATAACTGTTTCATTGCCCTGCCAATTTGTTTTCTTGCTGTTTTTACTGATTTTACTTTGTGTTCCTTTTAATAAATAAGTATGCAATCTTATGAAAGTTTTAAGGGAGTTCAAAAGTAAAAAGTCTATTCAGGGACTTCCCTGGTGGCACAGTGGTTAAGAATCTGCCTGCCAATGCAGCGGTCATGGGTTCAATCCCTGGTCCGGGAAGATCCCACATGCTGTGGAGCAACTAAGCCCGTGTGCCATGACTACTGAGACTGTTCTCTAGAGCCCACGAGCCACAACAACTAAGCCTGCACGCCTGGAGGCCGTGCTCCGCAACAATAGAAGCCACCACAATGAGAAGCCTGCGCACCAAAATGAAGAGTAGCCCCCGCTCGACGCAACTAGAGAAAGCCTGCATGCAGCAACAAAGACCCAGTGCAGCCAAAAATAAATAAATTTTTTAAAATAAATAAATAAAACAAAATAGATAAAAAAGTCTATTCATTGACATTCTGAAGAACCAATATTTACAAATTCAATTTTCATATAAGATGGTGATAAGGGAATTAAAAAACCCTATATGTTATTAATTACCCTAAGTTGTTTTTTGTTTTTTTGCGGTACGCGGGCCTCTCACTGTTGTGGCCTCTCCCGTTGCGGAGCACAGGCTCCGGACGCGCAGGCTCAGCGGCCATGGCTCAGGGGCCCAGCCGCTCCGTGGCATGTGGGATCTTCCCGGACCGGGGCACGAACCCCTGTCCCCTGCATCGGCAGGCGGACTCTCAACCACTGCGCCACCAGGGAAGCCCCCCCAAAGTTGTTTTGAGAAATATATTCCAGAAACTTTGATATGCTAACACGCATTTTAAATCTCCAAGAGAAGATTGTAAACTGAATTTCCTGAACTTATTAGATGATGAATCCTTGTTTGCAAAGGATTTTCAGCGGAGCGTTTCCAAGAACACACTCTCTTGGAAATGCTGTTATATTCCCTTTTCCTTCAACTTATTTTATAATTCAGCTTTATATGTAATTTAGTAACTAATAATTTCAAAGAACCACAGACTTTTTAATAGTGATCTTTGGGACCTTTTTATTAGTAGTGATTTTTCTGTGGGAAATTTGGCCTGAGAGTAGATAAGGATTTATTGTAACTTTAATATGTTAAAAAATTTTAATATCCTAGGAATCTTTATATATCTATTAAGATAGGAAACCTTCTTGCTTCAGTTTTATTTTCATGTTTACCTTAAGAAAAAGTGTGGAGAGCAGTGTGGCTAGAGTTCAATTTTTTCCCCTAGTATTATATATTTACTATTTTATGTACAATAGGAAGAAGTAAGTGAAGCCATGGGTACAAATACTGAATTTTACCTGCCAATATGAGCTTCTGATTTGTCAATATTTCAGAACATTGCTCTTGGGGCTCAGCATGTCACATTAGCATACAATGAAGCCTCCTTTCTCTCCCAAAGTATGTTCTGTATCATGACTATGCCCCAGTCAAGGCCCCAGTCATCAACTTTAAACCCACAAGGTCACTTGGTCATCTTGTGATTACAACAGCAGCTTTACCGCTTGTAATTGTCCTACAGCTGTGGCAGGTCAATGGAAAAATGTTCTTTAAACACCATAAGCATCTGATTGTGCAATACCTAAATGAGTGTCATTGATTATTCACACTGCTGGCTGGTCAAAGCTGGGGAAGTAATTAGGGCTTTTTGTGTGGATTATCCACTGAGAAAAGGTCAAATAACTACAAACAGTGCCAGCAGAGAGGAGCCACCAAGGACGACAGCATCCACGATCAGTTAAGAAATGCTAAAGCAAGGCTTAATAATGATGTGCTTATGCCCGTTTCTACAGAATGTGATCATTCTGTCATAGAAATCCAATGAAGCATGAATGATGGCTACTTTTTCCCTGCAAGCTCTGCTTCAGGTCCCTGATGCCCATCAGACAGGTTTGTCAGGGAAGCAGACTGAGAAGAATTTAAAAAGCAGGGCTTTTTTTCCCCTCTCTTTTCTTTAAATCGAGAATAAAACCTTCAGCTAGCAACCATACTTTTTGTGTCCCCTTTTGAAGCATCATAGCAATGTTGTTTTTCACATTTTTGATAAAATATCCCATCAAATGGTCTGTGTTATGGGGACTTGAAACTGTTCATTTGTTGATTTACATTAGGATCCTCTTCGAGCCACAGTTCTATTTATAGGAATATAATGCTGAAAACATGTTTCAGTTTGCTGAAGGGTCTTTCATATTTTCCAAGATTAAGATATTTCTTCTAAATCCACATAGTCATTCTTGGGACTAGCCTCCATCCTCAATAATACTTGAAATTCTAAGATTAGATTTTCATTGTTTTAGTTTAAAATACTGCTTTCTATTAAACTGAAGATGTTCTGGGAAAGCCAGCAATTTAGCCACTTTTACCCTAGTAAAGACTGAGGTCATGTTTGATTGTGGCTTAAGGAGGATCTACTTTCTAAAACCGGACAGAAGAGCTTTCAAAACCTAATGGTGGAATTTCAGGCAGTGTAACAAACCAAAAGACAGGTATTTTGGGGCAGGCACCTTTAACTCAATTCCTCAGTTAACCACCCTCTGTTTCTACTGTTGGCTCTTGTCCCAGTCTAGAAGTCTCCTAAGGTGCAGAGAGAACTCTAATGAGAATGAAATGAGAAAATATATTGTGAAGTGCCTGCACAGTGCCGGGCATGCAGTAAGGCTCAACAACAGATATATATATGCCAGAAGCCTAGGAAAGGCAGGAAAACTGGCTTTTAAAAAATTAACATATTTCTGGGACTTCCCTGGTGGTCCAGTGGGTAAGGCTCTGTGCTCCCAATGCAGGGGGCCTGGTCTGATCCCTGGTTGGGGAACTAGGTCCTAAGTGCATGCCACAACTAAGAAGTCTGCATGCTGCAACTAAAGATCCTGCATGCTGCAACTAAATATACCGCAACGAAGATCCCATGTGCCGCAACTAAGACCCGGCACAGCCTAAATAAATAAATAAATAAATAATTTTAAAAATTAAGGGCTTCCCTGGTAGCGCAGGGCTTCCCTGGTGGCATAGTGGTTAAGAATCCGCCTGCCAATGCAGGGGACACGGGTTCGAGCCCTGGTCTGGGAAGATCCCACATGCCGTGGAGCAACTAAGCCCGTGTGCCACAACTACTGAAGCCCACGTGCCTAGAGCCCGTGCTCCACAGCAAGAGAAGCCACCTCAGTGAGAAGCCCTCGCACCACAACGAAGAGTAGCCCCCGCTTGCTGCAACTAGAGGAAGCCCACGTGCAGAAACGAAGACCCAGTGCAGCCAAAAATAAATATAAATAAAATAAATAAATTTTAAAGATATGTGTGTAAAATATCTTATAAAAAATTAAGATATTTCTGTTTCTGAAGTATTATTTAAAAAATTGTGCAAGTCCTGAATGATAGAGTTGTGAGAGGTTTCTGCTATTCTGTACTGATTCCTTCCCATTGATCATTTAAATAAGGGATTATCTTGTTTTCCCCCTTTAGACTGGGGATTAGTGGTTGAAAAGCAAAGATGGGGTATATAGTGGCTCAGAAACGCAGGATATCCAAGGAACATTGCAATGACACTTATTTATATTTTGTAAGAAAGGAATTTTCACTGTTCAGCAATAAGAGAAAGAAAATGGAAGCTATATGGTTTAAATGGTAAAAAGTAAAAATTCATAATTCAGATTGCCCTTGTCTTTAAGAACGTATTACAAGGTCAAATAAAAAAAAACTTTTGTTTTTTTGTTTTAGTTGATGGACAAGATGGAAAAAGTTTGTATTTCCTATTTGCATTACTGTAATTTATGAGGAGAATGCTGTCCTAGTCAAATCAGAGGCAGCAGTTCTGGGAGCAGACAGACTCTGTCTCTAGTGATTGCTTGATTTTCTGCCGCCTTTGTATCCGTTACTCTTTCTGTGGGTTGATGGAGCAGGTTAGTTCCTGGGAGCAGCAGTGACAGAGTAGTTGAATAGTAGGAAAACCACTGGGGGAGGAAGCAGAAGACCCAGGTTTTCGTCTCAGCCTCATCTTATAATAGTCTTCCAGTCCTAAAAA
This sequence comes from Monodon monoceros, assembly GCF_005190385.1. NCBI lineage: Eukaryota > Metazoa > Chordata > Mammalia > Artiodactyla > Monodontidae > Monodon > Monodon monoceros. The sequence continues at coordinate 56,462,962 of NW_021703776.1, read as the reverse complement.
CGTTGTAAAGGGAGAATTTTTTTGTTTGTTTTTTTGTATTAGTGTAACAGATTTGTTGAGATATAGTTCACATGCCATAATATTAACCCTTTTAAAGAGTACAGTTAGTGGTGTTCAGTATATTTACAGAGTTGTACAGCAATCATCACTGTCTAGTTTTAGAACATTTCTGTCACCCTGAAAATAAATCTTGTACCCATTAGTAGTCATTCTTCATTACTCCTCCTTCCAGAGCCTGACAACCACTAATTTATTTTTTGCCTCTATGGATTTGCCTATGCTAGACATTTCATATGAACAGAATCATACAAGCTGTGGTTGATTGTGTTTGACTTTTTTCACTTAGCACAATGTTTTCAGGGTTCATCCATGTTACAGTATTATGTATCAGTACTTTATTTCTTTTTTTCCCCAGTTTTTTTTTTGTGGTAAAATACACATAACATAAAATTTACTATCTTAACCATTTTTAAGTATACATTTCAGTGGTATTAAGTACATTCTTATTGGGGTGCAACCATTGCCACCATATATCTCCAAACTCTTTATCTTCAAAACTGGAACTCCATACACATTAAACTGTAACTCCTTTGTCTCTTGTACACAGCATAGAGTTGAATCATGTTTTTGTTTTGTTTTTTAATCTATTCTGCCAATCTCTGTCTTTTGAATAAATAGTTGAATCTATTTACATTTAAAGTAACTACTAATATGGAGGGATTTCTGTCGTTTTGCTATTCTCTATATGCCTTATAACTTTTTTGGCCTTCATTTTCCATATTACTATCTTCTTTTGTGTTTAGTTGATTTTCTTTTTCTTTTTTTTGTAGTGAGATGCTTAAATTACTTTCTCATTTCCATTTGTGTATATTCTTTAGCAATTTTCTTTGTGGTTACCATAGGGAGCAATTTAACATCCTAAATTTATAACATTCTAATTTGAATTTATACCAGCTTAACTTCAATAACATACAAAAACCCTGCTTCTTTAATATGTTCACCCCTACCCCTTTCGATTGTTGATGTCACAAAATACATCTTTATACATTGTGTGACAAAAAAACATAAACTAATATTTTTCTAATGCATTAGTCTCCTAAATTATGTAGAAAACAAAATGTGAAGTTACGAATCAAAGTTACAGTAATACTGGCTTTTAGACTAATAAATGTTTTTTTTTAAGTATTAGTTTCTTAAATCGTGTAGGAAACAAAAAGTGGAATTACACACCACTGCTACAATAATACTAGCTTTCATAATTGCCTATGTGTTTACCTTTACTGAGATCTTTATTTCTTCATACAGCTTTGAGTTACTGTCTAGTGTCCTTTCATTTAGCCCTGCAGGACTCTCTTTGGCATTTCTTGCAGGGTAGGGCTAGTGGTAACAAACTTCCTCAGCCTCTGTTTATCTGAGAATGTCCCAATTTCTCTCTCACTTTTAAAGGATAGTTTTGCAAGACATAGGATTCTCTTTTGTTTTTCAAATTTATTTATTTTATTTATTTTTATTTTTGGCTGCGTTGGGTCTTTGTTGCTGCGCACGGGCTTTCTCTAGTTGCGGCGAGCAGGGGCTACTCTTCGTTGCGGTGCATGGGCTTCTCACTGCGGTGGCTTCTCTTGTTGCAGAGCATGGGCTCTAGGTGTGAAGGCTTCAACAGTTGTGGTGTGCGGGCTCAGTAATTGTGTCTTGTGGACTCTAGGTGGTAGGCTCAGTAGTTGTGGTGCACGGGCTTAGTTGCTCCGTGGCATGTGGGATCTTCCCGGACCAGGGCTCGAACCAGTGTCCCCTGCATTGGCAGGCGGATTCTTAACCGCTGCGCCACCAGGGAAGCCCAAGACATAGGATTCTTAAAAAAAAAAAAAAAAGATATAGGATTCTTGGTTACCAGGTTTTTTTTTTCTTCTTTTAGCACTTTGAATATTTAGTCCACTGCCTTCTGGCCTCCAAAGTTTCTGATGAGAAATCTGCTGATAATCTTAATGAGGATCCCTTGTATGTGATGAGTTGCTTCTCTTGTGGCTTTTAAAATTCTCTCTTGGACTTCCCTGGTGGCCCAGTGGTTAAGAACCCACCTGCCAATGCAGGCAACCTCTTTCAGGATCTTTCTGGTCTGGGAACATCTCACATGCCGTGAAGCAACTAAGCCTGTGTGCCACAACTATGGAGCCTGAGCTCTGGAGCCCGCATGCCACAACTACTGAAGCCCGTACGCCTGGAGCCGGTGCTCTGCAATGAGAAGCCATCGCTATAAGAAGAGTAGACCCCGCTCGCCGCAACTAGAGAAAGCCCGCATGCAGCAACGAAGACCCAACACAGCCAAAATTTTTAAAAATGAGATGACATTTTATTGATCTTTGCTATTATTTTCTTCATTTCTTTTTCATTTATTTCTGATCTGATCTTTATGATTTCTTTCCTTCTGCTAACTTTGGGGTTTTTTTGTTCTTCTTTCTCTAATTGCTTTAAGTGTAGGGTTAGGTTGTTTATTTGAGATGTTTCTTGTTTCTTGAGGTAGGATTGTATTGCTATAAACTTCCCTCTTAGAACTGCTTTTGCTGCATCCCATAGGTTTTGGGTCATAGTGTTTTCATTGTCATTTGTTTCTAGGTATTTTTTGATTTCCTCTTTGATTTCTTCAGTGATCTCATGGTTGTTTAGTAGTGTATTGTTTAGCCTTCATGTGTTTGTATTTTTTACAGATTTTTTTCCTGTAATTGATATCTACTCTCATAGCGTTGTGGTCAGAAAAGATACTTGATACAATTTCAAGTTTCTTAAATTTACCAAGGCTTGATTTGTGACCCAAGATATGATCTATCCTGGAGAATGTTCCATGAGCACTTGCGAGAAAAGTGTATTCTGTTGATTTTGGATGGAATGTCCTATAAATATCAATTAAGTCCATCTTTTTTAATGTATCATTTAAAGCTTGTGTTTCCTTATTTATTTTCATTTTGGATGATCTGTCCATGGGTGAAAGTGGGGTGTTAAAGTCCCCTACTATTATTGTGTTACTGTCAGTTTCTCCTTTTATGGCTGTTAGCATTTGCCTCATGTATTGAGGTGCTCCTATGCTGGGTGCATAAATATTTACAATTGTTATGTCTTCTTCTTGGATCGATCCCTTGATCATTATGTAGTGTCCTTCTTTGTCTCTTGTAATAGTCTTTATTTTAAAGTCTATTTTGTCTGATATGAGAATTGCTACTCCAGCTTTCTGTTTTCCATTTGCATGGAATATCTTTTTCCATCCCCTCACTTTCAGTCTGTATGTGTCCCTAGGTCTGAAGTGGGTCTCTTGCAGACACCATATGTATGGGTCTTGTTTTTGTATCCATTCAGCCAGTCTGTGTCTTTTGGTTGGAAAATTTAATCCATTTACATTTAAGGTAGTTATCGATATGTATGTTCCCATTACCATTTTCTTAATTGTTTTGGGTTTGTTATTGTAAGTCTTTTCCTTCTCTTGTGTTTCCTGCCTAGAGAAGTTCCTTTAGCATTTGTTGTAGAGCTGGTTTGGTGGTGCTGAATTCTCTTAGCTTTTGCTTCTCTGTAAAGGTTTTAATTTCTCCACTGAACCTGAATGAGATCCTTGCTGGGTAGAGTAACCTTGGTTGCCGGTTTTTCCCTTTCATCACTTTAAATATGTCCTGCCCCTCTCTTCCACTTGCAGGGTTTCTGCTGAAACCTGTTAACCTTATGGGGATTCCTTCGTATGTTAATTGTTGCTTTTCCCTTGCTGCTTTTAATATTTTTTCTTTGTACTTAATTTTTGATAGTTTGATTAATATGTGTCTTGGCATGTTTCTTCTTGGATTTATCCTGTATGGGACTTTCTGTGTGTCCTGGAATTGATTGACTATTTCCTTACCCATATTAGGGAAGTTTTAAACTATAATCTCTTCAAATATTTTCTCAGTCCTTTTTTTTTCTCTTCTTCTTCTGGGACCCCTATAATTCGAATGTTGGTGCGTTTATGTTGTCCCAGAAGTCTCTGAGATTGTCCTCAGTTCTTTTCATTCTTTTTTCTTTATTCTGCTCTGCAGTACTTATTTCCACTATTTTATCTTCCAGGTCACTTATCCATTCTTCTGCCTCAGTTATTCTGCTATTGATTCCTTCTAGAGAATTTTTAATTTCATTTATTGTGTTGTTCATCATTGTTTGTTTGCTCTTTGGTTCTTCTAGGTCCTTGTTAAACATTTCTTGTATTTTCTCCATTCTATTCCCAAGAATTTGGATCATCTTTACTATCATTACTCTGAATTCTTTTTCAGGTAGACTGTCTTTTTCCTCTTCATTTGTTTGGTCTGGTGGGTTTTTACCTTGCTCCTTCAGCTGCTGTGTATTTCTGTCTTCTCATTTTGCTTAACTTACTGTGTTTGGGGTCTCTGTTTTGCAGGCTGCAGATTCATAGTTCCCGTTGTTTTTGGTGTCTGCTCCTAGTGGGTCATGTTGGTTCAGTGGGTTGTGTAGGCTTCCTGGTGGAGGGGGCTGGTGCCTGTGTTCTCGTGGATGAGGGTGGATCTTGTCTTTCTGGTGGGCAGGATCACGTCCAGTGGTGTGTTTTGGGGTATCTGTGAACTTATTACTATTTTAGGTTGCCTCTCTGCTAATGCATGGGGTTGTGTTCCTGTCTTGCTAGTCGTTTGGCAGAGGGTGTCCAGCACTGTAGCTCTCTGGTCGTTGAGTGGAGCTGCGTCTTAGCATTGTGATGGAGATCTCTGGGAGAGCTTTCGCCGTTTGATATTACATGGGGCTGGGAGGTCTCTGGTGGACCAATGTCCTGAACTTGGCTCTCCCACCTCAGAGGCTTAGGCCTGACACTTGGCCAGAGCACCAAGACCCTGTCAGCCACACAGCTCAGAAGAAAACGGAGAAAGAAAAAGAAAATAAATAAATAATTAATTAAATTAAATAAAGTTATTAAAATAGAAAAAAATTATTTAAAAATTTAAGAATAATAAAAAAAAGAGAGAAGGAAAGAAGAGAGCAACTAAACCAAAACACAAATCCGCCAATGATAACAAGCACTAAAAACTATACTAAAACAAAACAAAACAAAACAAAACAAAAAATGGACAGTGAGAACCCTAGGACAAATGGCAAAAGCAGAGCTATACAGACAAAATCACACAAAGAAGCATACACATACACACTCACAAAAAGAGAAAAAAGAAAAAACATATATATATATAAATAAAAAAAGGAAGAGAGCAACCAAATCAGTAAACAAATCTACCAATGATAATAACCTCTAAATAGTAAACTAAGATAAACATACAACCAGAAACAAATTAGATGCAGAAAGTAAACCCCAAGTCTACAGTTGCTCCCAAAGTCCACCTCCTCAATTTGGGATGATTCGTTGTCTGTTCTGGTATTCCACAGATGCAGGGTACATCAAGTTGATTGTGGAGATTTAATCCGCTGCTCCTGAGGCTGCTGGGAGAGATTTCCCTGTCTCTTCTTTGTTTGCACAGCTCCTGGGGTTCAGCTTTGAATTTGGCCCCACCTCTGCCTGTAGGTCACCTGAGGGCGACTTTTGGGAAGTCTGAGGTCTTCTGCCACCGTTCAGTAGGTATTCTCTAGGAGTTGTTCCATGTGTAGATGTAGTTTTGATGTATTTTTGGGGAGGAAGGTAATCTCCATGTATTACTCCTCCGCCATCTTGAAGGTGCCCCTTCTCAGGTCTCTTTTGAGCCTATGCCTTCCCCTGGGCATGCATGGTGACTTCCTAATTTCACCTGTATATGCAGTTGCTTTTGAATGACCTACTCTTCAATGTTCGGCTCCCAAAAAGGGAAAAAGAGAAAAATGAAGGGGGGAAAATGGCACTGGCTTTAACCGCCTACCCCCCAGGAAGTCACTTCAGCCAGGGGGAAGCCTCCTTTGTGGTAAATTTGGTGCCCATATGTGCGTGGGTTTATCTCTGGACATTCTATCTTGTACCATGGAACCCTCCTGCACTGTTGGTGGGAACGTAAATTGATACAACCACTATGGAAAACAGTATGGAGGTTCCTTATAAAACTAAAAATAAAACTACCACATGACCCAGCAATCCCACTACTGGGCATATACCCTGAGAAAACCATAATTCAAAAAGAGTCATGTACCACAATGTTCATTGCAGCTCTATTTACAATAGCCAGGACATGGAAGCAACCTAAGTGTCCATTGACAGATGAATGGATAAAGAAGATGTGGCACATATATACAATGGAATATTGCTCAACCATAAAAAGAAACGAAATTGAGTTATCTGTAGTGAGAAGGATGGACCTAGAGTCTGTCATACGGAGTGAAGTAAGTCAGAAAGAGAAAAACAAATACTGTATGCTAATGCATATATATGGAATCTAAAAAAAAAAGGTACTGATGAACCTAGTTGCAGGGCAGGAATAAAGAGGTAGACATAGAAAATGGACTTGAGGACATGGGGTGGGAGGGCGAAGCCAGGGGAAAGTGAGAGTAGCATCGACATATACACACTACTGAATGTAAAAAGTTGGCTGGTGGGAAGCAGTGGCATAGCACAGGGAGATTGGCTCGATACTTTGCGATGACCTAGAGGGTGGGATAGGGAGGGTGGGAGGGAGGCTCAAGAGGGAGGGGATATGGGGACATGTGTGTGCATATGGCTGATTCACTGTTGTGCAACAGAAACTAACACAGTATTGTGAAGCAATTATACTCCAATAAAGATCTATTTAAAAAAAATGATGGAGTGGCATCCCTTTCTGTCTCTTCGATGCTAAATGTTGCAGAAGGAGACATGAGAAGCAAGTAGATAAGAAACTATTTAGTTTTTATCTTTTTGCTTAATCTGTGTTTTCAACTTTTAAACCAGTTGGATGCAAAATTCTTATTACAGGACACGATTTTTCCTTTCTGGAGTAACAGAAACTAGTTTCTTCTGGTTGATTATTAAAATCTTTGTTCAAATAAAGCCAAGAAAACTGGAGTGGGTCTCATCTCTCAGATGGTTCAGGCAGAGTTAAGAAATAATAAGCAGAGGATGCACTGTATCAGAATGCATCTGACTGTAAGAAATAGAAAACTCATCTGTGGAGGCCTAAACAAATGGGATTTCATATTTCTTACCTAACAAGAAGTCTGGAGGTAGGCAGTTGACTGTTGATCTAATGATTTCTGGGCCAACTTCTTTGTCATTTTCCTGACCAGAATATAGCTGTTGTGGCTGTAGCCACCACATCAATGTTTAGGACAGAAAAAGGTAGACAGGCGGAGACTTTCTCCTTGTGAAGTATGGTCTTCTTATTTAGGAGAAGAGCCTTCCTTAGCGAACTTACACAATGTCTCACTGGCCAGGATTGGATCATGTGCTCACTTTTTGGCCAATCCCTGAAGAAGGGGAAGGAGATTGTTATGAGTGATTTAGACGAGTTCAGCTCATTCCTTGTGACTGAGGTAGGGGCCTAACCTTCCTGAAGTCAAAGGATCTCTGCCAACAACCTGAATACAAGTAATAGTTTTACTACCAGAGAAGATACAGCTGTAGCATAAACAGGCTCAGTACCTGGCCCATGTGCCAGTGGATCCAAAAGTGACTGCACACCCAGATTGGTGACGGGGTGGGGGGGTATTCCTGGAAACTTAATGCAAAAAGATCCACAGAACTTTGCCACATTAGACTAGAGGGGTGTCCCTGGACAATCTTGTGCTCTGGTGCCTTCACTGTAGAGTCCTATGTGGTTCTTTTCCTTCTCACTATAAATTAGGAATAAAGGATTCTTCAGCCAGTACACACCCCACTGCCTTGGGTGGCCTCCTACCCCTTTTTCATTCTCTCTCTCTGCTGTCAGAGCCTCACAGGGACCTAGGGGAAAAAAATAGCTGTCAGGCTCTTATTGTGTGCCAGGCATGTGCTGAGCACTTTATATTCTTTATCTAATTGAATCCTCCTAAAAGCCCTTTGAAGTAGGTAATGTATCATCCTTATTTTGTGGTTGAGAAACTGTAAATTGACCCTCTTAGGGCCTAGGGCCACAAATACCCAGAAACTGTGGACCACGGAAATTCCCTGGTTAGAGTCCACCAGCCCATCGTTTTGTTCTTCCACTTTCAGTAATCTCGATTTCTGTGTCTGTCCTTTTTATGGTATTTCTCACAGTGTCCTGGAAAATGCTACTATGTAAGTGTAAACTGACCAAAGTCACACAACTAGTAAGTGGCCAGGCCAAGTTTTGACTCCAGAGTCTGTGCTCTGAAGCAATGTGATTAGCTCTCTAATCTCCCCAAATAGAAGGTGAGTAAAATGGAGATTGAGAGGGCTCAACTAAATATCTAGCATGTGGTGTTAATCCTTATAGAACAGCGTATGTATATTTAACAAGGGCTTTCTGAAGACATAATGCCCCGGTTTATTTTGGGTTTTTATTGAAGTATAATTGGTTTACAATGTTGTGTTAATTTCTGCTGTACAGTAAAGTGATTCAGCTATACATCTATATACGTTCTTTTTTTTTTTTTCTTTTTTTTGGGGTGGGCCACATTGTGCGGCATTCGGGAACTTAGTTCCCTGACCAGGGATCGAACCCATGCCCCCTGCAGTGGAAGCATGGAGTCTTAACTGCTGGACTGCCAGGGAAGTCGCTATACATTTTTTTTATATTCTTTTCCATTATGATTTATCACAGGAAATTGAATATAGTTCCCTGTGCTATACAGTAGGACCTTGTTGTTTATCCACTCTCTATATTCTAGTTTGCATCTGCTAACCTCAAACTCCCACTCCGTCCCTCCCCCCACCACACCCTGTGGTAACCATAGGTATGTTTTCTATGTCTATATGTTTCTGTTTTGTAGTTAAGTTCATTTGTGTCATATTTTAGGTTCCACATATAAGTGATACCATATGGTATTTGTCTTTCTCTGTCTGATTTCACTTAGTATGATAATCTCTAAGTCCATCCATGTTGCTTCAAATGGCATTATTTCATTCTTTTTTATGGCTGAGTAGTATTACATTGTATAAATGTACCACATCTCCTTTATCCATTCATCTGTCGATGGACATTTAGGTTGTTTCTATGTCTTGGCTATTGTGAATAGTGCTGCCATGAACATAGGGGTTCATGTATCTTTTTGAATTCTATTTTTAGTTTTTGGAGGAACCTCCATACTGTTTTCCATAGTGGCTGCACCAACTTACATTCACACCAACAGTGTAGGGGGGTTCTCTTTTTTCCACACCCTCTCCAGCATTTGTTATTTGTAGACATTTTAATTATGACCATTCTGACCAGTGTGAGGTGGTACCTCATTGTAGTTTTGATTTACATGGTGCCCCAATTTAATATAAATAGAAGAGTTTCCATATTCTGAGGCATTCTTGTGGGGCAGCGATGTCTTCCAATAATGGTGTATTAGCTCTCAAAGAAACGTTGATGATATGGGTGATCATTCATTTTCTAAATACAGGTATCCGCCACTGTCGAAAGTTTGCTTTACACCACTTCACTTTTATGAAGGACCTACATGAGCACACATTTTTGCTAATCAAAAGAAATCCAAGAGGATTTTTGCTTTTACAAGAAAGGCAAAAAGCAAAACTAGCGTTCAGCATTTGTTTTGCAGTGAACCGTTACAGAGGCAGCACACATCCTGATCAGTGAGAGCAGCACCGCCAAGCTCCTTCCCCAGGAACTACGCTCATCATCAAGCTGCCATAGCTTCGAACTGTGTCTGTGCGCATTTGTGCTTGATCTTGATTTATTTTGTGCCTCTGTTAGCAAGGTGTGTCCTAAAGTAATTGCTTCTTCAGTTTACACCATTTCAGCTTAGGAAGGGTTTCATAGGAACGCTCTACTTTTGGGTAGTGGGGGAGTCCTGTATCTTCTTTGTCTGAAGTCCTCGAACTTATCAGTATAGTGCCTCTAAAGAAGGATAAAGACCTAGGAATCACATTAGATTGAAAACCGTGCCTCTTACAAGTGGCATAAAGTGAAACACGCCTATTTGAATGTTACTTTTGCCCTCATTTTGTTTCTTGGATATTTTTGTTGAAGCTGAAAAGCTTTTTCTGAATAGTAAGTGACCTTGACAAAAACTGGCTTTACTCTGCAGATGTTTTAAAGTTATAGCGGTCAGATCGACATACCTGATTACTATTTTTTCACACCCAATTTTCTGCTGTTTATTTTAAAATGTGTAACACGCTTGCATTAGCTTGTACTGGCTCTAGCTGCCAGTGGAGTGTTCTGTAATAATTTTTTTTTTGTGGCAGCCTTCATACGAAAGTAATTCATGGCATGGTTTGAGCCAAGTTAGTACATTGAAAACTAAAAGGACTGTTGTTTATTTAAGATTGAACTGGGGGAAGACTCGAGGGCACTGCCCTTCCAATGCCAAGCAACGAACCAATCTAAACACTGTGTCATCATCACATATAAACATCGTTTAATGAGTGCTCTTGTTATACATAAAGAATATAGAAGAATTCTTTTTTCCTTTTCCTTTTTCATAGAATCTAAAAGCACAGGAGGTTTTGCTAGATCAAATATTATCTTGTTTTTGCTGGCTTATTGACTTAGGAATAAATGAATAACCTGTTCTTTTGGAGGGAATTTCTTAGTATTTCATCTTTTGTTGAAATACTATTCTTATTCCGTCATGTTTAAGTACTGTGACAATGTTTTATTAACGAGGGGATTGGGATGGGGTGCAGTGGGGGACAGGACAGAGCAGCGTATCAGAGGGATGTCATTACCTTTTCTATACAATCTCAAATTAGACCTTTGTTTACAGATTAACTTTCTTTAGGGAGGAAATACATTTGAATTCCCCACATATATTTAAACAACTTTTGTTCCGTATGCAAAGTATAGCACATAATTTAGAATAAAAATTTCCATTTTGCATGGTTATGCCTCCAAGTATGCCAAGACTGGTTCAGCTGCTAACAGAACAAACAATAAATGCCTTTGTCTAAGGGTTACGTTTTGGAGCTTGGGTATTAAAAGAATTGTGTTATTACTGCCAAGGATCTGAACTGGCTTAGACATGCTACTATAGTTATGAGTCATTTTAGTGATAACGATGTACAGAAGAAATTATACACAAAGAGCTTTAATTTAAAGAACGTTTTCCTCCAAATATTCTCAAATATAATAAATTGGCCTACAACATAACCAATATTATTAGAAGGGTAATAAAAGAGGAGAGGCAATGTATACATTCTTTCACAGGAATCTACCCGGAGAGTAAACTATGCTCACATTTTAATCAGCCACTTGGTGACTGCTGGTTAGGATGTTTACTTCTGGGGAGAGGCTGAGTCCCATTAAACTGGTAGCATTTAAATCACAGGTTAAAACTCCTTCATTCTGTGAAACTGTTTTAAAGTTGGATTATGGTGCTGGTTGTACAACTCTATGAATACACTAAAAACCATTGAATTGTACATTTCAAATGACTGAGTTGTATGGTATGTTAATTGTACCTTAATAAATTTGTTTTAAAACCCCCCTTCCTTTTCACAAAATGGAAGTCACTATTTTATGTTGGTGTCTCCTATTCTCTTTTTTTCCTTGGATCTCTGTTTATTAATATTGCTGCTGTGCAACACTGTAATTTTGTACTGACTGGTTTCACCTTGGAAGTTGATAATGTGCTAACTGGCTATTTGGGGCATATTTTCTTCATCATTTCTTTGTATTTAAAACAATGTGCTTATTTCTTTTATTTCCTCAGTTCACATTCATTAATGTGGAGTTACTTTAAAATAATGTTCTAGTGCAGTGGTTCTCAACTGCGGGGGGGTAGTGTCATTATCTGAAGACATTTTTGATTGTTGAAATTTGTGTGTGGGGTGCTGCTGGCATGGAGTGGGTAGAGGTCAGGGATACTGCTCAACATCCTGTGTTGCACAGGACAGCTTCCCACAACAAAGGATTATCTAGTCCAAAATGTCAGTAGCGCTGAGGTTCAGGAACTCTACTGTAGGGAAGCTAGCTTGAGCTATTTGTGTTGTGGATAAACTGAGGCCTAATTCTGAACTCTGTCATGAAGTAGCTTAGTTATCCAGAAAATCAAGCTCCCTGTCCGCACTTGACAACAGCTTTTATTCTGGGGTCACAGCTGATATTTCCATGCCCACTCATGAGTAAAAATGTTACTAAGCAAATGGATTGACTTTCTCTTACTAACCTATACTTCTTTCTTTCCCTTTTTTTAAATTGAAGTATAGGTGATTTACAGTGCTGTGTTAATTACTGCTGTGCAGCAAAGTGACTCAGTTATATATATATATATATATATATATATATATACATTCCTTTACATATTCTTTTCTATTATGGTTTATCACAAGACATTGAATATAGTTCCCTGTGCTATATAGTTAAGACTTTGTTGTTTATCCATTCTATATATACCAGTTTGCATCTGCTAATCCCAAGCTCCCAATCCATCCCTCTCCCACCCTCCACCCCCTTGGCAACCACAAGTCTGTTCTCTATGTCCGTGAGTCTGTCTCTGTTTCATAGATAGGTTCATTTGTGTTATATTTTAGATTCCACATATAAATGATATCATATGGTACTTGTCTTTCTCTCTCTGACTTATTTCACTTAGCATGATAATCTCTAGTTGCATTGTGAATAGTTGTTTCCATGTCTTGGCAATTGTGAATAGTGCTGCTATGAATATAGGGGTGCATGTATCTTTTTGAATTATAGTTTTGTCTGGCTATATGCCCAGGAGTGGGACTGCTGGGTCATATGGTAATTCTATTTTTAGTTTTTTAAGGAACCTCCATACTGTTCTCCATAGTGGCTGTATCCATTTACATTCCCACCAACAGTGCAAGAGGGTTTCCTTTTCTCCACGCCCTCTCCAGCATTTGTTATTTGTAGAATTTTTAATGATGGCCATTCTGACTGGTGTGAGGTGTTACCTCATTGTGGTTTTGATTTGCATTTCTCTAATAATTAGTGATGTTGAGCATCTTTTCATGTGCCTATTGGCCCTCCGTAGTTGTTCTTTGGAGAAATGTCTCTTTGGGTCTTCTGCCCATTTTTTTGATTGGGTTGTTTGGTTTTTTGTTGTTGAGTTGTATGAGCTGTTTGTATATTTTTAACCTATAGTTTTTGCTTGTAGAAAGAGAAATGTCTCTTTGTACACCACTGGTTTCTTTTTTTTTTTTTTTTTAGCGGTACACGGGCCTCTCACTGTTGTGGCCTCTCCCGTCGCGGAGCACAGGCTCCGGACGCGCAGGCTCAGCGGCCATGGCTCACGGGCCCAGCCGCTCCGCGGCACGTGGGATCTTCCCGGACCGGGGCACGAACCCGTGTCCCCTGCATCGGCAGGTGGACTCTCAACCACTGCGCCAGCAGGGAAGCCCTGTACACCACTGTTTTATTTTCCAGTTTTAGATACCTCCTTACATTTGTAAAATACATAAAAAATAACTCTATTATCTCATCTTACTCACACAATTATCTTGTGTGACGAACAGGACAGCAATGATGCCTCTTTCTAGTATTAGGAAATTGAGAACCAGAAAGATGGTGACTTTCTAAGACTGTGTTTCAAGTTATTAATAAAGTTGACACTAGAGCCCAAGCATCCTTTCCACTGTGTCACCACAGGCAATGGTAGTAATTAGGGGCTTGGGATTTGATTTCATGCAGACCTAGGATTTTTATTAATTTCTGTCTCTTTTATCTGTGTGATCTAGGGTGAGTTAAATAACATCTCTAAGGCTCATGTTTCCTTCTTGGCAAAACGGGGACTTTTCTTACAATAGGAATTTCTTACAGTAGAACTTTTCTTACAGGGTTGTTGTGAGGGAGGAAAGAAATAATCCTGTGAAACAACTAGTGCTTGACCTGTTGTGAATGTTCAATAACAGTTTGCAAGTATCATTGTTCTCTTGTTTCTGAATTAAGACAGAAATGCCCTTACTATATCTGGCTGTTAAATACTTTCAAGTCAATAAGTGTTTAAAGGCCTTAGTTTTGTCAACTCTAGAATGAGGGGGTTGGATTGGATTAAATTATTTGAACTCCTCTTTCACCCCAAATCTATGTTTCTTTATTGCTTAGTGACCAAAAGAAGACATATTTAAAAAAAATAACATAGTCAGGGGCTTCCCTGGTGGCGCAGTGGTTGAGAGTCCGCCTGCCGATGCGGGGGACGCGGGTTCGTGCCCTGGTCTGGGAGGATCCCGAATGCCGTGGAGCGGCTGGGCCCGTGAGCCATGGCCACTGGGCTTGTGCGTCCGGAGCCTGTGCTCTGCGACGGGAGAGGCCACAACAGTGAGAGGTCTGTGTACAGCAAAAAAAATAAAAAATAAAAAAATAACATAGTCGGGTGTTTTGGGGGTTTATCATAGTAGCCACTGCTGAGGAGACAATGGAATTCTCTCTTAGTTATATTATATTACTACTGCTCTTATTAGTAATGTTCTTAGGTCATGTTCACTTTTAGGACCATATATGGACTCTGTTTTCAGCCACTTCCTATCCCATTATGTACAGAAAGAACATTTAAATCACTCATTCAAAAAAATGAATGAAAAATAGTAAATATGAAAACTCTCTCAGTATCATAAGATATAATATGGAGCAATAGCAGCCTCATTTCAGGTCCAACAATTTCACTGTGATGGAGAAGAGCGTATGTTTCTACCAAACATTTTCAGATGTTATTATTGGGCTATTTTGGATACTCTTACTTAGTTAAATTCTATTCATAACATTTTAGGAATTATTTAACAAAAATAACCCCTCCATTTAGCAAAATGTGGGTCAGATGTATTGGAAAGATTATCTCTCACCTAGTGGTAGAAAAAGTACAACATGTGTGGATGACATATCCCTCCTCTCTTCTCAAAGCCATTGTTCACTCCAGCCCTGTCCGAGCCCCACTCCCTCACCCCCTCCAGTTTCCATGATATTCCTCGCTTTCGGGCCCACTCCTTTTGGGCCAGTTTCTCCCTATTCTCCAAGATGCCAAAAAGCCTTGTTGGCCTTCTCCTACCGTGAACTCTTCGCAGCGGGCTGTCTTCCCCATAGTGAAAATTAAGGGCATCTTACTCTTCAGGCTACAGTATCTCTATTTTATGAGAAGTCAACTAAAGTTTGGTGTTATTTAAAGTTTTCAGGGAATTCCCTGGCGATCCAGTGGTTAAGACTCTTGAGTTTTCACTGCCGAGGGCCTGGCTTCAATCCCTGGTCGGGGAACGAAGATCCCACAACCTGCACGGCATGGCCAAGAGAAAAAAAGTTTTCAGACTTCCTCCCAGCTTTGTTCTTTACCATGGATAATGTTTTTTGAATATGTATGTCAAATTAATTCTCACAATGGCAGCTCTAGGAAATGGTTGCAATTGGTATTACCATCTTAGTCCTGGGGAATCTGAGACTTAGCTTGATCATATTACTCTCCCAAAGCCACACAACTAAGAAAGTATTAGAGCTAGGATCCAAGCCAAAAAGTTTGACAGAGTCCATGCTCCTAACTGTACTCTCTGCTATCTATTCAGTAATAACGTTTATGGAGTTCTTACTGTGGGCTGACATTGTGCTAAGAATTTTAATACAGTTTCTTACTTAACTGTTAAAACTACCCTATACTATTAATATTAACACTACTGAACAGTTTCCTTTTCTGCAAAATGAGGCTTCGATACCAGTCATCTGAGCAGCCCCATGTTGCCTCAGTACTTCCTCATGTCTGCATTACAGTATGTTAGAATGGTCTAGTGGCTTACATCTTACTCTTCAACTAGAAAGTTAGCTTGTTGAGAGTAAGTCTTATTTACCTTCGTGTCCTTAGTACAGAGTGAGCTGCCTGGCACCTAGTAGGCATTCATGAAATAGTTGACGAATGAGTGAGTACGCACCCCTCCTACCTATGGCAAATGAGACAGGGTATGTGATGGTGCCGTGCAACTTAATTGTCATACAAATATGATATATAGTTAATAAAAATTACCTGTTTGACTCTACTTAATAGGAAGAAAGATGTTTTCCTTTTCCTGGTGACATGTATTTTTACAGTGGTTTCTTGAATCATTGCCCTTGCTGGAGCTACCCAATCAAAGGCAGACTGTTTTCTGAATATTTTCAGGAAGAGACCACTTTGTCTTGAAAATCTACACCCTATTTAAAAGGCATAGCTAATCTAGGGCTTCCCTGGTGGCGCTAGTGGTTGAGAGTCCGCCTGTCGATGCAGGGGACACGGGTTCGTGTCCCGGTCTGGGAAGATCCCACATGCTGCGGAGTGGCTGGGCCTGTGAGCCATGGCGGCTGAGCTTGCGTGTCCGGAGCCTGTGCTCCGCGACGGGAGAGGCCACAACAGTGAGAGGCCCGCGTACCGCAAAAAAAAAAAAAAAAAAAAAAAAAAAGGCATAGCTAATCTAATTTTTAAAAATCTTAAGCCTCCCAGTTGTAAATGCCAGTAATTTTAGGTCTTTATCTATAGAATAAGCATGATGAATAAAGCGCAAATATATTTGTAGACAGTTGGGAGAGCCTTGGATGACAGGCAAGTAGATCAGAACAACGTGTTGTTAATGATTCCCCCAGATGCATTAAGATGAGTACAGAAGATCAATAGATCTGCAGAACACTAATCCCTCTTGAAGGTGTGAACATCCTGGATTTTATTTGTTTACGATTGATACAATTGAGTTATATATTTGAGAATCTAACGGAAGAAAATCACATCATCTTTCAGGAAAGCAGTCCTCTCAGTAGCACCAGCCAAGCTTCATCTGTTAATCCTTTTTGACCAGTGAAGTAGTTGGTATATTCTTGTAAACTTTCTGGAGAAAGTTTGCCCATTATTAGGCCTGAACTTGAAATAGTTGGAGAAGGAAAGGAAAATTCAACAGCTCATCTTGCATCAAAAGAATACAAGTGGGTCTCATTTTAATAAAACCCCAGAACACAGTATCATCCAGTAAGTAACAGGTACTCAATAAATGCTCTTTGAATAAATGGATGGAAATCTACATTTGTGAAAGAGATCAATAAAGATGTGACCATTTACACTCCCAGAAGATTTATCTGCTTGTTTGCTTCAGAGTGCTGACTTTAAATATGGGTCTTGTACACTAGGACTAAAGAATAAGGTGAGATTTCTCTTTTCAGGTTATGTTGTCCTTTTTCCCATCTGCAGGGACATAACTACCACCTTAGCAGCTTATCACTTTACCTATCATAGACATGTGATGCAAGAGAGGGCTTCTAGTTCCTTCATTTTCATGAGTACCAATATCTAATTTTTGAAAGTAAAAACCTGCTGGACCACCGTGATTTATAGATTTAAAATGTGCTGTAATGTATTGTGACTTAGCGTCCATAGCTTTCCCTCCAACTTCTGTATCCTGATTTGTAGTCTAATAAACCTTCCTGCTGCAGAAGGCATGTGCACGGTTGTTCTGAGGTGTAATACATCAACACAGCATTTCTAAACACAGAGCAATAATGTATTCAATTAAGGGAGGAAATAAAACATTGAGCTGTTTCTTATAATAAATCTTTTACTAAGCTTCCCACATCACGTGTTTGCTGAGGAAATAATACATGTCGTTCAGACTAAGGGTTATTGTAGACTGCTGAGGGAAACATGGAATTCTGGAGGTTTCAGCAGTCCTGTGAAACCCTGAAACATGGAAAGTGTACAAATTGGAAAAGGATGTAATATGTGACTAATGATACCTCTTGGGATACCTTTGGAACCCATATTTACTGTTATGATCACTAGGTTCGTTTAAGCTATAGGAGTTGAAAAGCAATACCCTAGTAAGTGAAAAACACCTCTGAGTTCATTAGATGTGGTTGTAATTTAAGCTCTAAAGGCTTTTTTCCTTGCTGCCATTCTTCATGTTTCTGGAAATGTGGTACTTGAGCTCCTAATAAAAGTGGTCTACATCATGACCATATAATCTACAGTTCCTGGAAAGCACATTTACACCTCCACATCTGTAGCTAAAGCCGGGACTGAACAGAAACTTAATTCATCCCAGATGTCACTCAAAAGAAAGTTCTGGAGAAAGACTGCCATGCTTAGAATTTTCTAGCCACCGAATATGTCCCAGACAATGGTATAAATATACAATCCAGGTCTTACAAGCCCAAATGTTGGAAACTCTTTTCATATACTATGTATGCCAAGTGCAAAATTAACTGAATCCCAGAAGTAAATCCCCAGTCTCCCTCCTCCATTTGTGGAGGTAAACAATGGCTATTTTCACATTATTTATACACATGATTCCAGGTCTTTCTGTCCTGAGCAACTTAACAAGAAATTTAGTTCTTCTGGCTTGGTAAGAAATCATTCCATAATGCTTTAAAGAAGTTTATATGACAGTTTCTTTGAAAAAAAAAGGTATATTATATGATTTGGGCTGCTAATCACCAGCATAGCATTTTGTGGATCAAAATAATTAGGCAATCCATTTCTATCTAGTGATCTAATAATACTCTTCTTTCCTTAGCTTTGGGTTTCCCTGATCAGTTCTTCTTTTCCTCTGTTATGGACTAGTTGGTATGGAATCAGTTTCTTTCCATTCCCAGGTGATATGCCTGACCAGAACAACTTTATGGTTGAAAAAGATCAACACATAAACCAAAGGATTCTCCACAGTTTGTGGAAATCAAATCAGGCAAGACTTCAGTCCCAATCTAATCTATTTATAGTTTTTAGTTCTGCCTCTTAAAGTCATGTATTTCTTGGTACCTTGCTTAGAGTCCCCTTCTTTCCACGTGAAGCCCACCAGGTGTGTGGGTGAGTGAGTCCGCACAATTTCCCAGGAGGCCCCGCTGATGCTGCAGTTTCTTAGTTGTGGTTCAGACAAGGCCACTGCAGGCACATTGTGCCTTATGAATAGTGTAGCTTTCTCTAGAGGAAAATCATTTGCTACTATGTCAGGTCAGATACAGAAGCCAGATACCTAGGTTCTTAGTTGGTGTAACCGCTCATAAAAATTACTATTTAATAAGGACATCCTCAGGATTTATTAAGGGACCAATGTAAAAATGGCCATGTGAAAAATAGTTTTGCACCTTTGCAAAACTGCTGTTAAAGATACTGCTCATTGAATATTTAATAATTAATCAGAGATCCATTCACCTGACAAATTCCTCTTAAAATATGTTTCCTGAAAAGCTGGTGTGTGTTCGTCTATTAAACATTGATATCTATACAACCCATGGAATTCTCTCTTTTCCTTTGGCTACAAAAATTAGAGCTAAATTCCCTGCTTAACTGTATCGATAATTTTATTCTAGTTTCCTGATATACTTTTTCTTTCCCCTTCCTGTGTGGAGGTCTGTGAAATGGTATTGGTAGTTTCTGAACACGGATTTGTATGCAAAAGTGTGTATCGTGTGTGTATGTATACTCACTTTCATTTTTCTGGGGAAAGAACCCAAAGTTTTCATCAGATTCTCAAAGGGATGCATTGCTCAGAAAAAGTTAAGGACCATAGTACTATGTGGCGTTTTATATCTTCGGTCTCACCTTTAACTCTTCTGGCTGTATAACAAATACGTTTCAATTATAAACAACCTGAGTCCTTTTTTGTAGGGGGAAAGGGAAGGAAAAGCTAGATGGCAGTAAAAATTATATAAACCTAAATAAAACAGCACATTTTGTTGTCAAGTACTCAGCCTGTTTGTTAGTAGGTATGATTTTGGGGGGCAATTTTTTTGTTTGTTTGTCTGTGTTTTTCAGAAACAGTAGGCTAAAAGAATAACCCTAGATGACATACATCTATAGGAAAATGTAATCTGGTGTCTTATCTTTTTAAATTTTCCTCCCATTTTAAAAATAAACTGTCTAGATAGGTCTATCTAGAGAGCCCCCTATGGAAAGGGTCTCCTAAATATTATAGGGAGATAGCAATATACATAGAAAATCCCTTCATGGTGTGTCATTGATATATATTGACCTTGAGACTGGAAAAGTCCACTATGTTGTACATACCAATGTGGAATTTTTAAGACAACCCCACAGGAGTTAACTTGCTAATTTGGAAACTAGATAAATCCAATAAAAGGAAAACTTGTTGAGAGAAAAAGCCTGGCTGGGAAAAAAAATCTCAGGACATCAGATAGTAACACCAAACCATTGGAGGAGCAGATATATTTCCCCCAGAACAAAATATCTTCTATCTTGCTTTTTCCAAAGTAATTTTTTATGAACATATTGTGAATTACACAGGACACCAACCCTGCTGCTTTAGGAACAAAAAGACAGAGCTGACAGATGTAGTTATTTGCCAGGAACAACCATGTGAAATTATAAATATTTTACAAGTGCAGCTTTCAGAAGAGTGACTTTTACTGCCATATTAATGCAACTTGCAAATTTATAGTCTGGGCATTTGTGGGTTATGAATGTCCAGTATTCAAGGCTAGTGCCAAGAACATGGTTTATGTTTTGAAATTCTTTTTTTCTCTGAACACAGACCTCTTGGCTGTTAAGGTCTATGTTATAATTCAGTTACACATGAGGTGCAAGGCTACATAGTTTATCAGTTTCCACTGCCAATGGCTGGACTCATAAATATACTCATTACAACATACTCCATTTAACAGAATGACACACAAAGCATAAAAATATCTCTAAAGAACAGAGAATTAGTAATTGTAGAAGCAGTAGTGACATGATTCCATGCCTCAGGCCAGACCCATAATATGTGACCTAAAGTTATAATTATGTATCATGATAATTATGTATCATAATATAAAAAAAACTGGAATCATATGTTTGGGGAAATAATATTTTAGTATATATTAGATCAACATCCTCATCAGTGTTGTCATATGCTTCAAAGGGTACACTACTGAAAAGACTTTAGTTATTCTACTAATCTTTCAGCCGGGGAATCACGGAGAAAGGAGCATCATTGCAACTCTTTCCTTGTAAGTTTGTAAGTTGATTTCCCTTGATCATGCCTAAGGTGAAATAGTCTTTCTAGTTTTCCAGATCTGGAGAAAGAGGAAGAGATTTCTTTGGGCTTGGGCAAATAAGACCTGGAATGAAATCTTAAAGTGACCAGCCTTTGTTCACACGTCAGAGGGTCCTCCTCTTTCAAGATGTTATAACCTAGGCAGAATCGTTGGCCATTGATGAGAGTCAGCATGATTGCCTGACCTGTCTTCCACTGAGTGGCTCTATTACCTTGAACATATCACTTCTCAGGGTTGCATTTCTTCTTCTGTAAAATGTTCATGTTTTACTATATGATTGCAAAATCCCTTCACAGCTATGATGATTTTTTTCCTAATGCATGTATGCCAACATATGTAGATATTGATAAATATATTACAATTTGCAATATTAATTGCTTATCAGCGTGCACACTTTTCATTCCCTAAACCGCAGGTGGAAAAAAGGCTTTTCTGTTTCACACCTTATGTCCACCATTTCTTGCTCTGTATTAAAACTGTGTATTATCCTTAAAAGAGTTAATTGGAAGTCTAACCCTAAATAATGGAGCATCTTGTGCTCTTACCAAAATTTGTAATTAGTACAATGAGTAACGCTCTCCTGAATTACTAAAGCTAAACAAACAAACAAATAAACAAACAATCCCAATTTATTCCAAGGCCTAATCCTACAGAGGCCTCCAACCTGATTAATCGTGCAGCAGGCAGTAAACTGCCCTTATTAGCTGACCTTAGACACTTCAATGAAATGGACTGCAGCCTGTGAAAAATGACACACATGCCCAAATCCCATGCAGTAATTATATTAGAAAGTACTCTGTTAACAGATTTTAAAGATAACCTTAGCCTTAAGAATAAGATTCTGTCAAGAGCAAATCCTTCTTCTTTCATTGGCTTCTAACTTAAGAGATAGAAGTAGTCAAATGCTTGTTATAATTACTCAGGAAAAATTTGGCCTTAAAATTGATTGAATCAATTTCCTTTATCTTATTATCTTAGGCCATAGCAATTAAAAAAAAACCCAAGTAGAATGATAGCACTCCATGATATGGACAGTCTCATATGTCCCTTGTTTGTTTATGTTTTCTTCCTTTTCCCTTTACCTCTATCCTGACCTTTCCTTTCTATCCTCCCATGAAGGTAAAAACCTAAAATGAAAATAAGTAGCTATTCATACTTTCTAACAGAGCCACATGTTCACATGACAAATGGAGCGTGACCATACAAAGAGACTAAAATGACATATCCTTATTGCAGGCTCAATTTACTTAATTTTGTGTCTTCCAACTATTATGACAAGGGTCATTCATTCTGCAGAATTAATGGCTGATATAAATTTAGTATAAAGAAAAGAGTTCTTCACCCACTGTATGGCCAACCTGTGGAATTTACTACCTTGTACCTTGCGAGGTCACAGATTTAGTCCAGGGATAAATTAGAAAGATAGGTAGATAATTTTATGGCCAGTCATAATACTGTAGTTATGCATACTAAGGTAAAGGTAATGGAATCTCATGTTTCAGGGAACAAGCTGATCATCTTAGGAGCTTTGCAGGAGTTCTTGTATTTCCTGAAGATGCTCTGAGCAAGTGGCTTGACTCACATTGAAGTTTTACCCCTCTCTGGCAGTATTGAATACTGCTGTGAACAGGATACCACATTAAGGTCACATTTTTTGTTTATTTTTTGGCAATGAAAACCACAAGTGTCTGCTAATACAATACCAAAGAACAATGAAACAACAAAATAATTTATTCTTCCATTTAACGAAAGTTTATTGAGGGCCTACCAAGCGCCTGTCACTCTTTTGGGTGTTTGGATACAACAATGAGAAAAACAGAGAAAAATCCCTGCTTTTATGAAACTTACATTCTAGTAGGGCAAGGGAGATAATAAGCCAAACAATAAGTAAGTTATATAGTACATTCGAAGGTTTGAAGTATGGAGCAGAGAAAGGAAAAGGAAACAGTTTTATAATTTAAAAAGAGTGGTCAGGAAGGGCATTATCAAAAGGCGACATTTAAAGCATGGAAATATGTGGGAGAAGAGTGTTCCAGACAGACAGAAAAGCAAGTAGAAAGGTCCTGAGACCTGCTGAAAGTAATCTATTAATTAAAATATGTTCTTGATTAATTGAAAGACTCAGGGAAATGACATAATCTGATTAATTTTTTATTGTTGTTTAAAATGCTACAACCCTTTTTATTTCTTTCCTTCTTGCTGAAGAAAAATTTTCTAAATTTATGAGATAATCTTCCTGCCTTGGTATTGTAGAACAATGCACACAGATACTAACAATGCACAGATCTACTCACCTTAGATTGGGGTTGAAGATTCCAAGTTGTCCATTACTGTGGCATTAAAACTATCGATGCATGAACTGAATCTGTATAGATTCCCAGATGGATTCTGGGAATTTAAAAATCAAATTTGGCACGTGTCAATTATATTGTCTTTTCTTTTCTTCTCCTTCATTTCCCCTCTGCTTTACTCTTTCCAGTTCTTTTAGAAACTTTTCTGCGAAATCTTGTTCTGGTTTATAGGTTCCTTTATCTTTTCTGCTCTTGCTGCAGTCTTTCTAAAGAGGTTTCTTTAGGAAGAACCCCTTTTATCCATTTAATGTTGGGGAGTAAAAACCATACATAAACTTAGTGGATTAAACAACATCTATTATTTTTCATGGTTCTGCTGGGGACTGGGAGGTTCTTCTGGTCTGGACTGGCTTGGCCAAGCTTGATGTGGTCTAGGATAGCCTCCATCCCATGACTCGGGGGTTGCTCTGTGTCAGCTGGGATGACAGCCACCTGTCTGTCATCATCCAGCAGGCTAGCCCAGGCTCCTTCACATGGTGGCAGAGAGGTTTCAAGCAACAACAGAGGGCAAGCCCCCATGTACAAGCACTTTTAAGCCTGTATTTATATCTTGCTTGTCAGTGTGCTATTTGCTAAAGCAAGTCACGTGGTCAAGCTCAGATGTGTTGGGTAGAAAAATAGATTCCACCTTTTGATGGGCTGAGCTGTAAAGTCAAATAGCAAAAGGGCTTGCATTTAGGGATGGGAGGAATACGTGGCCATTTTTTAGTTTACCAATCTGCCTTCTGGCCACAAATCATTCCCATTTTTCCTTCTTGTAAAATATGCTCGCTCGTATCACAGGACCTTCCCTCTCCCAAAATTTTATCCTAAGGTGTCAGGATTGAATTACAGGATCGTTGATATGTAACTGGTCCAGATGTCGATGAGGTTCCCTGAATACAACTTCTCAGGTGCAGTTCCTCTTGAAGTTATCTGGCCTCACACCCTACATAAAATAGAGATACTGGGACAGGGTCATTGCAGTAAACATTCCCATTTGAAGTCCCACCTTCCTCACTACTTGTATCCTTAACTGTATTGTTAAGGACACTGGGCCTGAACTTGTGCTCTCATACCTGGCCAGATTAACATGATTTGCTGCTTCTTTCTCAATGGCCCTTGGAAGTGTACAACGGAAGTGACTTAAAAAAAATTAGGGAGGTACAATTCCAGGAAGAACTGAGATATTTCTGTTTATAGTTAGTAAACACTAATTTTAGAGAGCCTATTCCCCCGACCGCCCGCGCCCCAGGAACTGTTTGCACAAATCCCTTTCTATTCAATATAAAAGATGAAGTAGCTTTGGCATATCCACAAAATGAAATACTACTCAGCAGTTTTAAAAAATGAACCTGTAACAACACAGATGAATCTTAAAATTATCATGTGGAGTGAAAGAAGCCAGCCAAAAAAGAGTATATATGACTGAACTAGAAAATTCGAAACTCACCTATAGTGATAGAAAGTGATATATATATATATATATAGTGATAGAGATTGATGACTGCTTGGGATGGAGGGATTACAAAAGCGCAAGTGAAAGCTCTGGGAGATAATAGATATTTTCACTATTTTGATTGTAGTGATGATATCATGGGTGTGTACACGTGTAAAAATTGTACACTTTAAACGTGCAGTTTATTATAAACTTTATCCGTAAACCTTAGTAAAATTTATATACATATATAAGAAAAGATAAAGTGGTAAACCCAGATGAGGATTTGGGGCATAAACACTAGAATATATAGCTTTGATCAGGGAAGAAAAAACTGAAATTCAAATTAGTGAAACTAGCAAGATTTTCATCTAAGCTTGTAATTCTGATCATCTATAATTCAAAGGTTACTGATTTAAATGGGTAAGCTAAAATAGTTTCTAACGTGGAAAACTGGCACCTTTCTAAGATCCAAGAAAGAATATAACTGCTATTTTGGTGTACCGTTTTGTTGTGGTTCTAGCTTCCATCACTAGGGAACAAAGCCGTCACCCCTGGAACACTTTATATACCAAAGTTCTTAAGGAAGCAATAATCAGAATAATAAACTTTTTCTAACACCTGAGAAATAATTGTCCATAGCAGTTCTGAAGTGTAGCCTGACACATGTTGCAAGATTCCCTTTACTCAAGAAGCAGGTAAACTTTCTTGCTGAGGGCCCAGTTCTTCTTCCTAGAATTGACTCCCTGGCTTATTGTCCTTTGAGATTCTTCTCAGAGGAGGGGAGTTTATGGCCCTCTGAGCCCTTTCCTCCCTCCTTTATAGCTCATGTTTGTAGTTGGGTTGCTTTCTTAGTCTGCTTCTTGCATGTAGAAAATTGGGGGCCCAGATAAATCTTTTCATTTTGAATTCTTTGTTTTAGTCCAACTCTCTTAAAAACTTGTGGGCTTCCTGTGAATCTAATTTGGGCCTACTCTATGCCCTAAAGGCCACATCACCAACTCTTTTTGAGAAGGCCACTTTCAACTTTGGGTGGCATGTTAGGCTGCTGTGATCAGACATCCTTAAGGTTCTAGGCACTACCTTACACTGTTCAGTGGTTTAACAGAGGGTCTTTCAGCCACACCCTTGATCTGGATCTTTACCTTGAAGTCATTTCTTACTTTGAGAATCTTTAATGGCAGGAGAGACCAGCGATATGAAATAGTTTTATTTTCTAAGTTCTCAAGTCCTGGCTCCTTTATGTTGCCTATGATTTCTGCAAGAAAACTGCACAGTTCTTCTTTAACTTACCTCTCCTTTTTTGTCCCTTATCTTATGCAATAAATACTCCTTCAACATTTTCCCTGGGACTCTGCTGTAGCAAATTAACAAATTCTTTAGGAAAATGTTCTGTCTTATAATTTATCATAGACAACAGTTTGGCCATTGTTTCACTGCTATATAACAGAGATTACCATTTTTCCAGGGTGCTGTAGCAGTTTCTTTACCCATTTTCTAGACTCTGCTAACAATTTATTTACCATTTTCCCAATTTTGGCTAACATTTTATTTTTTTTTTGCCACTTTTCCAGTCTCTATCTACCACCTTGTCCTAAAGTGAATGCTACATATTTTAAGTTGCTGTTACAGCAGTGCTCCTGTCCTAGTACCACTTTCTGTATCAGTTAGCCTTCGCTATATAACAGACTGTCCATAGCTTTGGATTAAAACAATAATATCTATATTTCTCACCGTTTTGTGGGTTGGCTGTGTGGTTTTTTTATCATCAAAACTTGCTCAGCTTGGGCTAGAAGGTCTAGGATGACTCTATACATGCCTGGTGGCTCTGTGTCTGTTGGAAGCGAAGCTACACTTCTGTCATTATCAGTAGGCTCGCCCAGGCTCATCCACAAGACACAAAGTCAGAGTGCACAGGGAAGGAGTTTGCACACATACAGGAATAGTGCACATAGAGTGCACACATACAGGAATGGGAGGAGTTTGTGTGCCACCTTTCGCAGTCTACCACACTCCTTCTCTTTTCACTTCAGTTTCTCTCGTCTTCTTTATTCTAGTACTGAGAGGACTTGGCTTTGTTGGCAAGCTTGATTGGTTGCCTTACCACTCACTGGCTTTCTTATGCTACCTGGTAAAGTCTGTGTGAAAATTTACTACAACCATGCATTTGGCATAATAGTTGTTCAATACCTAATTGAACTATGTTTCTTTAGATCTTCTTGTCAAGTTTAACTCTTCCCAGTTTCTGTTTGAGAATTCCATATTTTAAAATGTTCAGTTATTCCTCACTATTTGAGATGTAGTTGACTAAAACTGTCAAACTTTGGGGGGCATGGTTTACCACTCATGAGCTTTTATACTCCTTACTTAATCGTTAGGGAACTGACATTTTCTATGAAACTTACCTTGCCCTTAAGAAAATGAATGTCAAATACAATTATGATTTGTTTGAAGAATTGAATACTACAGTGGTAGGTTATATGAAATTTTTTTAAAAAATTCTGTTTTCTCTGCATCATGATTAGTGGTTCCAAAGGAAGAGGGAGTTTGAGAGAGATCAGATTTGGGGATGGGAATAGAATTATGTTTTGAGGAAAGCATCTACTTAAGGCTTCTGCATTTTAAAATCCATCAAAGAAGTCATTTATTTCTCTCATAAATCTGTAATGATGGCACAGTTGCACATAATGGTTTGTGATTTCCTTTGGTCAGCAAAGAGGAAAATGAAAGAAGTAAACAAGCACATGAACCTAGTAATATCCACCCAATATTTCTTAATAGCCCCTGAGATGGCAAACCTAAATGATCTTGCTTGCTGAAAATCATGGCAATATTTGAGAGGATGAATTTCCAGTCATAAATGGAACACAAATAATGAGATGATTTCTTCTGTCCTGCATAACCTGAAATGTTAGCCACAATTCCCTGCAACTGGGGGGCCTTCTGCAGTCACACAAAACTGTAACAGAATACTCAGTGTTTTCCTATCCTTAGTCTATTTCCTATTCTAGCTGCATAAAAAACTTATTAACATGTTTATAAACTAAAAGCTGAAGACAGAACCTTGACTTTGTTTACTAAACTCTCAAATTCATATCTTGTCATTTCAAGATAATTTTTCTGTCCCCCTCCCTCAAAACTGAGGAGTTTGTGTTATAATAAATATGTATACCTTACTTAAAAGTGTCTGTTTTAAACCAAGATGCACTTTTAGATACATGTTATTAAGAACAGTATGTAAAAATATCAACTTACCTACCTGAAAGAATCATTTTGTGAAGTGTGTGATAAACACACTATCATCTGAAGGGCAAACTCTCTTTACGTGAGCAGTTTATCACCAGGAAGAGTTTTTTGGACTTCATATCAGGTCTGTCAATACTATCACCATTACTTGAACGTCTGATGCCTCTGCTCTGGAATATTTAAATTGCCTCCTAACTGGCCTTTCTTGCTGTACTGCCACCAAATCATTTTATTCGTTGCTATCAGAGTAATTTTCCTTAAGCTGTCATTCCCTAGTTCAGAAACATTAACTATTTCCTCATAGCCTACGGAATAAAGCCCAAATTCCCTACTTGATACTCAAGGCTCTCTATTAGCAGGTATCGCCTCTATGTCCACTTTCGTCTTGACACAGTAATCTCAGAAAAGAGGTTAACTTTTCTTAAGAAAAAACACTTTATAGGGCTTCCCTGGTGGCGCAGTGGTTGAGAGTCCGCCTGCCGATGCGGGGGACACGGGTTCGTGCCCCGGTCCAGGAAGATCCCACATGCCGCGGAGCGGCTGGGCCCGTGAGCCATGGCCGCTGAGCCTGCGCGTCCGGAGCCTGTGTTCCACAATAGGAGAGGCCACAGCAGTGAGAGGCCTGCATACGGCAAAAAAAAAAAAAAAAAAAACCAAACAAAAAAAACACTTTATATAACGTAAGGAAAAATTATCTCTTAAGTAGACAGAGTCTGAGGATTCTGTATCATTTTAATCTGGAAAGCCTAGCACTGCTCCAGGTCTCATTTATTAGGAGACTTTTATGTGCCAGACATTCACACATAACATTGTCTTGTGATACTCAAAACAATTGTGTTGGGTATAACCACAGACAGTTTTCAGATAAGGAAGTCGAGCTCAGGAAAAAATATATACCCAAAGCTTCATGATGGCTCAGAGTGGAGCCAGAATTTGAATAGCATTCTCCTGGATCTGTAATCTGTGTTCTTCCCCCTTTACCACAGCTCTAGCAGAAGTTCATCATAATGCTGTTTTGATGCATCACAGAACCTTCCTATGGTTCTCTTAGGTGATCGCTACACGAGGATGACTTTGGGAGGTGACAGCACAATAAATGAACTTTTTAGAATTACAGTGTTTCAGGGACTTACTTTCATACACGCTAGGCTCTGAACTGTTCTTTCTCATTGGATCAGAACTGCATATTGCATGATGGCAAACAGGTATTTTCTTATTGACACTATTTTTTATTCTGGGTATTCGTCACCTGACGCGATGATGAAGATTAACTTGCAGTAATACTGAACATAAAGCACTTTATAAGGTCAGAGTTCACATTCTTTAATGCATTCAGTGGTGTTGCCAATGATACCAAAAGCAGATCAGGCCATGTATTCAGAAGATATTTCCTGGTATTACAGCTTAGCTTAAGTTAAGGGTTTCTAAGACATTTCAGAGATTTTACTGTGTTTTGGGTATACAGAAATAATTGAAATAGCCCTTAAAGACTTTTGTGAATTGCAAGGGACCTTTTTTCCTGCTACCTCCCAAATGGTCATATATTAGGAATAAATATTTTGTGACGAGCTCTGCAAAAATAGAGAATGCTTGATCACAGAAATATTGAATACTAATAAGAAACACATAGGCACTTCAGGTGCATTGCAAAAATATTTAGCTTGTTGAAGCCAAACTTAAGGTATATTTAATTTCCAGACTCCTACACTATAGTTGGGTTTGAATTCTATATTCCCAAGCCAAAACTGTTTTTAATAGGAAACTCTTTTAAATCCATATATTCCCCCAAATGTTTCTCCTGTATATTTTTGGATATCTCTCTCTCAGGAAGTGAAAATGGTCTGAATTTTATCCTACTTGGAAGCCAACAATTTAGTCTGCCAGTTTCATTGGTGCTGGCAGAAGACATGATATTCCTGGATCAGAAACCAAGGACAGTTTATATGACTCATAGCACTAGCAGTAGCCAGAGTATGAGCATTTGTGTCGATTCTTTGAGCCTCGACTCTTGCTGGGCAATGTGAAGAGGATCAGGTGATATTCACACATGCAATGAGGAGTATCATAGGTGAGGAACCCTGAGTTTAGGGAACCCAAATTGTTTATAATGGGTAGTAGGCATGCCTGCCTTTTCCTCCAGGAGACATTATTTCTAACTTCCAGGGCTGAAAGCAAATCTGCCCTTTGCTCCAGAGCAATACATTATCTATATCTCCCATGGCTGTTCACTACACATACATCCTGGAAAAGATAGTTGGGAACAAAGGCAGTCAGTGCTTCTACTTAAAAGATGTGTAAAAACGTGAGCGGCCCATGGAGTATTGTCTTCCAAAACTTAATTTCTGGAGTCCCAAGAAACTTCAGGGCATGCTACCAGCTTGACACATTGGGTAGAATTAGAAGTTATGCCCTGTGATTTGAGGGATCCTGTCTCTCAAATTAACTATGTATCATTGATTGTTTAACTTCACTCCTTTGACTCAAGCTTTAGGTCTACAAATGAGCCCTTTATCTAATTACAAATACCTGGAAATAGTTCCATTTTATCCCTCCATACTTTAGTAAATAGAAACTGGGTATTATAGGGGATGAATATTCCTGGGCTTAGAATTAGAGAGATGTGATCTTGAGGCCTGATTTTACCACTGACTGCACTGACCCTCAGTTTCTCTATCCAAAAACTAGAAAACAGTGGAGAAATGCTATAAAAATTCTGAGAGAAAATGCATACCAAACTAAAGTTTTATACCTATCTAAACATGAGGGTAAATGTGTTAACAGATATGTGAGGTCTCAACAGCATAAGTGTCCCTGCACCTTTTTTAAAAAAAAAAACATGGAAGGATATACTCCATGAAAGCGAATAAGTAAAATAAGAAAGAGGAAGGCATGAAATAAAAAAGATGAGTCTAACACAGGAGGGAGGCAAAGGGAATTCTCAGGATGATGGCAGAGGGGAGCGCCACAGTGGTAGGTATCCAGCAGCCTCAAAAACAATTAGTCCAGATTATAGTGGAAGGACAGAGGAGTCCTTAGGGAGGTCTCCAAGAAACAAATTAAACTGACAGATTGCCTGAAGTGTTTGACTACACTGAGAGGAGTTTTCAGTTCTAATGGAGAGTTTGAGAATGAATTGACGATAGGTATACAGAAAATCAAGAAACCCATAAAACAGAGGAAGTATAAACTTTTAGGAAATAAAATGCTGTTCAAGAACTCTAATTATATTACGTGACTGAGCTTGTTAACAATATTAATAGATTCATAATTATGGAAACTTCAATTATAGATTTAACCTAAAAGTATGCTGTAGTTATGTTGGGAAGATAGCGGAGGGGAAATATGTGTATGCTTTTTGGGGGGGTGTGGAGGATGTGTTGACAGGTAATTTCTTTTCCAGAAGGAAGCAAATAATGTTTAAAATGTAAAAATCAAGAAATAACTGTATTAGCACATTATTTATAAAGTTGATGTAAACACCAAAAGAAATGGCTAAAAGAACTGAAAGTGGTTACCACAAGGAAACAGAAGTAGGGACTGGGAAAGGGTGGGCTAGAGGACTTTTTGTCATGTTTTACTTTTAAAAGGATGTGCATGAATTACTTTGATCAAAATTAAATTTAACTTTAAAATGTAATGCATTTATTGGCCCATCGCCAGTTAAATGTTTAGCAGAGATTAGTTAAATTAGAAATGGGATGGACCTAGTGTAACAAAGGCACACACCAGAAAGCAGAAGGTGATGCTATTAGGAGAGGTGAGATTTATATTTCTAGCTCTTGTACATTTTTTTTTTTCCAGGGCCAGTCTTGGCCACATCTTTGATCTCACATCATAAACTATGTTAGTTGAATATTTAGTACATTTAGAAGCTGTACTAACTTGTATGGGACACTAAGGCCTGTATAACACATTACTACTCTAGCACACTAAATGCTATTGTCTCAGCCTGGGTAAGTTATTGCATCTTCGGTGAGTGTCTCATTCAGTATCCAGGGGTACTTTGACCCACTGGAGGAATATTGCTGCATTGCTTATTGAATACATGTATGGGTGGGAGATATTTCTGTAGGTCTGTAGAATTTAAATTCACAGTCTCCTGAGTAAAGATGATGTCCAGTTCAACATTCTGAATTGTACCTAGCAATTGTTATTGCTCAATAAATATTATAGTAGTAATGCTTGGAGGGCTGGGATGCTTGCATCTTGGACAAAACCGTTGCCAGTTGTGTGGAAATGAGCTCAAACTGTGGTCACATTTCTAGCTGACTCTCAAGTGTTGCGCCTGTGTTAGGCTGCTCATCATGTGGTGCTTCTACTGCTTTACTTCTCAGGGCAGTTCAGCTAATGTGGATCTCAGAGCTCTGAGATGGCTGCAGCTTCTGCTTTACGGATTGTATGCAGTTTTTGTAATCTGTACTAATAAGCTGGGGAGGTGGATGGTAGGAGAGAAAGGAGTAGTGTAAGAAAAAAGAGTTGTCAGACTTCTGCATCCCCTTTTCTGTTAATTCATTAAAGAATTCGAGCAGCTGTTATGCACAAAACACAGTGCTAGACTGGGGATGCAGAACTACAAAGACACAACCCCACACCTCAAGGAGTGTACAGTTTCGGTGGAGAGACAGAGTTATGAATGCTAATTATAGTATCAGGCAGAATGCTCAAGAAGAGCATGTCTGTGGGGTTACAGGATCTGGATTTCAATTCCCCACTTACTAACTGCCTGGCTTTAAACAAGTTAATCTTGTAGAGGCCTCTATAAGATGGAATAATAATGGTGATGATTAAATGAGTTAATGCTTGCTTAGCAAAGTGTCTGGCACATAGTAAGGCCTTTAATAATAATATAATAATAACAATAATAATTTTATTATAAACAAGCAAAATGTCATGGGAGCAAGATGGAAGGAGTTTCTACTCCTACTGAAGGAATTGCTATTGGGATAGTTTACTAAGGAAGTGGCAACTGAGCTGACAACTAGAGGACGAACAGGAAGAAAGAACAGATGGAAGGGGATAGTATTTCAGCATTTCAGAATCAGGGAACAGTATGAACAATGACACAGAGATATGAACGTTTTTAACTTATTTAGGAATCAGGTTTGCTTGGGGGATTTGTAGTGAGGGGTAATGTTAGAAAGTGAAATGAATCCAAATGGGCTGTACCTGGAATGCCATAAAAAAGGCATTCAAATTTTATGTGGCTGGTAGAGATAAAAGTTAAGAAGCTATTAGTTGTTACCCAGTTGAGAGGAGATGAGGAGGGCACTTGTGTGCTTTTCTGTGGACATTGGGAATGTGGGAAAAACTGGATACCACCAAGTGCCTGGGAGGATTGTCTTGCCATTAGCTAAGGTGGAACCCTAGAGGAACATCTGGTTTACAAGGAAAATAATGACTTCTGTTTTAGAAATTGATGATTGTTTTAGTTCTCAAGCTCATTAAAAAATTATTTTCTCAAGAAAAGATTTCTTAAATCAATGATTATATGAAAGCTAAAGTTTTGTGTAGCCTCAGAGGCAATAACATATGAATAATTTGACTTTCAAGTAGCCTATGTGCCATGCCAGGAAGTCATATAATATGTAATGAATTATGTTATATACTTTCAACACAAGAATCCATTAGCAATATTAACATGTTAGACACTCTCTACAACCCCTTCAGCATCCCCTCATACCTTAGCAGGAAGTGTAGCATCTAAGATATGATTGCTGATAATTTAGCAGGAAGAATATCTCTTCACACTTGTGTTTATTTAGCTTTCCATTTGCTAGAGTTACCTCCTATGCATATTTTAAGAACTTGTTATTGGCTTATGTATAAGGCATGCATCAAGAACTGCTATTAAACATTCACATAATGCTAAATTTGGTTGAAAGTCAGCAAATTGAATATGGAACAAGATCTCCCTTTTGGATGGCTGCACTTTTATTCTCACTCATAGATTCACCCTGGGATGTACCCTTGAATTCAGTGGGTATTGTACATGCCTCAGGCTGGAAGAAAGGGAAATACCAATTCACTTACAATTCTTTTTGATATTTATTTTTACAGAGACCCAGTTAGGTGATTTCTGTTAATACCATCAACTGTGACCTAGAACGCTAAAAGAAGATGAGCTGACCAGGAATTTGGATGAAGGGATTTAATGGAGCTGAGTGGTACAACATTCCTTTTGAGAAGCATTTGCCTGCACCTTGAATCAATCCTCCAAGATTAAATGAGTTTAAGTAACAATCAGATATTTTCCCACCAGCTTGCAATACAGCTTACTTCCCCTGCTCCATCCCGGTATTTCTAAGGTCAGTAAGACAACGTCAGAGGCCTATATCTGGTAATTGTCAATTATGTTTTGTTTCCCTGCTGGGCCCTTTCAACACTAGAGTTACTGCAGGATTGGTCATTCATTCATTGATTCAACATTTTTTGTCCTCTTCCTGTGTGTGAGGCACTGTGCTAGGTGCTATAAACCAGGTGCTGTGGATACAGAGTTTAAAAAGATCTCTGCTCTCATGGAACTTAAATTGTATTGGGGGAAGGCAAATCATAAGATCAAATAAATACTTTTAAATACTATGAAAAAAAATAAAACAAAGAGCTAGTGATTGGATAAGAGGCTGCTTTAGATAGGGAAGTTCAGGAATGGCATTATCTGAGGAGGCAACATTTGAGCAGAGACCTGAAGAAGGAGCCAGTCATATGAGCATCTGGGGAAATATAAAAACTTAATTTGGTGACAAGAGCAGTAGTATGTACTTGGTTAAGAGGCAGCACTGATGTAAGGAACTAGTTACTAGATAAGGATGGATGGAGAGCTTGCAGTTAATGTGGGTTTAAAGCATAAACTACATTCAAACAACTGTTTCCATTCCCTTAGGGAAAATAGGGAGTAGTGAAGCAAAAAACAACACCCCTTCTCCTATTCTTGGTCACAGAATTTCTAGGTAGACATATAGTTTAGAGCCACCATATCAGCTCTGCATGGCTTATATTTGGACTGTAATATGAGAGAGAAATAAACTGCAATCTTTTTAAATTTGCCAGTATGTTGGATTGTGTTATGCATGTGATCTGTATGCTGACTAATATACAGTAGGTTAAAATAATGCATGGGGTAGTGATAAGATTGAAAGAAATTTTGAGAAAAGGAAAAAAACCCCACTTGTCAACCAACTTTTTAAATACAACGATCTTAAAACTTGTATATTATCTTCCGAGACTCATCCACATGCACATTTTAACATAATTGTAATGAATTTACATACCATTTGACATTCTGCTTTTTCAGATTTAATCCTATATGTTACATATTCTTCTCTGTTTTAACGTAGTTGTCATAGTTATTTTTAGCAGCTTTATGCCATTATAAAGTGTTGCTGTACTATAATTTACAAATCCATTCAAGGGATACATTTTTAAAAATTAGGTTTATTAGTAATCTAGTTGTTGATCTTTTGATGAATCTGGTTTGGTCTTTGAGAGTCTCTTAAATGCTTAGCTTGAGCCT
This sequence comes from Monodon monoceros, assembly GCF_005190385.1. NCBI lineage: Eukaryota > Metazoa > Chordata > Mammalia > Artiodactyla > Monodontidae > Monodon > Monodon monoceros. The sequence goes on along the minus strand of NW_021703776.1, from coordinate 56,427,481 downwards.
GAAATGTATACCTGGTAGGAGATAAGTAGAATAAACAATAAATGTTAGCTGGCATTATTATTATTGTTATTAGGATTGGACTCCATTGTCTATCCCTAGAGATGGGAAAGTCAAGAACAAGATCTGGTTTGCAATGGTAGGTGGGGTGAGTTGGAGGACGATGATGCAAACAAACTTTAATGAGCTGTAACCAATCAATACTCGTTTGCCATTTGTAAGACATCTAGTTGTTAGTTGTAAAATTTATACGTTGTGCTCATTCTTCAGATGTTCTGGGCTGCAGTGCCAACCCAGTGCCAAGCCTCCCTCTGTTACTTTAACCATGTCTCCTCTCCCTTTACTCGAATTGCTTCACCCCGTCTTGGACATTCAGTGTTTCCTCTGTGTGGTTTCAGGACATATGTGAGCTTGCTTAGAGTTTTGGGTGTCCTAATAGAAATGGAACACTAAGAAGAGCATTTCACAAAAAAGCTTTTAAATTTCTCATTTAGTATTGTTTTCGTTAACAGTCTAATATGGCATTGAGTGGAGATGATAGGGTTTCTCATGTTGGTGAGTTCTTGATGGTAGAATAATCAATTAATTTGGAAGTATTTCTGGTAAAAATATATTTTAGAATTTTAAAATTAAATTTATTTTTGTTAGAGTGATATTTTAATTAACATTGTATATAGGTAATATAATCACATTATTTCAAAGACCAAAGAGCATAAAAACGCATATACATTCTCATCTGTCCAGTCCCTCTACTCCCCTTGTAATGAATCATTGTTCATACTTTTCTTCCCTACAGAGTTTCCTGATGTATATATAAGCAAATATAAATATATTTTCCCTCTTTTTTTCACACTCTTCTGTATCATAAGAGGCATCTTTTGAAGAAATAGATTTTCAGTGTATTGTCAACACATAAAGTTTAATAGATAAAAGTAGTTTCTGGTAATATTATAGGTGTGATAATATTTCAAGGGCATATTCAGAGCCTAGAATTTGGAATTATTTTCTTCTTTGAAAGTTCATTGAAATAACACTATAAGGAAATTTCACATGATGTACTTTATGCTGCTAAAACAAAAGAACACAAATGGTCAGGATACAGCTGGAAAATGTGTCAGATTTCAAAGTCCAGGTTTTCACAGCTGTGCAGTACTTACAGCCCAAGTGTGTACATCACTAAGGCACGAATATTGTTGCTGGCTACCCTATAAAAGATGTCACATTTCAGGTTGGCACTTTGTCATTTCTGAAGTCTGATATCAACAGTTAAGATCTAAAATCATTTATTTTAAGAGCATAAAGGGCTGATAATATAATATGATACTCTTGCCTGTAACAGAAACCCCAACTCAAAGTGGCTTAAATGATATGTAAAATTTCTTGGTTCATATAACCCGAAGTCCAGTGGTAGATTAGCCTTCTGGATTGATTGATATAATAATTCAATTCACCAAGGATCCATGTTCTTTCTGTCTTTGCTCTCTGCTACCAGCGATGTCTACATTAACTTCAGGTTGATTTTTCTCATATCTGTACTCCCCATAGGAACTGGGATTATTCACTTTTCTGAGATGGAGTGGTGTGGAGCGGGGAGAGGCCAGCAAGGAATACTGAACATCAAGGAACTCTGGGGAACTGCCCCTTAGTTGAGACTTGGGAATGAACCACCATGTGTGCACCTGATGAACTTTACAATGACCGGACAGAGAGCAATGTGAGCAAGTGGGTTTTTTTCGAGACTGCAGTATATCTTGTTTAAGATCAGGAGTGCAAGGTTAACTTTAGCTGTACATTGGAATCACTGGGGAGATTAAAATTGAAAATACTGTTGCCCGAGTCCAGTTCCCAGAGATTCTGATTCATTTGTCCAGGGCTGGAGTCCAGATATTAGAATTTCAAAAATGTTCTTCAGGGGATTCTGATGTGTAGCCAGGACTGAGAACCATCTTCTAGGAATGAAAGAAGTCCAGGACTCTTAGGAAGAATAAACCAGAGAAGTCAAACACAAGAGTAAGTTTTATTTTAATTCCTAATGAGATAATCATCATCATTGTCATCATAATAAACATCTCACATTTATTAAGCACTTAACATAAAGCTAAAAATAGTCATTATTTTAATGAAAATAAAGGCAGAATCAGACAACGTACATTTTTACAGTGATAACAAAAATAAGGAACGAGAAATACCTGTACCATATTGCCCTCCTTTCTTTACTAATTAACAGCATGTTTGCTAATCTTTGTACATTCTAGTTGCCCCAACTCTTGAATCCACTCATTTCCCTCTATTCCACTCTTCTTACCTTGAATCAGCACAGTACAATCTTTCACCTGTGTCATTGTGGAGTCTCCTAGCTGGGTTTGGTATTTCTTCCCTACACTCTCTTTCACAAAGCTTCCAAATGAACTGTCTTTTAGTAAAGCTATTATCATATCAGTAATATTATCCCTTTACTAAAAAATCTCAAATTCCTTTGCCTGGTCTTCTAATGCCTGTACAGTATATGGTCCAAATCTACTTTTTTTTGTCTTATCTCACACTTTCCTCTTTTATTCACTCCATGCTTTAGTCAAATTGAATTAGTCATGATATCATAAACACACTTTGCATATTTACCCATTAACACTCTGCTTAAGCTTACCTTTTACATATACGAGTATCCCCTACATTTTGAAAATTCACTTTATGGCACTTTGTTTTTATGAAAGACTTACATTAGTACCTGTTTTAGCTCACTGAAAGAAATCCAAAGAGGATTTTTTGCTTTTTACCAAAAAATAAGCAAAAGGCAAAAATAGTGTTAAAGCATGTGTTTCGTAGTCAGCTGTTATAGAGGCAGTGCATACCCCAGGCAGTGAGTGTTCCCCAGGAACTACACTCAGCCTCTCAGCATCAGGCCACCATAGCTTTCCACTGTGTCTGTGAATATCTGTGCTTTATCTCAATTTATTTTGTGCCTCCATTAGCAAGATGTGTCCTAAGGTAATTGCTTCTTTGCTTTACACAACTGTGGCTTAGGAAAGGTTTCATAGGAACACCCTACTCTTGCATAGCAAAGGAATCCTGTAATATTTTCTCATAATTGAGCTGGAAGAAATATTATGTTTATCAAAGATCCATAGCACTTTAACTCAATTTATCATGTGGCATCTATCTTGTTGTACTGTGCAATATGGTGATGTCTATATGCCACTTGCCTTATAGACTGACATCTTTGCATCCTCCTCTTTGCGTATATTTGTTGAATGGATGAATGAACTTCCCAGTTTCTTCTTCTTATGAACTTTAGTTCTGCATGTTTCTGTGGTTCCAGACCACTTGTAAAAGTTTAATAGGAGGGACTGGTGATAAAAATGTCTCATGTCTCAGCTGGCAGCGTGATAATGTTTAATTATTTTCTGACTAGTTCCACAGTTACTATTTACAGGCATACCTTGGAGATATTGCGGGTTCGGTTCCAGACCACCATGATAAAGTGAGCGACATGAATTTTTTGGTTCCCCAGGGCATATAAAAGTTATGTTTACATTATACTCTAGTCTATTAAGTGTGCAATATCATTATGTCTTAAAAACCAATGTATATACATTAATTTAAAAATACTTTATTGCTAAAAAATGTTAACCATCATCTGAGCCTTCAGCAAGTTGAAATCTTTTTGCAATAGTAACATCAAAGATCTCTGATCACAGATCACCATAACAAATATAATAGTAATGAAAAGGTTGCAATACTGTGAGAATTACCACAATGTGATACAGAGACACAAAGTGAGCAAATGCAGTTGGAAAAATGGTGCTGACAGACTCGCTCATCGTAGGATTGCTACAAACCTTCAATTTGTAAAAAACCCACTATCTGTGAAGTGCAATATAGCAAAGTGCAATAAAGTGAGGTATACCTGTACTGAATACCTGTTGTCTGCCAGACATACAAATATAATCCGTAATTCCTACAACAATCATCTCATTCTTATCTTTCAGACAAGTAAACTGGTACTCAGGGTAAATAGCTTGCCCAATTTCCTCCATAAATTGACAGAGCTGAAATTCCAGACTTGCTCTGTTTCTATCCAAAGCCATACAGGACAGGGTTAAAGCTGAAAATAGAGACGGAGGCTAGATATCACGGTACTGTTTTGGTTTTTTTTGTTTTGTTTTTTTAGCTCATCTGGACAAGGTCAGATTCCCATCTGCTCATCCACACATCAGTCTATTATGACTTTATTCCAAGTTCTACCAGGAAAGCTACTTCTCATCCAAATGTACAATTAAACAAACAAACAAAAAAGCCAAATCTGCATTAGATACCTTGAATCCAGCCCAATCTAATTCTGCAGAAACCATCAGAAACCATTAGGATTTAATAACAGGGATTGAGAGGCATCAAAATGGGAGAATACAGAGCTGTTAATGAGAAAAATTTCACAGGGTAAACAAAATTGGTATGAGAGCTCAGCCTCTAAATTCAGTCTTTTTCTTGTTACTTACATATTCATAGGATATAGAGGTTTTGCCTACATGACCTCAAACTTTCAGTTTCAAAGTGAATTTGACTTTGTTACCTGAATATTCCCCCAAATAACCAGATTTATTTTTAGCCTTCGATATGTTTACCTAACATTTTCACTTCTCATCCAGAGACAGCCTTGCAGAAAACTATGAACATCAGTTGAATAAAGACAATTCCAGTCCTGTAGGTTTAGGCCTAGAAAATTAAATTTAATGGGAATCTGACAACCTAGCTCTAAAGCTGTTACTAGAACAGGGTTATTATTTAGTTCAACAAAGAGGACATCCATTTTTCTTACTCAAATGTGTCCCTGTACTATAAATTCCTGTCCTAACTCACTCTTGTGAAGGCCAACTGTGAAAATAAGTGGTAACAGCAGCCAGGAAGAAGCCTCTTTTAAAACCCTTGAGTGAGAACTATGGGTCCAATTTGATTTGACAGCCTAAGGGACATTAGGAGAGACAGTTCTGGCCATCAGATTTTTATGGTAGAGCAGAGATGTAACTTTAATTCTCATATAAGCTTCAACTAGTTTTTGGATACTCTATAGAGTGACTGTCACACTTAAGTTCAGGACTGAGATTTCCAGAGTCAGAACTGCTCTGCACCTCAGTTGCTTTTTTGTCTCTCAAGTAATAACGCACAACTAGACAAAGTGGCTACCCAGGTACCACAGAGATTTTGTGATGAGATGTGAAACTAAAGATAAAGCATTTCCTAGAATCTCTAAGATATAGGAACTGCGTTTTTTCCAGTGTGATATGCCTTTTATTAGTGAATACCTTTATTAGTCTTCATAACTGTAGGCTAATGAGTCCCAATTGACACATATATAGAAAGGATACCAAATTGGTCATAAATATGACTTTTACTCTAAGTCAGAGAAAAAATTAGGTGACCAGAATAGTTGGCTGATATTTGATGCTTACCAGGTTCTCAATATTCAGACATTTAAAAATAATTTTCTGTAGGCTTTACTTATTTTCTTCCCCCATTAGCTTGAGAGTCAGTGGCTAGATAATGTTACCACAAGGTAGGAAGTTTAAGTTCAGTTCATAGCACAACACGGAGTTACTGTTGAGCAACTTAAAGTCTCTTTATTTTTTTTATTTTTTAAAATTTTTTTAAATTTTTATCTTTGCGGTACGCGGACCTCTCACTGCTGTGGCCTCTCCCGTTGCGGAGCACAGGCTCCGGACGCGCAGGCCCAGCGGCCATGGCTCACGGGCCCAGCCGCTCCGCGGCACGTGGGATCCTCCCGGACCCGGGCATGAACCCGTGTCCCCTGCATCGGCAGGCGGACTCTCAACCACTGTGCCACCAGGGAAGCCCCTATTTTTGTTTTTTGATTTATAAAATTGGAAGATTAATATCTTGATCTCAGAGGAAGGCTGTGAAAGTAAATTAGATTAATAACCAGTAAATATGGAAAGGCTCTGAGCAGATGAACAAAGAGTTATTAAGTATATTTGGTTGTAACTATGTTTAAGGAATACTGGAATGTAAATTAGTACAAACTTTTTAGAACGCATTTTGGAAATCCCTATTAAAATTCAGAGTAATAATATTAGGGAAAGGGAAAGGCACTTTTACTTTTCACTTTATACCAGTTTGATACTTTTTTTTGCATGAGAATGTGTTACATTATCATTTTTAACTAAATAACTTAAAATAAAGAATACTGTGCTATTTTTAAAGAAGGAATTCTTAAAGGGAAGTGAATCATTAAAGTTTGTCTTTATTTCTTAGAGCAGTTGGAGACCAACCAGTTACATATTTCAGTATTAATTTTTATTTTAGAATGGTAACATATTAATGGCTCAGTGTCCCATGATAACAGCTTCAACATAGACTATCATATTCTGTATTCTGAGCATAGGATATGAAAGTTCGAATAAAAATGCTTCTGGTCAGCCTAAAACACTTTTAAGAAATTCTCAAATGTCTGTGTCTTTCCTTCTCAGATTTCTTCAAGTTGCACTCTAACTGCTAATGTCAGGGAGAGCAACAAGGAGAATCAGAGCAAAAACTACTTCCAAATCTTCATTAGTGCAGTGATAAATAACCTTCCGAAAGTATCTACTATTACAGGAATTTTTGGAAAATCTTGAGGGGGAGAGGGAAAAAAAAGAAAAAATGAAAACCAACCCAAGAAAGGACCAGCTTTAGAGTATTTTTTTATAAACAAGCACTTTCATCCAATCATTTTGCATAATACATTCAAAATGCAAAGTAAATGTGAAGCTTCCATTCAATTGCAGTTAAATTTATGATTAATACATTTGCTTTGGTTAGTCAGTTGATCAGCTAATGCTCTGCTTTTAGCTAACAGAGAGCGGATTCTACACCTAAGCCCCTCTAAGAAAATGCAATAGTAACAATTACTATTTAGTTTTTAAAAATATTGGCAACCCATTTCTGAGCCTCCTGGCAAATATGGGAAAAAAAAAAAACAGGTGTAGATTAACTTTCCCATCATCTGGAGCTTGAAACAGATTGCTAATCTTTCAAGTTCAGAAAACGCCACAATTAAATTTGTGAAGAAGGGTTTTATCAAGCCAAAATGGAGAAACAAGGTACTAGACTTTAATACACAAGAACGTTCAATCAGGGGAGGTGAGCAAAGGTGCTAGCAGCATGTGTCAAACAGAAAGTAGAGCTATTCCCTAAAAGGTTTTTTTTGAAAAACATATTTTCTAGGATTTCAAAGCTTAGTGCTGACGTAGACTTTGTTCTGCTGTTATTCAGCAAAAAGAAACATAGGCAACATCTGTGGCAGACTGCTAGTTATTTCCTAATAGCTTCTTCCAGACTAACAGAATTCTGAGCTGAGCATGAGGTCACCCTGAATAAATACTTTCCAGACCCCTTTGAGCTAGTGTCACCATGTAACTAAGTTCTGGCCAGTGAGATGTAAATGGAACTGTCCTATGGCAGCTTGAGAACCTTCCTAAAGAAAAGGCTAGTACGTGCCTTTTGTCACTCTCCTTTGACACTCCTCCATCTTCCTGCCGGGAACATAGATGATGCCATCTTGGACAATGAAGTTGAAACCTCACCTACAGAAATTTTATTCTAAGTATAAATAAGGAAAAAATGAAACCATTTTGGCAATCAGGGAGAACTTTAGAGATTTCTAGACCAATAATAAATGAAATAGTGCCCTCTGACCTCAGAGTCTCAGTAAGAGAATGAATATGAGTACTGCATTGGAAAAAGTTTAGTGAGTAGATGGTGAGATATAAAAAGCAGGTTGGAAGGCAGACTGGCATGAATTTGAAGTTGGAAAGAAACTCAGGGAGGTTCATCAAGGCTGGACTGGCATAGTTATTGCCTTTGTAAATATGATGTTTTCAAACTGCATCCGTTATTCAAGCCTGGAATTTAGGAATGATGGTCTCAGTAGTTTTTGTTGAAGGAATATGTGTTTTGATGTATGAAGCACTGTTTAACAGTTATATACAACAATAAGGAGACTAAAGTCATAGGCATTCATGTATTTTCTACAAATAGCTTTATTTACTAAAATGATATTTAGTTGGTAGTAAGATTACGTATCCTGGTTCTATTGATTATTTAGAAATCTCTTATTCAGATAATAGATTTTGTAGGTGTATATTAGTTTCCAATTGCTGCTGTAACAAATTACCACAAACTTAGGGGCTTGAAATAACACAAATTATTATCTTACAGTTCTGGAAGTCAGAAGTCCGAAATGACTTTCACTAGGCTAAAATGAAGGTGTCAGCAGGGCTGTGTTCCTTCTAGAGGCTCCAGGGGAGAATCCTTTTCCTTGCCTATTCTAGCTTCTAGAGGCCACCTGCATTCCTTGTTTGTGGCCTCTCCCTCTATCTTCAAAGCATCTTAAAATCTCTATGCTTCTGTCATCACATTTCTTTCTCTTACTCTGACCCTCCTACCTCCCTTTTATTAGGACTCGAGATTATATTGGGTCCACCTGGATAATCCAGGATAATCTCCCTATTTCAAGATCCTTAATTTATTCACCTATACAAAATACCTTTTGTCATGTAAGGTAACATATTTACAGGTTCTGAGGATTAGGATGTGGACATCTTTGGGGGACAGCCATTATTTTGCCTACTGCATTGTGGTAGACTGAATTACTGTTCCAACTCTTCATTTTTCCCCAGAAATAGGACTATACATCCATGTCCTTTGCAGTAATTTTGCATTGTCCTCTTTTGGTTAAGGAGTATTTCCCCACCCCTTGGCTCTGGGATTGACCATGTTACTTGCTTTGGCCAATGAGATCTTAGCAGTTTTGATGCAATCAAAGGCTTGAAAAGTGCTAATGGGACTGAGCATGCTCTCTTGCACCTCTGTCATTGCCGTGACAAGAACATGCCCAAGTCAGAGTCAAGTGGAGTAGAGCTGAATAGTCCTAGCTGAGCCCAGCCTGGATTAGTTAACCTTCATCTGATCATTGGCCACCCCACAGATCTCTGAGAATTATTGTTAAGTCAGTGAATTTTGAGAGACTTTATGCTTTATTTTTGTGGCAATAGCTAACTGATACAGTAGAGATCTTGGATTTTCCTCTTTCCTGTTCTTATTCTCCACCTATGGCTATTTTACTGATAGATAAATAATTGCTTTTTTGGTGTGCCTAGATTATTAAGAAGTACATGCCTTGATGTTAACTAATCTTATTGTGGTAACTATTTTACATTATATACATATATACATGTATGTATACATATATACATTTTAAACCTATCCAATGTTATATGTCAATTATATCTCATTAAAGTTGGAAAAATTAAAACAACAACAACAGCAAAACTCCACAAGCTTTACCTGATTGTAGGAGAATAAGGACAAATATACTTAATTTTTTGTCACTATAGTGAAGGTCATTTATACTTATGTGGATCTACCCAGTAGTTTTCCAGGTCAGTTTTTTTTTTTCAACCAAAGCTGAGATATATGAAAAAAGGACAAAAATTAAATGGGGGGGGGAAGGTGGGAAAGGAATGGAAGAATATCTGAGTATAGTAATATATAAGCAAATTCTTGGAAACTATATAAGGTAGTGCTTAAAATTCTGTAAAAATTTTTTATTTGTTTGCTAGTAGAGGGACACTATAGAAAAAAGGGAGAATTTGTTTGAGCCTTTTAAATTTTATTTAATTTTATTCTTATCGGTCTTAAAGTAATCATTTGCAAAACACTCCTGTTTAATATTGACAACTTTGAAAGTCACTGAAAAAAATTAAATGGCAGTTTAATGTTAACAGCTGCTTATGGTTACCAAATCCATCAGAGCCCTTCATGAATATATCAGGCACAAACCCACTGAATTCTGTTGCTGAAGACAGCTTGGTATTTTAAAATTGCCTAGTGAGAATAGATGTACTATAATAAGCGGAAGGACTCCGAGCACAATAAAGGCTCGAGACACTCCGAGTCTTTACATATAGAAAGAAACCTACACCAATTTCTAATTGTTTAATGTTCTAAAATCTCTGCCAACTTAGCTATAAAATGATGTCTAGAAATGTATTAGAAAATTATGCTTCATCTAAAGTCATGTTTTTAATAAGTACAATAACATAACAAAAATAAAATAAATTCCTGTAACAAAAATAATTATTATAGGTAAGGGTAGGGAAAATTGAGTAAATAGTTCATGTGGAGTCAATGATTGAACTCTGATTAGTTCAATCAGAGCTCAAATGTGAGTCCATCAAAGTTTAAATAATAAGGCAGTTATGCTCTTCAGTTTCAGCCTTCTAGAAGACTATCTTCTCAGTAAATGTTGGTAAGGCTGTTGTGGGGACCAGAGGTACCCTAAAGAAACTGGAGGGAACGCAGTGTGAAATATGCCCGTGGACACCTTGCTTGCTTTACATGGCTAGTCCCAAAACCATTCCTTGGTAGGTCCATGCAGCCTGCCCTCTCTCAGGATATTTTAAATTCCAAAATACTGTCTCAGTTATCATTCATCCAAAACCACATTGTGCTTAATCCAGGTATTATACAAGACCTGACTTCTCAAACTAATCTAGACTGAGGTGCAAAGGCAAAGAGTCATCTGTCCACTCTCCCAAGTCTCTAATTAGTACAATTTCAGGAAGTGTAAGTCAGGATCATCCTGGGGAATAGGGTGAACTGGGGATGCTTAAATTACACCAGTGACTTTGCATCATTATCTCTCAGGTTAAGCATGAGGATAACTCTCCCTAAGTCTATAATGAGCCAAGAATAAAATAGAATTTTCAAGGTCACTCACTCGGGCCTCTGAGTAGAAAGTAGAGATTCTGATGACGAGAATTAAGGGGGAGAATCAAAAGTTCTTGTCTTTTTTATGTACCTGCTCACAGAGTAACCGTACCAAACCACAGAGGAGTAAAAGAGGAGAGAAGAGGGTCTGTTTTCAATTTTATATAGTAAAAAAAATGAGTATTTTCTTGGCATGTTCCTAGTGCCCATACTCTGAGGATCAAGCCTGATAAGTAGAAGGCAAGACGGATTTGGGTCCATCTCTTCTCTGGAGATCCACCTAGAATATAATACCAGCCTATAAATCAACACTACAAGAGTAAGGCAGAAGCCATAGTCCAAGAAGGCTAGAAGGAATCAAAACAAACATGTCCCTTTACTAAAAGTAGGCAAGGTAAAAGGCTTGGTCTCAGAACCCAGGCAGGAGAAACTCAGTTACTAGAACTGGGATATAAGATCAGAGTCAGATTATCAGGGCTTACCTTACAATGGTAAGGTCTCTGAGTATTGAGAATCTGGATAGGGGAACCAATTTCAGTTAAATTGGGAAGAGAGCTGTTACCTGGGCAGAGAACCCAGTAGCTTCTGACAAGCCCAAAATGTGATGGACAGATCTCTTACCTTATTCCTAATTTGTAGAACCCTAAAGATATACAGCATTTTGTTAAGAGCTCAAATCCAGTCTACATTGAATTCTTATTATTCTTATTTTAAAATGATTGACTGGAGCAGCAAAATGCCTGAGTGTATGTTTGTGTGTATGCAAATGAGATGGAAAGCAAAAGAGAATGAGTTTCCTTATCTCACTAAATTCATAAATTATACTAATAGGATTAGTAACTATGACCTAAAAACTCAAAAGACAAGTTAGTGAGCCATATCTACAAGAACCTGTTGATACAGGTTGGGTTCTGTATCACATCTTTTTTTAAAAAAATATTTTATTTTATTTTTGGCTGAGCTGCGCGGCTTGCAGGATCTTAGTTCCCTGACCAGGGATAGAACCCGTGCCCCCTGCAGTGGAAGCGCAGAGCTTCAACCACTGGACTGCCAGGGAAGTCCTCACATCTTTTAAGGGTAAATGACTTCACATTCCAGAATTCCAGTGAGAATATGATTTTTTTCCTTCTGACTGCCACACAATGATAAACTCATACCTACCAGTCCTAGAATATTCAAATGAAGAAAGGGATAAAAATTTAGAAAGTAAAAACATGTCTTCATTTCTAAAAACTTTGAAAAGAGCTCTTACTAGATGACTTAAAGGACATAATAGGTTTTAAAAGTTTTAAAAATGTATTAGGCTGCAAAATAAATACAAAATTTCAACAGCTTCCTTTGTCTAATCCACTCTTATAATACAAGTGTATGCTTGGTGGCTTTGCAATCTGTCAACCTATACTTCCTGGAATTCCTTTTTCTATTTCCGGTTAGGGTGGGCCACAAAAGAGATTCTTGTGTGAGATTTGCAGAAGTGACGGAGCAGTCATTTTGTAGCTCACATATATTGTTGCTTATCTTCTGGCTCACTTCATTGGCTTGAGGCAGCAGCCAGACCTGTAACTGCTCCATCTTTTGCTAGATCCTCCTTTCAGGTCTCTGAATCATGAGTCCAGTGTGTGTTTAGCCCTGCAATGAAGGACCCCAGCTTCTGCAGGGCGTAAGTACTACCAAGGTCAGAGGCAGCAAGAGCTAATTTGGGTTTTATGTTGTCCTCATGAGCTATGCTTCTGCATTCCAGCTTGTCATGAATCTCCTTCATCTTCCCTTCCTGACTCTGCTCTGTTGGACTTCAAGCTCCAACATCAGATGCAAAGATAACAGCCTTACAGAGACAGTTGAACCACCTTCCACAATTGTGTAGGGTCAAATCGCTGTAACAAATTCCTTTATATTATCTATCTATCTCTATTTCCATTCTAGTGGTTTTGCTTCTCTGATTGAACCCTGATAGAAACTGGGATAGTGACAGTACAAAATGAAAAGAGGTCTTCTGATCCCCTAAGGCCATTGGCAGGAAGCAGGTCAAGAAAACTATTCAAATGATGGGCTTCCCTGGTGGCGCAGTGGTTGGGAGTCCGCCTGCCGATGCAGGGAACGCGGGTTCGTGCCCCGGTCTGGGAGGATCCCTACACGCCGCTGAGCGGCTGGGCCCTTGAGCCATGGCCGCTGAGCCTGCGCGTCTGGAGCCTGTGCTCCGCAACGGGAGAGGCCACAGCAGTGAGAGGTCCACGTACCGCAAAAAAACCCCAAAAACAGTTCAAATGAAAACATAGACTACCTTTCACAGAAAAGGAAGGATGACTCAGAGTGCAGAACTGAGATCTGTGGAGAAGTTACTCCAGGTGGGAGTATAATTTTGTCCTGATCAAAGAACCTGCGACATTTTCCCAGCTGGATTTCAGAATTGCTATGAATCAGTAATCTCTGTATACTTCTTATTGTTCCTGTCCTCTCTGAACAGGAATGTCTATAGTGGTTATCCTATGCCTGTCCCACTGTTGTAAAGTTATATGGGGAGCAGATAACTTGTCTTTTTACTTGAAATGTCTTTAGATTGAGAGAACTGTACTCAAGGAGCTTTATTTAAGAAGCATCATCCACACTTGGACTTGATTTAGATAATGAGACTCTGGACTTTGAGCTGATGCCGTAATGGGATGAGACCTTGCACATAGCTTTGGGAGGGGATGGGTGTATTTTGCACTGGGATAGATGTGAATCATTGGGAACCAAAGGGCTGACTATGATAGCCAGCTTCCAGTATGGCTCCAGTGATTCTTACCTCCTGGTGTTCACAGCCTTATGCAGTCCCTTCCCTCTATATACCAGGCCTGGTTTGTGTGACCAATAGAATATGACATTAGTAAATTATGCCTCTTCTGATATTAAGTCATAAAGACATTGCAGCTTCTGTCTTGGTTTTGGATACCTTTTAGATCACTTGCTCATGCCATGTTAAGAAGACACTCAAGCAGCCCTGCAAAGTCCATGTAGTGAGGAACTGATGCCTTTTGCCAACAGCAAAGGGGATGGAGAGCTCCAGCCAACAGTACTGTGGGTGAACGTTCTTCAAAGCTGATCCTCTAGCTATGGTCGAGTCTTTAGATGACTGCAACCCAGCCTATAGCTTGACGGTAACCTGAGAGACTCTGACCAGAGCCACCCAGCTTAACTGATCATGGATTCCTGACCATCAGAAACTGTGTGAGATACTAAATGTTTGTTTTAAGCTAAGTTTTGTTATGTAGCAACAGATAACTAATACAGTGCCTAAGTATAAATATAATCTTTCTTCCACATGCCTATGAAAGCCAAATCAAGATAAGAGAGATAGAGAAAAGTAAATTGTTTTAGCTCACTGTCTTGTTTTTTCTTCAGTGTTCAGATTCTTTTAAAACTAAGCCTGTGGGCAAATACTTATTCAGCTAAGCTAAATTTGAAAGATGTAAGGAAAGGAGGTTAGCTTTAGTAATAAGGAAATATACATGTTCACACACACACATCTGCTTTGAACTAAAGGATTTACTTTTGAGAAGTCAAATCATGAGATTTTTCCAGAATCCAGTCTGTGCATAATGGTAGGGAAGCTGCTATCTCTCTCAGGTTGAGATTTAAAGTGTCATTGATTATTCCTTTTTACCTAATATGACTAGCTTAAAATGTAAGGTATGATTTGATTTCCTTCCTACTTTTTGTTATGGAAACATTTGGAAATGAGAAATAAGAATATATTTCTTCTAGCCTCTATTTCTCTTTGTGTCTTATAATCAATTTCAGTAACTTTAACAATAAACAGTAAAAATGATAGAGTATACAAAGCATTGCCCAAGTAAATCCATCATGAACCTGTGTCTGAGAATGGTTTCCTAAATAGGGGAAGTGTGTTTCATACAAAGAGTCCATTTTCTGTTATTGCCTTTTTTTTTTTTTTTTTTTTGCGGTACGCGGGCCTCTCACTGTTGTGGCCTCTCCCGTTGCAGAGCACAGGCTCCGGACGCGCAGGCTCAGCAGCCATGGCTCACGGGCCCAGCCGCTCCGCGGCATGTGGGATCTTCCCGGATCGGGGCACGAACCCGTGTCCCCTGCATCGGCAGGTGGACTCTCAACCACTGCGCCACCAGGGAAGCCCTGTTATTACCTTTTTTATTTGGACTGCTAGATGCTATATATTTTAAGGCAATCCTAATAGTTTCCTGTCTCTCACTAACAAGAATGACTTGTCATAATGAACAGTGGAGACAGTGTCCATTTGATCCACTGCAGAAAGCTGTCTATTTCATACAAGAGTAAATCACTTCAGTTCCTTTGTGGAATGAGTGGAGTGTAAATAAATAAATGAGACGTAAGAATTTTTAAAAATCTGGTCAGTTCTATCAGAAAGAAACAAAGGATAGGAACATTTGGAGGCCTGGCTTAATAAAAAGTGTGACAAGATGAAGAATTGTATGTGATAGCTGTAAAGGGAGGAAGAATCCTCACTAATATAGTATGTCCATAAAATAGTTTCTTCCTTCTTTAGGAAGATAATTTTGTAGTTTAAGAATAATAATTCTCAATTCTTTGAAGTTTGTAAAATGACTCTTTATTCACTTTTACCTCCACCAAAAAGAATTCTGATTTTCAGCAATTTTTCTATAATTCATCACAGTTCTGAATCTGAGTAGGAATTTCAGATTCCATTTTAGGGAATAGGTTTGTTTTGGGGTGTCTTTTTGTTGTTATTTTGCACGTTTTACTTCAATTGTAAAGTTTTTGTCTTTTTTGTTTTGTTTTGAGAGAACTCCAAAATGTTCTAATTTTTCCTTTTACAATTAGTATTTGGTGTATTTCTCAGAGAATTATACAAAAATGACTTGTATTTGACTACTTAATTTTTTTACTATTACTGTCTAAGATTTTTTGGTGTGAAATATTAATGGAGCCATTGCTCTGTGTCATGTTTTGGGTTCCAGGTGGGGATGAAAGTTACGACAAATTTTGTGCCCTACAGGAGCAAGAAGGAATCACCTATGGGGCTTGTTTAAAATGCAATCAGTAAAGTCCCATCCTAAACAGAATCAGAATTTCTGGGAGTGGGACTTTAGAATCTGCATTGTTAATAGGTTCTCAATGTGATTCTAGCAAACTAAAGTTTAAGGAGCATTGATCTAGTGAGAGTTGGAGGGTAGAGGAATAAACAATTTCCATTGTTATTGGAGCTGCAATACAATCTTCAAAATACAATAGTGGCATCTAGGAAAGACCTTTGCCATGGCGGTTCCTATCTGAAGAAAAAAAGTGTTTATTTATTTATTTTCTTTCACACACACATACACACACACACACACACACACACACACACACCTTTAAAAGCACCAGAACTATCTTTTAGAGAAAACCTGTAAGAAGATTTGGAGATAGGAGACAATAAGTATGTATTGATTAAACGATCAGGTTGGAGTGAACAGATTTTATAATTCCATTCTACTAATCACCAGCAATTTTCTTTTTGATGCTTATAGGTAGACAGTGGTATCTGTGTCTATTTAGCTTTGTGTTTGTAACTAGACCTCCCTTCTCTTCGTAGTGGGGGAAATCTGTCACCCCAAAAATCCAAATTAGGTAGAAAAGTAGTGTAAGAGCCAATCAGAGCGCTCTCTGGAGCAGCTCCAGACTGGCTTCTGAAGGAGGACTGGCTGAAGATGGGACTTTGTTGCCATCATGCAATCGGACAAAGAAGGCCATAATAGTTTAGGGCGGTCGAAAATTCCATGTGGGGTACTGGGCGAGGTGTTAAACCTTGGCGGGGCTGATTAAGGTCCAGGAAGTCTCTCGATCGGAAAACCTGGAGGCACTACGGATACCTTATTTTCCGGGACCGTGGAGAAATGGTCAGCAGTTGCGGGGGTACCAGTGACAAAAATGGCCGCAAGGCACCTCAGGCGCTGGATCAGGTGATGCAGCCGCACTCCACTCCCTTCCCACCAGCCGCTCCCCCTCCCGCGCCCTTACGTAGCGGTGGGTGTGGCCTGCCCAGGGGCTCTTTTTCGGAGGCGAGGAAAACCGAGAGTTACACATGCGCAGTTAAGGCCCCTCTGGCCCTTCGGACCTCCTCCCCGCCCACTGCCCCGCCCCGAATTGCCGGGCGGGGCTGGGCCGAGAGTCCGGCAGCCGTGGCTGGGGCTTCAGTGACTTCCTTGTTGTGAGCGTCGGCCCGGCAGTGTCCGGACTCGTAGCCCCGCCGTCCTTACCGGGACCCCTAGCCCAAGTCTAGGTCGCAGCCGCAACCCCAGCCGGTCGAGTCCCTTTTAGCGCAGGTCCTTTCCCCGCACGCCCCGCGCTCCCTAACATGCCCAACCCCAGCAGCACCTCCTCTCCCTACCCCCTCCCCGAGGAAATTAGGAACCTGTTGGCAGGTAAAAAGCGGGAAGGGGGCGGGTAACGCGGCGGGGGCGGGGGCGCGGGGACGGCGAGCCGGTGGGGACAGAAGCGTTCGGAGTCTCTCCCTTCCTTCTCCGCTCTCCCCACGCCTCCTGCCCAGTGGGAGCGGGACTGGGAGTGGGGAAGTGGGGTCTGAGAATGGGAGTGGGCGTGTGTGTTGAAATTTGGTGCGAGGATGGTGGGGACCTTCTTGTCGCTACACTAACGCGATCAGGACAATTCTGTATACGTCGTGAAGACGCCGTGTGTGTGTGTGTGTGTGTGTGTGTGTGTGTGTGTGTGAGAGAGAGAGTGAGAGAGAGCTCAGAGAGAGAGAGAGCGAGCAAAGAGAGAGAGGATAAAGAGAGAGAGAGAGAGATCAAAGAGACCAAAGGGTTTGTCATTTCTAAAACTCCCATTTTTCTTCAACATTCAGTCCACCCATATTTGAGACCTTCGAAGAGAGCCTGACTCTCAAATAGCCACTTGTCTTCAGCCTGAGTAACATGTTAAAACAAAAAAGGAAGGATGTGTTAAAGTCCAACTTCCTGTGTCACACGATTAAAGTACAGTACTTCATCTTTGCACCCTCATCTTCCCCTTTTCAGTTTAAAATTACCATTTATAGGAACTTAGGAATTAAGGTGCATTCTTCAAGGCTGTTATGAATCCACTGCTAGTTCATTAATATACTTGATATGGAGATGTGTATTTTCACTAAGGGCTGTTAAAAAATTTGTATTTCTGCACAAGGTAGAAAAGACAATACATCTGTTTTAGGGTAGCACAAATCTTACCTATCCTGATGCTCTGGAATTCTTCCCATTATTCACTTTGTCCTGTGTACATCAGAATTCTGAATACTGAATTTTGATTAAAAATTTTTACTTTTCTTTAGTTGTTTCTTTAGTATCCTTCAATATTGGTCATGAATAACTGGATTAAAAGAGTTTCTCTTAGATGCCTGTGTTACAATTTGCTTATTTTAACTCTTAAAGCAGTGTTTAAAATGTGATGTTATAAGTAGTAAGTTACAGTTAGAGCACTGTGAGACCAAATCTTATATGCTGTTACACTATTTTGGTGGTTAGCATCTTGAATATGATAGAGAAAATAAAACCAATAGTGTATGAATGCAGACATGTTTATGTGAACATGATTGCAGTGTGGTGAATGCATTTGTGGTGGGACAGTGTTTTACTCTAAGAAATGCTTGTTGTCATTAATGGGTACCACTAAGGGAAATATTGAAAGAACTGTAGGGGCTGACTTAAGGCAGCTTTTATTCCATTCTATGCGAGTTTCAAGTGAATGCTGATTTTGTTTTACTGCAGTGAACATTTTTGTTGTTACTATGCTGGAATTCCTTGCTTAGAATATTATTTTAGTCACCAGGTCAGAGAACTGTTTATCATAACTCTAAAAATAGATGTCACCATTTTCAGGATATTCTAGGTGTGAATTTTTGAGTTTAGGAAGTAAAGTGTAGACCTTTGGGTACATGCTTTTGAAGCTTGACAGCTCCACAGTAGACAGTTTGCTATCTGGATCCATAGTCATACATTTGCAGATAGTATGATATATGGGTTATGAGACTCTTTATTCTCTGATCCCCGTAGATTACAAATATTTCATGTAGCCCTTATTTGCGTAATTTAATTGAAAGCTCGGAATTAAATAATATTTAAATTATCTGCCATTGCTAACTTCCTATATACTTTAGCCATCTCTCTCTCTTTAATCAGATAATAATACTTACATAATGTCTGAAATCAGCGTTTTAAAAATCATTTTATTGACATTTTCAGTATTTCACACTTTTAAAGCAAATCACATATTAAAACACATGCAGTATTAAAAACAAATAATAAAACACTAAAATTTTGTTGATTACAAATTTGACTTATACTTTATTTTCAGAGGATATTTTCAAGAGGTATGGCTATGAGGAAATATATATGATATAAATTGTAAAGAAATGAAACAAGTGAACCAGTGTTTTTCAGTTTTCTTTTTAAACTAATCATTCAAAGAAAATGGTTAACATTTTATGGTTGACTTTAATTAAAATCTTTTTTTGAGGTAGGAAAGGTTTCAAGAATAAGTGCTCTGAGCAATTTTTTTTCACATTTTTTAATCCAAAAAATTCTGTTGGATTGTGCATGATCATTTGCATTATTCAAGTGTTTGGGTAATAAGACATGGTTAGATTTAAAATTATTAAAACTATAGAGGAAGAGTTGACATTGGTTTGAATTTTAAAGATATTGCTGGCTTACCTAGTTCTTTCTTTGAAAGTAAGAAGGAGATATTGGCAGTGGTGGTTGTAGCTAACAGTTGAGCACTCTTGGAATGCATGGCGCTATGCTAGAATTCCAGGGTACAGAAGATAAGGAACTAAACTTTTCAGGCATTAAAATCCCTTCAGAAGAAAAGAATATAAAGTCAAAAGATAATGTCTATTAAAAAAATGTTTTGGACATTTCCCATTGTGTTCCATGTTCCCTTTATCCAAATCATTTTGCCATATGTGTTAAATGTTTGACGTTTCAGCTGCTTGATAGAGGTAGGTACTCAAATGTATTCTTATCAATTTATTATTCTCTTTATTTTTTCCTCTGATTATATCTGTTTTAGGCTTCCTTTTCAATATTTGTTCCCCCCTCCTTCTGATTCCTTCCCTTTAAAAAAAATACTTTAGAAATGCAAAAATCCATAGAGGTTATCATTCTTACCTCACATTTAATGATGCTCTTGAAAAAGTGGCTATATAGTTTGACCATTAGTTACTTTTATTTCTGTGGAATCAGTATATTAAATATTGATAGCCTATACTTTTTATAAAAGTGTTGAATTATTTTCTTGTCCCATGAATAGAAAAAGGTTTACAGATTTTTGTTGTTAAAAGTAATTTGGGGACTGCCGTATGCACTCCAGGCAACCTTTAATTTTTTTTCACCACAATGGAAGAACAGGTTTAGCTGGGATAATTAGAATCAAAGGATTATCCCAAATCTTGTCCATTTAATCTTCTCCCACATCCAAATATTTTGACTAGGATGAACAGCGAGAATAATCTTGATTTATGTGAGTTTTTCCTGCAGGCAGGCAAGAAAGTGAGAGGAATTAGAACCACTGCTCGCCACCCCCCACCCCCAATCCCCTTGATTTGTTTAATCGCTCTTTGAATACTGGACTCTTGGTGGTTTGCAGTTAGATATTCTCATTCATTTGTTTTAGGACAACAGTATTTAGAAAGGAAAGCTGTAAGAAAATGTTAGTTTCTTTTTATTGAGTTAGAAAATGAAACCAATGTTGAAGAAAATGATGGTTGTTAGTATACTCTGAAAAATCAAACCCAAACCAAACAAACAATAAACAGAGTGGTGTGTGCAAAGTGACCCTGAGACTTTGTTCACTTGGCAGTCTTGATTAGAAATATTGCATTTTCCTCTATTGAGGATTTCCAGGACATTTTTAAAAACCTTCACACATAATTGATAATCCCTTTAGGGACACTAGGTAAAGAACGGAATTCAGTTGAGATAGAGGTAGAATTTTTTTCAATGCTGAGAATAGTGTGGTTTGATTTCCACCCTTCCAAAGTTCCATTTATAATTTGGTCAACATTTTGGTTTTATTTTTCTTATGAGAATCATTTATGGTGTATCTAGTGTCCCATAACTTCCTTCTGGGGCATTGGCTGAGTATGTAAAGGGAAGAGTGCCACCTACTGAGTCAGCAATAGTCACCTACTTCTTTAGCACCTGGATTTTCCTATAGAGCAAGAACAAGCCTGCCCCATTTTGGCAGTAATAACTAATGAGTTTAAAGTTGATATGAGAACCTTTGATCTTACAGTGAAATCAGTCCATGACACTTCTAAGATTTTTCTCTTCTAGCAATAGGAATATATGTTTGTAAATCAAGGGACTAGAAAGTTATAGTTTCTTGTATGGGTCAAATAACATAGATGACTTAAGATGTGATGTTAGGAAAATGATTTGCCTTTGTTAAGCATACAATATTCTGGTTTTTCTTGGGAGAGGATCTTTGGCTGTCTTGTTTTTTTTTCATGACATTCCTTTTAAAGTATTTTCATCTCAGATTACTAAATAAAGCTCTTGATAATATGCTAGTATGCACAATTTTATAGTTACCCAATCCAAATGATCACTGGTTTCCTTTTAAAAAAGAAATCTAAATATTCTAAAAGAGAGAAGTATATAAAAATTTCCTAATGAGCTTAGCTCTACTTTATCAGCATTAAAGTATTACTAGAAAGAAGACAGAAACATCAGAGTGGGAAAAGCCTCTGGTGATTTGAAACACAGTTCAGTTGTCTCTCATAAATTTAAGATTAAGTGTCATATATGGGTGATAAAAGTGGCATAGGCTAGTTTTTATATACTCATTATTCACTTAGTTTGTCTTTTTCAATTAAAGCCAAGTCTATCTTTTTCATTCCGCTGAGTTTACATTTCTTTTTCAATCACATAGTGAACACATTACAATACATGATACCTAACAGTGAATATAGTGTAAATCTTGGACTAATGTTTTATTCACTGTGGCTTCTTTGAAAACGTGTGGTAAAGAGATTTTGATGATTATAAGGTGCTATTCATCGAGTTATCTTTTAGAGGTGAAAAATATTCATCTCTATCCTTCAGCAGTCCAGTTTTCCACCAGAATAAGTCATTTAGCCTCCAAAGCCAATTTTGAAAATGTAAATCAGATGATTGGATTGTAAGACTCAGGTATGTTTTTCCTGTCATACTTTGAGAACTCCTTGTGCTTGTTCCTGTCTCTTTTTCCATGTTTGAAAAGTCCACAGTTCAACCATAACCTGTAAAGGTGCTGGGAAAACAAGAGAAAGACATTTATTAGAGCTATCAATAACTTTTTGATTAGCCATTTTCCAAATTTGGGCATTTAGCTTAATTGGTCTACATGTGCCCAGTTGAACTGATTTTTATGTTTTCACCAGTAGGTGTTTGGTCAGACCATACCCTCCTTTAACAGAGAAGAAAAGCTTCTCTTTTTCTGATGCCAACTTAAATTCTAGGCTGAGATTCTTGTTAAGTTTAGTGATAGCACCTCAGTGAATACAAAGTACAACTTGGTCCAATTCATAAAGTAGAGAAAGATGTGGAATTAAGTCGTAAAGCCATTTGGGGTATGGTTTGACTGGTTTTACACTTATTCATTGATCTGGGGCTGAGCATGTGGTAGTGGATTCACTCTAATTCTTGCCCCCTCTCCTATACAATTCAGGCCATCACAGAGGCTGTGTGTGTGTGTGTGTGTGTGTGTGCGTGCGTGTGCGCCTGTGCGCCTGTGCCTGCACACTTGCATGCCTGCCCAGGGAGTTGAGGTATTGGTTGGTTGGAGGACTAGGCAGAAGAGACCAGGTGTTACCTCTGTGACTTGTTTACAACCTCCAGCCTGGAAGTCATATTCCACGGTGGAGGATGGTGAGGGCAAGTGGTCAAACCCCGGCTTTCTTAAAGAGTTGGAACCTGTGCTATGTACTCAGATTGGAGAAGCGGACAGTTTATAGTTTGCAAGAATTTAAAAACTGTCGTAACCTTGTGTGGTTTCACCTTGAAACTGTAATTAGTATGGAAATTGGTAGAAAGCTGTTAGCTTATGTGTGTTAGATACCTGTCCTAGCCTCTCGGGCTCTAGGGGGGAGATGAGTGGCAGTTTTTCTAGGGGGTCCATATGTACAGGAAAAGAAAAACAAGGAAAATTTGAGTACCACTAGGTGATTTGGTGTGTGCTAAGTATTTGCCTCTTAGGGGTTGCGATGGCTGTTGAGAAGTTTCTAACTTAAACTGTTTGAGGATTGCTGAGCCAAGACATGATGTCATCTTTTAATTTTGTTTTCAGACCTTAACGTTTATCTACAGAGCGGTTGTAAATCAGATCTTTCCAGCGGCCTTCTCCCCCAGATCTTTACATTTGTACCGGGAGATCAGGTTTGCTTTGACAATGCTAAGGTGTTAACAGGAGCAAAAATCACCACCACATTTGTATTCGCTGAGTAACTTTTTCCTTGGTGATGACTTGGGGGGCAGAGGCGGATGGAGATGGGGCCAATTCTGGGGTTAAATGCGGCCGGTGCTGACCTGCGGTCTACGTGACGAAGCGCGGAGCGGCGGTAGGGATTAGACCTGGGGCTTAGAGGGCGCCGGAACTGCGCTTTCTCCACGTGGCCGGGTGGGTCCTTAAGCTTCTCCTCTCCCGTGGAGGACGCGGATGAGCCGAGATCCCTCCTGTGAGAAAGAGGAATTCTGTCTTACTCGCCAGGCCAAGAGGCCAGCGAGGAGGCAGGCTGACCTTTTCTTGTAATCGAATTACGGCTGTTCCCCGAATTACAGGCAGTCTGGAGTCAGTGAAATCTACATATTAACAGAGGGACATGACCCCTAAAGGAAGGTAGAAGAGGGCTAAAGCGCTCGCTAGTTTACCGTTTGCAGGGCTATTCAGAGCACAATAAAAAGCTTCAGATCTCTTTTCCAACCAGCCAGGGGAGTGCTTGAGTCGCCCAGGACTTTTATTGCTCGCTTTTGAAATATTACCCTGGCTCTGAGCTACAAAGCCGCAGATCCAGTCCCATTTGTCTGGCGAGGGCGCTGCCCCAAACCAGTGCTCCCTGCTCACAGCTCCAATGACGGGAACCCTGGGGTTTAACACTCCCAGTGTCTCGGACGGCGGAGCCCGAGCATCTCCCGGTGAGGACCGAGTAACTTTCCAGCACCCGCTACGTCTTTGCGCCGGGGGAACGGGGTCGGGGCTCTGCGCAGGGGCTCGGCGAAGGCCGCGGGCACGTCCAGAGGGTCTCCTGTGCCTAGGAGAGGCTGGTTTCGTTCGATTTCAAAATAAATGGGCACAGTATGGATTTTAAGAAAAAACCCGGATTTCAAACACTTGAAAACCTATTGAGTCTGTGGGCACCAACAAACGAAGACTATTGCAGGAATCGCTTCCACTATGAAGTTCTTATTTGTTAAAAACAAAAAAAAACCCAGAAAGCAGGTTGTACGCTTTCCACATCTCGTTTGTGAAATAATTTTTAAAAATCAGTGTTTATTAAATCTTTTCAGTTGCCTTAAACCCCTTTTGTGGCAGAAGTTTAGGAATAAATACATTGACTACTCTAAAAATATAGAATTTTTCCCTTGCGCAATCTCTGAATCTCCTCCCACTCAGAAAACAAACAACACAGATTCTTCCTGCAGTCTCACTCCTTCAACAAGTATTTCCTCACAAAATAGCATAGCTCAATAATTTAAAAATGTTTTTGGCACTGTTAGGAAACTCTATATAGAGCATTACAGCTTTTTGTTTTCTGAGTTTTTATACAACTGAAAAGACCTTTTAAAGAAATAACTCGGGCTGTAATTCGTTCTGTTATTGCTTCCGGAGATAGAAAAGAGATCCTGTTTGCTTAAACTTGTATTGTATAATGCAAATGTAAAATAGGCAATTAAATACTCGTGTGGATGAGGGAATTAAAGACAAACACTGAGTGAAAGTAACATTAAGCAAACTACCAATCGTTATGCCAGTGATTCTCCCAAGTATTGAGTCTGGCTTTAAGAAAGAATCAGCAGTAGAGGTGCTACTCCTTCTCTTACTCCAGTTTCTTAGTAGATTTGTTGGAGCCATCTCAGAGAAGCCAATGATCTTTTCCATTTCAGCTAATATCTGAATGTCCAGAGGTTGCCTTGCTCCTCTGGATGCATACAAAATTTAGAGTTGAGAGAAGAGTGCTTTTTTATGTCTCATTATTTTGAACTCACTTTAGAAGTGTGGGTCCAATTTGCACTGGTACTAGATTATGTCTCTGTGTCCCCCTCTTCAAAATAGGGACAGCTCAAGGAAAGAGAAGCTGTGACATTTTGCTTTTGTTTCATTTTGATAGTTACTTTTAACATTAGTCAGTGATGGACTTCAAACCAGAAAGCTACTTAAAATTATTCCAAGACTAAATTTTAATTATTTCACTTATATTGATTTAGTGAAGAATCACTTTTACACAATTTATTATGAATGAATAGAATAACAGTTTAATGAGCTTCACTCCTTGGATCAACATACTTTTGTAATCAAGAATTTAAAATCAGTTATAACATTCTATTTCAAATACTAGGTTTTAAGTTGCTAATTGTAAGTACAGTTGAAAGACTATTTGCTATACTGCTTTGAATTAAGTATAATATTATTGTATGTTTTGATACCATCTTTTTATCAGTGTGAATTAGGAGACAAATTAGTTAAATAAAAAGAAAGTAAAACATATACACATCTCTTCAATATGAAATATGGGTGGTTTATAGTCATACCTACTGAAAAAATTTTAATGGTATCTTCTACATTAGATACCTCAAAGTGACATTTGAAATTCTGAATATAAAGTTAATTTAAACTTGTACAGTATTTCATGAACAATAAGAGTGGGGCTATTTTAAAGTCAAACCAATAAGGATTTGGTGGAATTGTATACCAGAGAGAATTAGAAAGCAGAATAATTTAGAAGTTTACTGAATTAAAAAAAAAAAGAGGCTTTGTGAAAATGTTATATGAGGCCATAGAAGTCTTATCTCTTGGTTACTATATTTTAAAATAGTGGCTAAATCTATTTTGCCACTTTTTCCTTTATTTAAAGAAATATTTCCAGGTAGTAATGCCAAGGCAGGAAGCAAGAGCACATAAAACCACACAACTGATTATCTTTTTTATTTGAGAATAGCTGGCCAGAGTAGGTGGGGCAGGTAGGAAAGAGGAGGGTTTGATTTGGGAATCTTGGCTAGCAAAAGGGATTTGTTTTTCCTCTAAAGCATTAAGCACTGCATATACCTGAAAATTGATTACACTGGGAAAAAGATGCCTTCGCCAGAGACATTAGCTTATATTGATATAATATTGTGAATGACCTGTTCATACAGGAACTTACAAAATACTAAAAAATGATAGTAACATGCATGAAAGCTCTGCACTTGCTTTTATACAGAGAATTTGTTTATGGGGCACCATAGTTTATTAAAACTTGCGTGCTTCTTCCTGGTTTAATGATGCTAAACATTCAAATAGCATTCGCTGTGTTAAGCATAAGTAGAGCATACACATTTTATTAGCTAAGAGGTGAACAGATTTGTCCAATTTAGTATTTGAAACATACTTCAACTGTTATGCTTTGGATTGATAAAAAACTGTAACAGATTGTACAGATACTAACACTTATGGGTAGAAACAATCATTGTCCTGTTTGTCTTCACAAAAAAATGATTCTGTCCTATAATTTGTATCCTTTTTCTTATATTTCATGGTTTAGATGTTGAAACATTTGTAGCAGACGTACTGAGAGGGGAAAATTTATCCAAGAAAGCAAAGGAAAAGAGAGACTCCCTTATTAAGAAGATAAAAGATGTAAAGTCTATGTAAGTCACTTACTTGCCTTTTATTACTTATTTCTTACTTATAAGAAACGCTGTAATTAACATTTTAATGAAGGACTGATTATTGTGGGATTAAATTTTTTATGTTCTAATTTAATTGGTTTGAAGTAGTTTTAAAGGACAAACTATATTTCTACTATAATAGTTTTTAAAAACAGACAGGCTTATCATAATACCGTTTTTTGTGAAGCCTATTGATTATGTATTTTTCTAAGCATTCTAGCAAAATCCAACTGTTTATTTTAATTATTTGAGGATATATTTGGTCTAACTGATAAGACATAGGTAGGTTGAGAATTTTAACATAAATACGGAAGATACCTCCAGACACTCAAATGAATAAATGTAATTTAAGTTGTATGTATTAAAGATATATTCTGGTTTTACTACTGTAACTTAAGTCTTTAAAAATACCTTTATTATAAATCCATAAGCCTTTTGGAATTATCATTTCAGGATAGGAAGTAGTTTTTTCTCTAAATCTATATTTACAATATAGATTTTAAAATAGACTTGAATTATTGCCATTGATTAGATCTTGTTTTGATTTGTCAACCTTTATTTTAAAATATAATGTTCTTGCTTTATTTTGCAGCTACCTTCAGGAATTTCAAGGCAAAGGTAAATTTTCAAGTTTTGTCAAACTTGACATTTTTTTTTCCTTGCAGAGATTTTCAATAGGAAAATCTAACACATATTGAAATTTGATAGCTGGAGTCAAAATTTAAATTTCTGTGTTGTATACTTAGACTTTAAAGATGAGAGTGCTAGCTCCCCCTGCTGAGAATAAAATTAAAAAACATATCTAGAATCTACTCTGTACAATCTTCTTTTGCACAGTCTTTCATGCAGAAATCTGTGTTTAACATTCTTCGGTTTTATGGTTCTTAGAGTTCATTGTGGCAGAAGTTTGTTAGGAAAGGTATATACGTGCAGTTACACACGGAAGAATTTTGTGAGACAGAGGCGAGATACCAACCTAACACCATTTAACCCTGTAGAGATTACTTTATAGTGGTCATGGGAGCAGGAGGGCCTGTGGCTGGGTGCTCATAGGTAATGTTTTGAAAAGGTAATTGGTTTAAAAACAGTATCAACTTTTGTTTGAGAGCATGAGTAAAATCTTTTTCAAATGCTGGTTTTTATTATTCTTGTGATTCTTTTGATATGAATAAATATATGCCATAGACATTTTCAAAGAAGGGGATTCAGTTTCATTTTTCGAAATATGTGAGAATGCTGGTAAGCTGATTGTCTTCCTTTAGATTTGAGAGACAGCTGCTTAGCGAACTGAAAACCAAATCCAGAAAGGCGTAGGAAGTTTCTACTATTTCATGTCTTCAGTTCTGCGAGGGAAACTTGGTGTGGCCCTCACTTCCATGATGCTAATTCATAGGTCATGACCTGAAGCCTGTGGATGCTGGTATGAGGGTCACAACATGAGGTCAGTTAACTATGTGAAGCTAGGCTCTGAGTTTGGGGGAAGCAGTGTGGCATCTTCTAACTGGGGTTAGCAGATACCACAGAGTAACTCATATCTCTGCCAACGGATAAGTGAGAGAGTAATGATGGTTTCAATAAACCAGCTACTTAACCAGACAAACCTAAAATCAGTTAAAAGGAAACCACAGTTTCTTTTCACATTAAGTCATCACAATTGTTGTGATTAGAGGAAATAAGAAGAGATTTTTTTCCGTATTAAATTTTTTAACACTGTTAAATAGAGGGAAGAGCAGGAAACTCCTCCTCTCCACAAGTACCTACTTCTTTGTTCTCTATAATGAATCCTAAACTGTGGGTTTAATCATGTTGTATTTTGCTTAGTTGAGTATAGAAATAATGAATCTATGCATTTGAATTATGATAACTTTTATACAGTGCACTGTTTATAGGGGAAATATTGCATATCAGATTCTGCCTTTTTTCTTAAAAGGCACATTTTGTTCTAGTGGTTACTTATTGGACTCTCACTGTGACTTAATTATTTGTATGTTAAACATTTTTAAGCTAAGAAAATGTGATAGTATAAAGTCATATATGTAGAATTGCATATGATTCAATAATAGGGTAGGAACTTTCCCTTTGGTATTCTGGTTTAGGACTTGTTCAGGTGTGTGGATATTAAAATTACATTACTGAGATACATTCTTTGTCTCTAAGGAGAATGGAAGTTTATATAGTATTTGATAGAAATTGAAAAATGAGCCTAGAATAAGAGTGCAAATAACACAGAATTCAGAGATTCCCCATAATCATTTTCCTCTGAATAAGTCATTTGTATTTCAATACTGCTGTATTGAGTTAACTAATCACCAAGAGTGCCTGCTCAAAAGTAAACCTGTGGATAAATTAGATGTATACCTTGGAGAAATATGAGAAGCTGAGTAATTTTATGCCATTCTACCCTCAAAGTATAATTCGACTGTTCTAAAAAGACTATTTCTGTAGTTTGTTAGAAATAGTAAAGGGAAGTTAGTACAGGCTTAATAGTTGAATAAGCAATTGCTCAAAAGACATATTTTTTAAAAACAGGAATTTATTAATAACCAGATCTGTACATTGAATAAATTGAATTCATCTAAGTATATTTTGATAATGCTGCTTTTCTTTTTTTTCTTACATTTTCTTCTTGGGGCTTTTGGAGTGTCTTCATCCAAGGAGACCTGGGCAGAAATCCTTTTGGCTGTTTCCCCTCTTTCCTCTCTTTCTCTCTCTCAGGTCAATATAGGGTCACAATGAGGTGACCAGAGGCTATTTTCCTGCTTTTTACCTTTATACTCCTATTTGTTTCACATAATTTTTTTTTTTTACATGATGGTTAAGTACCATTTTAATATCATTATTGGGAGAAAAAAGGACCTGGAAGAGAGTTCTTAAATAAAATGAATTAATTCACATTTATTTATTTCAAATAAGTGAGTTATTAGTTACTTTAATGTTCACAGATGTCTGTTATCCTTCCTTCCTTTCCTCTCACATCTCTTCTTATAGTCTTTAGATATTGTACATGACAGAATAACTATCTAACCCTAGTTTTTTATTCTTAGTTACAATGTAGCCTAGTAATATAAAGTATACTCCTAAATACAGGCTTCATGCACTAGAATTATGCTTATTTTAGAATTATTTTACAATTATGATTATTTCAGAATTTGTTCTCTGTCACATCATAAGGTCATAGCGCTCTTAAATGTGACTTGAAATAATTATTTTGGGGATGAAAATATATTACTACTTGAGTAAAGGTGTTACTGACTGAGTATAAAATAGAATTTTCTAATATATATTAGGTATATGATAAACAAGTTTTACTTGTAGTTGTATCTTGCCCTTATATTAGGCTTGTTTTACTCCAGTGATGATTTTGGTATTATTATTTTCTTTATAGAATAAGATAATGTGAAGATACCTATGCATGACACATAGTCAGTGTTCAATAAGTGTTATATTAATGTGTATTCTCAGATTCAAGTTCATTTATCAAGAGGATTTAGTAAATCTTGATTTATAATTCAGTTTTCAAATAAACTTTGAGGAAACCATAAATTACTAAAGGAAGGGTATGCATATTAACATGAGACAAATATTTCAAGAGAATATTTTTCAAATATGGGTGTCTACAGCTTTAAAAAAATGTGAATATATTGTTTTCAATTCTCTTTAGATGTCATAACTAAAAAGCTCTCATTTTCTCCTTTAAAATATTTTTCCTCTAAATTAAAACATTTATTTAGCAGATTTTATCCTAAAACTCCATTGATATTGTTAAATATGAATAGGTTTACTTAGAAAGCAATTTCCTTTGACCTCATTGGTATTATTAAGTTTATTTATGGACTAAACTAGTTTTTTGAGTATCAGGGCTGTTAGATAAGAAGGGACCCATTTTAGTTTGTTCTGATGGAATCCTTGAGAACAGCAGAAAAATCAGAAGTTTGGATGACGTTTAACTTCGTTTCCTTTACTCTTCCTAACATAGTATATGTTCTGTTGCAAGTTGGCTCCCCAGTGAAATCTGAGCAAATAACTTGCAGCTCCCTTACCCCCACCCCCCATCTGTGGCCTTATACAAATGTGTTAAGCATGTTTGAGATTACGGGGCCTATAGTAGTAGAAGTCTGTTTCAAAGGTAGTACTTGAGGAATGGTGTCCTTCCTTTAAAATTCTGCCTCACGTTTGCATGCCGTAAATTAGCCTTCTATGGTAGAAGAGTTATGAAGAGAATCTTATTTGTGGTGACTCAAATCTTTCAAATTTTTAAGAATTAAACTACAGGTTCCCTTAAGAAATGACAAGTTAAATGTTTATGTCCATTCATAGCTGTATATTATCACTTGAGAAATTATTTTGGACAAGTGAACTGAGTAGAAAATTAGAAATTAATATTTTTGACTCAAGTAACTTTCCCCACCAAGTTTACATTTCATTCTCTGTAAAAGGGAATGGTTATTGTCTGAATTTTAGGTATATTATTTAGTTTACTGTTTACCTGATTGCGTTCAAAATAGAACTGTATTTGCTAAAACAAGCAGTAGATTGGTTAAATCACCTTCAATGGTGGGATCATGACTGTTGGATTGCTGTTGGGCTTTATCTCCAGGCATTTAGGAAATGTTAATTGACCATGAGCCATATAAAAAAGAAGGGATAATAGTAATTTGAACCCAACTATTAAAAATTTAAAAATATTTTTCAAAGAAATATGCTGCTGTGATACGCCTAAGCCTTGATTTTGATGTGTTATTTAACTTGCCAATGAAATTACAGGACAAGAAGTCTTGGATCATTGTCTTTTAGACTGTTAACTTTGTATCATTAATTAAACTT
The DNA here is from genome assembly GCF_005190385.1 of Monodon monoceros. NCBI lineage: Eukaryota > Metazoa > Chordata > Mammalia > Artiodactyla > Monodontidae > Monodon > Monodon monoceros. The sequence goes on along the minus strand of NW_021703776.1, from coordinate 56,396,027 downwards.
TTGAAAGTTGTGGGATAAATCAAATGCTTTTCTAGGGAAACAAGAAACAGTATTAATGAGCAACAACCCTATAATTATCCTTCTGAGTACATAACAGGGACACATTCATGTCTTTTCTTTGCGCAATAACTTTTACAAAGAAGTATTTTTAAACTGATCATTAATTTTATGACCATAGAAATGAGATGCAAAATTTATGCTGTTGTCATTGGCACAGGCTCAAGGCACCACTGACATTATGTGTGATGGTAATAGAATGGCTGCCAACTAATGATTCTGTAGACATTTCATTTGAGCATGCTTTTCTTTTAGATGTCTGATTAGGATGTAATGCTTTCAATTATGTCTGTAAATTGTATTGGATACGTTTACCTGATGCCCATTGTTGCTTTGGAGTTCAGTTTTCTATTACATAAACACAAGTTGAACATTTTCCTTTTAATTTATCGAAGTCTTTGCAGGTATAGTTGCAAGTACTCAGCCCCTGGGGAGAAAAAATGCTTTGCACTGCTCAACAGCGACCCCTGTGTTCAATTAAAGCTCCTTATAATATAGCAGCTCTTTGTTGAGTTGAAAAATATAATTAGGGAGGGGGGAAAAGGGGTGGATCATCACTGGAACAACAGTAAAATGAAGAAGACTATTTTGAAAAATGATGTGTTTTTTCAACTTAATGCAAGTTAAAAAGGGAATAACCCTATACAGATGCCACAGGGATGCTTATTCTTTACTTTCTGAGTTAAATTCAAGGAAAGCTTTAAAAAGGGGGGGGGGCGGGGAGGGGAGAAATGAGGCCAGTAGCAGTACTTAATTTATTTTGTCTTAGATAAATATAAATATCACAGTATTTTTTTTTAAAAAAACCAACATTTGAAATGAACTGCAGTTCTTAGAATGGGTAAATTGAAGACAATTTCACTTTACTCTGTAATCCAAAAAGTGTTCTTATTTTTTGAACAAAACCAAAAACCATAGAGGTCTTTAACATGTCACTGACTAATTTGCGTAGAACGGTCTTAACTTACATTAAATATTGTTGAATTTATAGCTTTAATAATGATGTTTTTGCTGTGTGTGTGTATGTGTACATACATGGATATATACACAAAAATATATAATGGATATTATCAAAGGATAATAAACTAATTCTGATTTTCAAAACTCAAAAAATTGTTTTTGTTTATTTCCACTCAGAGTTCAATAGATTTAAGCATGAGCATCTGAATTTTTTCAAAATCCTTTCCATAGAGTCATTAGCTTTATTGTTGTATTTCTGTATTCTTAATAGTGTAATAGGCTAAGTGCTAAGTTATGGTGATGTAGTCGAAGTGTGCTAATACTTTTTTTTTCATAGCAAGATTTATAGTTCATGATTTGAAATATCCTTAGAAAATTCATAACATAAAAATTCTTACTTTATTAAGAATATAAGGATATTCTAGCAATTTTGAGCAGTTGAGAATTTTGTGATCTTTACTACTGTGTATTCCATGAGCTGTCATTTTATGTTCAAACATATTTTTACTAGCACTTTTTATGAGGTTCTCTCTTACCTCATATTTTAAATCAGACCACTCTTCTTTCCATAAGAGAAATATTGTAAGGGATCACTGAATGTTCTGAGAAGTACTTTGAACATCTTGAAAGAAAGAGAAATTAAGATCCAAAGAATGAGTAATATTTGTACATGTTTCTTGGAATTTTAATTGGGGAAGAAACATCACCATATATGGTACACATAATGGTATAATCACTAAGGACAATAAGATAGTCATCTCTATATTCTGCTCTTATTGTCTTGATGGGAGATATCTTTACTTTCAGGGTAGGGTAGGGATGATGAATGCTGATAAAATATCAAAATTTTAAAAAGTAGATATGAATATTGGTTTTTATTATTTTGAAAGTGTTGTCTTGAAAGAGGCTCTTTCCTCTACCAAAAATATGGTGAAAGTAGGGTGCAACCCATCAGATGCATGTCAGAGGATACAGATATCCTTTTGGAGAGCCAGGTAGCTTTAATCTGGATCTGCCTAGCAACTATGATCTAAAAGTAATACTATAGGCACTCTAGGATTCCTATGGAGATTTTTCACTATGACTTTTAGGTGAGGTGGCTGGTTTTCTCTTGAATTTTTAACAAGTAACTTGAATTGTTAACAGATCATTTATATGGTATTAAGCATACCTTTTTCCTTGTTGTTCAATATGGATGAAGAATGAGTGCTTAGATATAACTGGGATATAGCAAATGTTTGATTCACTCTTTTAAAAAATTATTCTAAATGAGTATATGGCAAAAACCCAAACCACAAGATTTTATTGTGGGGATTAAATGACTTCAAGCCAACCAATCAGCCTAAGATTTGGAAATCATCTAGAAAACTAGCCAGAACACAAGAAAAAATAAAGTAACATATCACTGAATGCAAAATCGAAAGTGTCTAGTTTGTAAATCACCTTGTTTGAATTTAAAAGGTTTATATGAGTTTTAAAGCAGTTTTTCCATAAAAGATTCCTGCTCTTGAAAACACAACTGAGTATTTTTAATCTATTCTAATGTAATCTGTGATTTTTAATGAAAACATAAAATGTTCATATGGCTTTGAATTATCAATTTCTCATCATCATTTTTCCAATTATTGAGTAGGTAAATGGAATTAACTTGAATTATTTTCTCGGTTGTGCTTTCCATGCTTTTCTTGGTTGCTGTTATTGTTATTTTGGTTTTGTTTGTTTTGGTTACACACTATGTTTTAACCTGCTTCCACTTTTTTGAATTCCTCTTTGTAGAGACCATCATAATTTTGGAAGTTGTATCCTTTTGTAACAGAAAGAAGCAGTTGTGTACTGACTTTCAAAAACTTACTTTAGCTAAGTTACAGCGAATATACATTAAAATAGGATCTGTTTTTATCTAGTTCAAAAATTTTTCTTTGGTTTTCCATGAAAGTGACCGAATTTAATAGTAAAATTTACCTCTTTGACAAAGTAACACTTTTAAAGATGGCTAAATTATAAAAGACTTTTCTCTGATTAGTTTTTGTTTTTTTTATAGTATTTTTAAGTTTAATTTTTACTTTATATTGGGGCATAGTTGATTTACAATGTTGTGTTGTGTTAGTTTCAGGTGTACAGCAAAGTGGTTCAGGTATACATACATGTATACATATATCCATTCTTTTTTTCTCTGATTCTTTTATAGGTGATATAGAAGATGGAGAAGAATATGATGACCCTTTTGCTGGGCTTCCAGACACTATTTCATTAGCCTCAGAAAGATATGATAAAGATGATGAGGCCCCCTCTGATGGTATGCGACATTTTCCCATACAATATACCTCTTGACACTCTAACACAAAACAGTGCAATGTGTAAAGGTGGTGGTCTTGTCAGAAAGCAGATAAACACAGAGGCTTCAGTTAACTTACCTTTACCAGAACCTTTTAAGGAACAGAAGAGCTCTCTCTAGTGGTTTTCCTAAGTATGTAGTTCTTTCTTTTCCTAGGAAATTTTCTTTACTTGAATTTTTAGGAGAGTGCTTGCATCATCGTATGAACATTATCAGTAAGTTTGTTGGTTAATTTGATATTATCAGATTCTTGCTTAATTTTATTGTGCTGCTTAATGGCTTGTTGTATTTCATTATTTTATAAATAATGAAGAAGGTTTTTGATCTCTTTTTTCCTGAAAACTTCATACAAAATGAGTTCATAAAATATTAAATTAATTATTCCTACATTGCCTTCTCTCATTGAGACAGGTTTCCATCAAATGCTTCTTTTAATAATACATTTTCATTTTTCTGATTGTCATTTAAAAATATCCTATATTACACAGTAATATTATAGTTTTTTGTATTAATTGAAATGGTAATAAAATTGATTATTTACTTCTTATTAATTTTTAAAAACTTGCCAAAGTTATGAAACTTGTTTTTAGTGTAGCATGTGCTTTCTCTGTTATGCCACCCAGTTGAGTGCATCTGAATTATAGAGACCTATAAGGGTGATATATAGGTACAAATTAAGAATGTGTATTGATAAATTAGCCATGCATATTAATTTGTGGCACTCAAAGCTTCACATAGACATAGAAATGAATAATGCCTTCTGCCACTATATGATGATCAAACTGTGCAGTTCCATCTCTAAATACAATTGCTGAATGAAAATATGCTTCCTGCAACAGAGCACTCCACATTTTATGTTATCCAGATTATTCCCTTTGGAAACATAAATTGCTTTTATGAGGTATAAAATTATGTCTACTGCAGAACAGGGATAAGTCAAGTACATGCATAAGTGATAAACATTCTAACCACTGATTCAGAACAACACAAGCTTTTTTTTATATTCAGAACTTTGTACAGTGTGTAGCAACAATAATCATATCCATTTTATGTTGAATTTTACATTTTGGCTAACATTTAATATCTATTTTTAAAAGGAAAGAATTTCTTTCTCTTAGATTGTCTATTTTTTTAAAAGATGCACATTTTTCTTCAGTCACACTTATTTTCTGAAACAGAGCATTACCCTTTCTAACCTGATCTTCAAAAGCATTTCTACTACAAAATGTTTTATAATCGATGAAGTAATATTTTCAGGCAAAACAGTGAATTATTATTTGAGTTGAACTATTTTTCAGACACATTGCAATGGTTTGTTTTGCTTCTCTGGAAAACATTGGTAGATAGAAATGAGTATGTTTGTATGTATACATATATAGATAGTACTTATACTCATGATAATATATAGATATGGATACATACACATACAGCATATATTCATAGAATATATATGCTCAGGATTTCTCAAAGTAGCATAGATATTTTGATGTACCAGGAAGCATTATGTGCCATCTTGAAAAAATTACAACCTAAGAAATCCAACAATTAAATATATGTGAGAGCCAGTGATTTGTTAGGAAAAGTGAATTGCTGTTGTATTTCATGTAAATAATCCTGTAAATAATCATTTACAGGATTATTGTCTTTTTCTTATGAGTAAATAATTTATTATGTTTGTTTTCATAACCAAATATAAAGAAAATACATTAATAGCATGAAAAAGATTTATTGCTAAAACATTATCAATATTTGAATATTATTTAATAAATTATATTTATGTGTAACATTTAAATTTTTGTTAAATATTGCATTTTCATCAGTGTTTATGTAAGCAATTCTTAGATTGAAAATTTAACTTTTAGTATTATTCATTTTTGGTATATAAATAATGCTATTTTTGATAATTTTACATTTTCTTCTAAGAATACTCTAAATTAATTTTAAAACTACCACTTGAACTTTTAATTTCCACTCTAAAATATCATCTAGTCATATTAGTTTATCTTCCTGCAGCTTAATCGTTATATGTGTTCTCTTTCCTTTGCTGAATAAATTTTCCTTCATTGTGTGACCTTAGTCTAATGATATATTAATTATAAAATGATAATGCATTTAACAACAAGTATAACTAAATTAGCACAGGTCACCAAAAGGCCTTTTGTCAAATCAGATTGTTGTTTTGTCCTTTTGACTTTTACCTTATGGTAGGCACTAACAAAGTATCTGAACTTTGATGGATTATAAACTACAAACATGATATGTATTTTTCATAATGCTAATGTAATTTTCAAGGTACTATAAAGGTCAAACCTGCACATCTCTGTGTGCATTCTAAGTTTGTCTTTTCCTTTAATATTTCTTTTTCTCTGTTCCTCTGGTTCAAAAGTTCATTCAGTTCCCAAATGGCTACCTAATTTTCCAGTTATTCCCTCAAGCCATATGTGTTTTGGTTTCTTTATGGTTTATTAGGTACTGTAGGAAAGTAGCATAAGTTATATCTTCTAATGAAATTCAAGCACACTTCAGTGATGCTTCGACTTGATTGCTGGTAGCAATTAAATCACAGCCAAGGAGAATAATGCATAATCTCACAAGGTCCAGACACCCTATAGAAATTGAAAGGAAATGAGAACAGAAAACAAAAACAAAGTCTTCAAACCCTGCCAGACACGCTGTTTCCAGCCTGCCTTTTTTTTTTTTTTTTTTTTTTTATGGGCCAACTGCCTGATTGATAGCAAAATCATAACTTGCTGCATGCTAACAGGCAGAGTTCACTTGTAGGTTATTGTGAACTGATAAAGGGTTAGATGGAGTTTTGATTTTCGCATTGGACCTTGGTACACCAGATTAATGGAATTTCAATGAGTGACTAGAGTAGCCACAGCTTTGTCAGAGAAACAGATGGATATTCTATAGTCATGTCTACTCATTAATACTAGTTGCCTGAAAGGTGTGCTGCTTTTCTATACAAAAGAGTTGATATAATTGATTTTTGAATAATGCATTGAAAACAAAATACCTTATTGATGACTAGAATTGTAACGTAGATGGTGACAGATTTTTGTAACGCTTGTAGCTTAAAAATATTGTACTTTGTAATTTTTTCTCGTCTCTCTTTGGAAACACTTTTTTGTTTTTATTTTTTGAGGGAAAATACATTTTATAAATGATTGTATGACTGCTGTTAGTTTCATTGTGATTTGGTAATATTTATAAAAATTATGTTTAATAGAAATTTCATTTTATTAGCTTTGTGCTTTTATTTTTTTCTGAAAAACTTAAAACAAATCATAATGGTTTCTAGACTATTGTAGATCACTATTAGAAGTTTTATGCTATTGTATGGCTGGATATATTGAAGTGTTAGTAGAAATGGTGCATGTCAGTAATCAGATAAAATTAGAGATAACGAAACTCAAAACCTTAAAGAATATCCCTTGTCATACATGTTAGAATGTTTGTTTAGGCACTAAGATGGTAGATGCAGGGTAGCTTTTAGATACAACGTAACGATTTGGGTTTCCATTTTTCTATTCTGAAATCATTTTTCATTCATTTTCGTTATTTGTAAAAGCAAGCATCTAACCGTGTAGCATTGTGGAAAGTCCCTAAGGTAAGGTGAAAGGATTCAGTGAGCTAGAAGACATATATTGGCTCTGCCCATCGATGATAGGTTGAAGGATCACAGTAGACATTTGTTACAAATCTGATTCAGTCATAGACCATAATCACTTTGTGGATAAGAATCTGGAACCTCTAGGGTGTGAATATAGGAAGACTAAAATGAAGCTAAAGATACAAAACAGTCATTTATTGTCCTGGTATCTTCTTTTTTTTTTTTTTTTTTTTTTTGCGGTACGCGGGCTTCTCACTGTTGCAGCCTCTCCCATTGAGGAGCACAGGCTCTGGACGCGCAGGCTCAGCGGCCATGGCTCACAGGCCCAGCCGCTCCGCAGCATGTGGGATCTTCCCGGACCGGGGCACGAACCCGTGTCCCCTGCATCGGCAGGCGGACTCTCAACCACTGCGCCACCAGGGAAGCCCCTGGTATCTTCTTAACTAAAAATTCCCAAGTAATATAGGTTACTAAAAACTGTGAGCATTACAAGAACATAGGTTTGTATGAAAAAATACTGGTTTACGTATGGAACTATTTTTAAAGTTTGAGATTAAGAAAAAAGGCTATGCTCTTTTGATCATAATTTATAATAGTAGATGATGTTTTCTTCTTTTTTGGTATTCGTTTTCTTTAAGGAATACAATATATGAAAACTTGAACTTATAGAACATGTAGATCACTTATTCCAAAGGATTACTTTAAGGATTATCTCCATGATGCCTATAAATAATGAACTCTTACAATGCATCTACAACAAGCTTAGATATAAATCCATCCATGTGCATAAATATAAATTTAATGGATAAATGTTTACACATTACACATTTTTTTTTAACACCTTTATTGGGTATAATTGCTTTACAATGGTGTGTTAGTTTCTGCTTTATGATAGACACCGACTTTTGAGGAAGATTTTTTTGTGCGTAAAGTTAGGTGTAGCACTAATCAGTTCTAGTACAAGCCAAGCAATAGATGTTTTACTTTTCTCTGGGCTCCAGTAGAATGTGAAATAATATTTAAAACCAGGAAAAACAAGGTTCTTTCAATTACTTCCCATTTAGGGTAACCAACTATAGTATCATGTGGTTTTTGATAATAAAAATCATATTTTTGTATTTTATTCTGAGAATTTAGATTAGTTTGCAACTTACACATATCTTTGTATACATAACATATTGTTGCACTTGTGTGGTTTTTTTTTTTTTTAACTTTTTTTTGGGTTCCTTTAATATACCAATTGCTAGCTTGTGTTATAGCAGTATAAGAACAATGATTATTTTAGTCCTTCTGTAATGTGTATAGCCTAGCTTCAGGTACTTTGGTAGACGTGAGGGGTTATAGTTTGGAGAAATGATAAAAAAGTAGAAAACATGTTTTTACACTCAAGATATATATTGTGTGATTGGAGATATAAAGTATACACAGATGTAAAATATTTTTATGATTACAAAGGCATATCTGAATAAAATAAAAACACATAGCCACTGAGAATCATCTTTTTGATTTTTATGCCATTGAATGGGAAAATACATCACTATAAAACAAAGTGGGCAAATAAGACTATAACAAAATGGGCTAGATAAGAAATATTGCAAAGGTAATAAAACTCAAATTATGAAAAATAATGCATTTTTAATACAGTAAATTAGCAGTTATTTACACAATTCATGAAGAAAGGAACAAGGTACCTTGGCAAGGTAATGGGGAATTCAAAGATGAAGAAAAAAAATTCCTGTGTTCAAGAGACTTGTAATCCAGTTGGAAAGAGAAGATAGCCACCTATCAGCAATCTAAGTTTTAACAAGGCAGATTCCGAAAATAGTAACTAGTATGTGTTAAAATATTGAATTGATTTGGCCTGTACCAAGGCAAATAATTGGTATCATTGATTTTCTTCCCTTATTTGTTGACTGAGTCAGTCATATGTTTTGGCATCATGTTGAATAAACCAAAACATAAACTTTATGCCTACGTTCTGAGAGGTTGTAGAGTAAATTGTAAATGGAGGGCCTTTTTTTAAAAGTGAGTTTTGCATGGTTCCTGAAGTTTGCTAGAGAGAAAGTGGGAAAATCTGTTGAAAAGAACATTTAGAGTAGAAGTCCAAAAACCAGGTTTTCATACTGATTGGTAATCATTTTGTTGTCAAGGTCAAGTCACTTAGCCTCTCTGGATTTTTACTTTCTGATTTGTGAAATGAAGAGTTTGGACCAGGTGATTGGTTAGAAGTTCCCTAGATCTCCAAATGCTTGTGTCCACATTTCAGAATTAGTAAATTTAATGGTGGCACAGAGGTGATTTGCCTGGAGAAGGTAATAACCAGAGGTGATGTTGAATAGGAAGGAGCGCAGTGGGTCTTAGAGGTAAGCAAATGAGGGACAATAAGAGCTGAATACCAAGCTAAGGAGTTTACCTTTGATCTGGTAGTCAGTAAGAGATCCCTGAAGCAATAGACTGATGTGATGAATGCATATTTGAGGGAGATGGTCCTGGCAGTTAATTGTTGGATGAGTCAAGGCAAAGAGACCATCTAGTGGAGGCAGCAAGCTAAGTGTCTTGCTACATTATTCTGAATCTTGACAGCCTCTCTGTGTGGTAGATATCATCACTATTTGACAACGGAGGAAATTCAGGGACAGAGAGGTCAAATGAAGGTCATATAAGTGGCAGAACTGAAATTTGAATTCATGTCTGTCTGACTCCAAGGACCCGGCTCTGCTCTCAAAACCACTATAGTTTGCCTCTTCCCCAGCTAAGATACTGTTGCTTTTGGTTCAGAGGGTGTTGAGAAGAGCCAGGGTTAGAGTAGTAGACATTGCACTGAAAAGGAAGGGATTCTTTTAGCCCCTTCCTACCCAAAGTATGGACTGCAGACCAACTGCAACAGTGTCACCTGGGAGCTTGTTCAAAATGCTAAATCTCTGTCCCCACCCATACCTACTGAATCTGAATTAGCATTTAAACAAGATCCCTATGTACACATTAAAGTTTGAGAAGCTCTGTTCTAATTGTGTTTATTACCTTGGCCTTTGTGGCTGAAAAGAAGGGTGAGCCATTGCACTTGGGCTGAATGTGCAGGTGTGTACTAGGCATGGCGCTAAGCAATCCCTTGAAGTAGGTAAAAAAGATTCTTTACTTCCTGTACTCGTCTGTGGTCCCTCAGCACACTGCACAGGGCCCCTTCCCGACACTACTGTCTGTCGGTAGTTGTCCCATTTTTGAATCTGTTTCCCCCCTCAAATCAAATTCTCAGTTAAGTACATTGGAAAGGCTTTGATAAATTACCCCTAGGAAAGTTTGCATGTTAATAGAGGAATACCTTAACCCAAGGGAGGTCAAGTCCCACTCACAGATCTTTAGGTATCAGCACTGGGCCAATGGTAAAGATATTTTTGGCTGTTGCAGAACACTGTATCTTATAAAATTTAGGCACGTAACAGACTTATCTTTCTTGCTATATATATTTGGATTTGGCCTCTGGTCTTTGTTTGGAGAAGTCACAATGTATAGCTTCCTGTTTTCAGTTGTGTGTCCTGTTCGCAACTGCACCAAAGTGTGAATTAAGAGTTTAAACGTTGAAAAGCAAAGGTTAAGACCATAGACTGACCCACTTGATTTTCGAGGAAGGCATGCTAGCCTGGCACATGATTCCACAGAGAGCTCCCTTCCTCTGAGACAAATTCCTTAGAAGTGACTGTGCTGGTGCTTGAGGTAGCATCTTAGGAAGGAAAGGGGATTGAACCATCTTTAAGTAATATTTATTGAGAAATATGTCTGACACTGAACCAGATTCTTTCATCTACATTATTTCCTTTAATTGACTCAGAACTACCCCACGAGGGAGACATTTTCCCTATTTTGCTGTTGTGGAAACTGAGACTCAAAAAGTTGACTATCATATCCAACTTAGAAGTAGCAAACTTCAACTCCTTTGATCCTTCTATGCCATGCTCCTTAAAAAATTAGACTAGTTTTTTTCCTACTTACAAGAGACATACATCTGGTTAAAAATAAAAATGATCGGAAGGGTATACAATAAAATGTAAAAGCCTCCTTTTCCACCCCGCCCTAACCCCAGAGGCAGCCACTTGTTACAGTTTCTTCTCTAGCTACTATAGTAACTTTGGGCACACTACTTCTAGTTCTTGTCTGATCAACCTTGAACAGAATCTGTTGACTCCCTCTATGATGGATGATTCTGCACACCTCCTTTCCCACTTCCACCTCCCGATTTTTTATTATTTTATTTTTACTTCTTTTTGTGCTTGCTTTTGACTTAAGTAACGTTCTTCTTATTTTGCAATGCACCAACCTCAGAAGGTGGCTATTGACTCTTTGTTAGTAAGTATGCGGAAAGCAGTGCACCCAGCTTTCCTTCCATCTCTCTTTCCACTCTTAAATTCCAAATTTGTTCATTAAATTATTTTTGCATTGTTAAGATCTATAATATTTATGTTTGATTCTCTAACTCTAAGCTGACTGTGCTTTGTCTACAAGTTGCATTTTAATCATTGGTCCTTTTCCTTCATGTTATTGGTTTCCCTCAAAGGTCTGGACAGCCTTGGCTATTATTCCTGTTTATGAGCATAGTGTAGGTAATTTGTGAGGGGTTCCTTTGCTTTTGCGTGCCTATATCCTGAAAGCCATTTCCTTTGAATGGGAGGTCTGATTGGGGGTTGTGAGTAAAGTGGGCAAGGCTTGCTTGGAGGCAGCCTGCCTACATGTTAGTGAGGAGCACAGAGGCAGACTGGGACCCCCAGTTGTCAAAAGAAGTAGGACATTACTGAGGCAGAAGTTGAATGCTTTTATTTCATTTCTAGTTACAGGTTTTTAACCCCTTTCCTCCTTTTTTTGGTACAGAATTGGGGGTAAGATTAAAGCAATTCCTTTATTAAACCTTCTAAAATTATGGCTCTTGAGAACACATGCACTTATTAGTTAAAGAGGATGACTTTGATTTTATAGAGTCCATCAACAGTTTGGGGGTAGAGTCTAGGATTCTTATTCTTTTTTAAAAATTAGCTTTATTGAGATGTAAATAATATAACCATAGAATCTACCCATTTAAAATATACAATTCAGTAGTTTTTAATATATTCACAGAGTTGAACAAGCATCACCCCGATTAATTTTAGAAAATTTTCATTGCCACAAAAAAGAAACCCTGTACTATGAACAGTCACTCCCCATTTTCCCCAAATCTAGGCCCCCCTCCCCACCTCATGGGCCTAGGCAACCACAAATCTACTTTCTTTCTGCATAGATTTGCCTGGTCTGGACATTTCATGTAAATGGAATCACACAGTATGTGGCCTTTTGTGCCTGGCTTCTTTTACTTAGCATAGCGTTTTCAAGGTTCATTCGTGTTGCAGCACACAGCGGTACTGCATTCCCAATAATGCTTCACTTGTATGGGTATGCCACATTTTGTTTGTCCATTCATCAGTTGATGATTTTTTTTTTAATATTTATTTTATTTATTTATTTGGTTGTGCCAGGTCTTAGTTGCGGCAGAAGGGCTCCTTAGTTGTGGCATGCATGTGGGATCTAGTTCCTTGACCAGGGATTGAACCCACGCCCCCTGCATTGGGAGCACAGAGGCTTAACCACTGTGCCACGAGGGAAGTCCCTAGTTGATGATTTTTTGAGTTGTTTCTTCTTCTTAGCTATTATTAATAATGCCAGAGTGAACATGTATGTACAAGTTTTTGTGTATGTCTTCATTTCTTCTAACTATATACTGTACCTTGGAGTAGAACTGCTGGGTCCTACGTTAACTCTAAGTTTAACTTTTTGAGAAATTGTCAAACTATTTTCCAAAGTGCCATATACCATTTTATGTCCCCACCAGCAATGTGTGAAGGTTTCCACTTCTCCACATCCTCTTCAACACTTGTTATTGTCTGTCTTTATTTTAGCCATCCTAGGGGGTGTTCAGTGGTATCTCATTGTGGTTTTGATTTGCATTTCTCTAATGACTAATGATGTTGATCATCTTTTCATATGCTTATTGGCCTTTTGTATATCTTCTCTGGAGTAGGCCTAGTCAAATCATTTTTCCATATTTCAGTTGGGCTGTCTTTTTATTGTTAAGTTCTAAGAGAACTCTAGCTACCAGTCTCTTATGAGATATATGATTTGTAAATATTTTCTCCAGTTCTGTAAGAACTTAAGTTCTTACACCTTAAGGTGTAAGTTCTTAAGGTGTTCTTAACTTGAGGCTAAGTTATTTCTCAAAATACTGTGTTCTTTAAAGAATTGTGAGATTAATATACTAATTGAAACAGGGACATACCCTAGCCTACCTTTAATGTTATTGTTGCTTAGTGGATACTTTAGAAACTGTGCAGATGGCAAAAAGTAATTTTCTTGCTGTGCTTTATTCAGCTCAGTGAACTCTCAAATTCTGTAGCCTTTAACATAATTTAAAAAAGAATTCTTGCTTTGTGTTGTTGCATAAGATATCAATCCCCTCATTTAGCAATATCATCTATGCCTTTTGAAATGTAAATGCAGTAAGGTTTGCTGCATTACACGTATAAATGAATAATCATATGGCTCTTCTTTCACATCAGTTTTACTTTAACAAATTATTTCAGAGAACATACAGTCCAAGTAAATTATTTTGTTGATATTCTGACTTTTTTGGGCTAGATTTTGTTAGTGTATAGTTGTGGTGGGATCTAAGGGGTGCTGGGGTGATCATCTCAGAAAAATGGTCACTATTTTTAGCTTTCAAGAAAGAAGTTGGTTTGTTTCTTTGAATTTGTTTCTCCTCCTTTGTAAGGACATGTGTGTGTGTGTGTGTGTGTGTGTGTGTGTGTGTGTGTGTTTTGTGTTGTTTTTCTTCCTATATGTCAGTCACTAAACCTAGGAGTCTTGCCAGATAAGGGAACTGAGACATAAGGGAGCAACATGAATTATCTAAGCAGTGCTACTCAGTGTGTAGTCTGCAGACTGATCTGAGTCTGTGATCTGTTTGCTACTGGTCTGCAACAATATAAGTACAGAAATTGAGATTAAGCACTTAGAAATGTTTATAGCATTTTGACATTCCTGCATTATCCAAATATGTGATCATTATTTTTTCTAGTAATTCATATTATATATAAAATACATACATATATACCTATATGTATATACATATTTTTAACCAAAGTATTAATTTGTGATGTTGTGATGTCTTGTGGGGGAAACTGGTCCTTTATCACAGTTAGAAGAATTGATCTAGGGTCAGAGAGAGAATTAATTACAGTAGTCTCAGTATCTTCATCTCCCATCCTTCTGATTTTTGGTTATTTTTTTGGAAGTCTTATATCTTTTTATATCTTATACCTTTCTGTATATCTTCATCCATAGTCACAGTCATGTTTTAATTTATATATTAGGTCTATTTTCACTATTGAGGAAATTTTAGGGATTCTAATTCCATTTTTCTTGATATACTTTCAAGTTCCAATGTCATAATGAGATATTTAAATATATTTTATATGAAAGTTCTGAGAGCAGTCTCCAAGTTTGGCTGTCATTGAAGCAAAGATGCTGCCTCGAAGCTTTTCATTTGGAATATCTAGAGAAAATGTTAATGTAATTTGGATACCGTCTAGTTATTTTCCATGCGTAAAAAGCAGAAAAAGATAGTGTAATATTTAAAGACTCTCAGAAAAGTAATTTCATCTCAGAGATGTGCTTTGGTGTCAGTTTGTTTAAATGTCTTCAAAAGCTCCTCCTCACTTTCTAATACCACCTGTAAGCCACACTATTTTGAACATGCCCATCACTTTTTTTTTTAACACCAAAGGAAGTTAATAAAAAATAATATTTTAATATCAAAAAATAGTAAAATGTCTTACCATGGGGAAAAAAATACGCATATATTTCTTTCATTGAATAGGACTTGTTTTGGTATTGGTGTCCTGGGCCCTATGTTCTGGGATAAATGTATGCCATAAACTTCTAATATGCTTACAATAGGATTTCTTTATAAAAGAGAATGTGTCTTTTAGGAGGTGAAGAATTGATTTTTTTAAATATAAGTAGTGAGAGAGGGTAACAATGTTGTATGCTTTAGGCAGAGTGCTACATGGAATAAAAGTTTAATTCAACAAATTTTACAGTTTATTTTGTTAGACTGGGGTATTAATAAGACAAGTCACTGCTTTTAAGATGAGCAGAGGAAAGAGAGTTGACCAACTTACTGCTACTTTGGGTCATCAATTGTCGTATTTAACAGAGGTAATAATGGGTAAAGCAAGTAGGTAATGGATTAAGCAAGTAGAGATAAGAGCTGTGAGGAATGTCTCAGAAGACAAATAAAAATTTGGTTTGCTGTGGGAGGGGAGCTGAAGTGGGGAAGAGAGACAGGGATGGGCACCCTTCTGGGGAGCGCACGCATAAGAAGGACCTGACTAGAGGCTTGTTGGTCACCTTGACAGTGGAGGCAAGGGACAAGGGAGAGTAAGTACCCAGAGGGGATATGGGGAAGGACCAACAGTAGATTTCACCATGAGACCTAAGGTGAACCCTGACATTTAGATTCTTTTCTCAAGGATGTGAGGCCATCTATAAAAAGGACAAGAAACATTAAGTCTGTTGAGCTTGAAGGAGTACTGAGAAATTTAGTCAAAGAAATTTAAGAGGGAGTGTGAGATATGGGATAGAGATATGGAGAATCATTGATTTATTTGCCTAAACATGTTGAATGTCATGAGAATGATAAGACTTGCCAGAGATTGTAGAAAGAGATAGATTAGGAGGTTCAGAATAGAGACATCTGCCCCAAGTTTCCTCACAGGTAAACCAGGAAAATTGTTGCTTTTGCTTCTAAACATATGATCTTAATTTACAGAATTTTAGAAGCCATTAATTACTTTCATTCCTTAATGTGATTATATACATACAGGGATACATTTTATCTTGAGTTTTCTTCAGCATTCATTTGAATCCTGGTATGTTGTTAGGCTTTTCTTTTCTCTTTGTTTTTACCGTCTAATCATATTTCTCCTTGTAATTAAGGAATCATATTTATTAACTGTGTTTTGCCCTGGCAGTCTAACCAATATTAAGCATTAGTCAAGGCAGACGGGATATACTTCTGGTACCCGAAAACTAAATTTTGAAGGGCTTTAAAGAGGATAAAATTTGTACTTCATCATATCAAGGATCAAATTGTATTGTGGTTAAGTGCACAGACTATGGTATTACATGTACCTGGGTTCAATCCTCGTTTGACATTTTGACTTTGGAAAAATTATTTTCTCTCTAAGCCTTAGTTTCTGGGTTTATAAAAATAGGGATAATTGTAGTATCTCATAGGATTATTGTAAGGATAAGTGCCTGGCACATAGGACTTGCCCATTGTTAGCTCTTGGCTATTGTAATGTCACAAGATGACCAAGTGATTAGATGAATAACTTTGTTTTAGTATATATTTTCTCTGGAATTTTTTCTTGTTTTTCTTTTCCATTATAGTTTATTATAAGATACTGATATAGTTCCCTGTGCTATACAGTAGGGCCTTGTTGTTTATCTGTTTTATATATAGTAGTTTGTATCTTCAAGTCCCAAACTTTTAAGAATACTTGCTAGTGGATCCTATTTTGTAAATGGATGAATTCTTTTTTGTGACAGTCATTCCCTGTTTCTAAAATCAGGTTGTTAAATATTTGATTTTTTCCAAAGAAATAAACCTGTATCATATAACTACATGTTTCATAATTGAGTACAATTAAAGTCTTAATATTGCTGTCTTGAACTATGTCAACTGGAATTCTGATACTGGTATTTGCAAAGTTATCTTTTGGGTGATAAAAATATATGAAATAAAAGTTAGTGTTTTTATTATATGTAAAATATTTGGATTTTATTTACGAGTAGCTTCTTTAGTTTAAAAAATTTCCCCAATAAATTTTGTCCTGCTCTGTTTCACTATCCCCTGAGCTTTTATAAGGTATCTCTCATCATTTTTTTTCTGTTGACATTTTTTTGACTAACATAGAAATACATTTTAATGTATTTTTATGAATCTTTATGGATACTGGAACCTATTGACCTGTGTGAATACAGACACTTCTGTGAACTAGCTGTTCTCCTCTGAGGCTTTAAAAACATTGCTGGTCTGTTATTTAGTTCAGAAATATGAAGGTTTAACAGCTGTTTATCCCAAAATCACAGTGAGGGAATGTGTCCTAAGAAGTTGAAATGCTGATGTACATTTTAAGTTTTATAACAGTATTTCAAACAAGCTATTGGAAGTATACAAGCACAAGTTTAGTTAGATGAGGAAAAGTGAGTTAGGTATAGTTTAGATAGGGCATATCCTCTGTGATTAATTTTTCTATCACTGTGGCTCAGTGCCCACAACAGGGATCCAGATAGTGCACTGAGCAGCTCATGTTAGCAGTTCATTTCCTAGCCTTCTGCAATATGCTAGAAAATGTATTAGAAAAGGTTTCGGTGAACATCGATCAAATTAGTGTGTACCTGCGATTTGACTAATCCTTTTCTAGAAGCCTTGTAAATTCAGTCCTTGCTTTTATACTAACAAACTGATTAACCAAAAAACATCTTTGCTTTATCAGATTTATTTACTAATGAGATGTAATTGATCTGTTGCTGATTGGGTTATGAGACTAAATCCAAAGGCCATCTATCTATCAGTGTAATTGCTAATATATTAAATGAATCAACACATATTTATATTGTAAAATTGTATATTCTTAGGATTTAAAAATATCAATACTCTTAATTTTTTTATCTTTAATATTTTAATATTCTTATTTTCTTATCTAATTTTCTGACCTACTCAAGCTAGAGTAATACAAAGCAGCTGTATATATTCATAGGTGATGATAGGCCAAGGAAAGATGGTAATAAAAAAACAAAAAAGCTCCCTCAGCATAAGCTTTGCCAGACGTTACTAAGTGTATAACTGTCTTACATTTCAAAAGTATGACTTAACTGATATTGAATTTCTCATAATTGCATAAATTGACAATGTGTATTATCTTTTCCCTATCATGATTTGACTTTGAACATGTCTTGAGATGTTACTGTTTCTTTAGCATTCTTTAGATATCACAAGTGGGAAGTACTTTCTTTGTGTGTGTCCAAAAATATAAGTGAAATAATTTTTTATAAAACATGTACGTCGATTGTTTAGTCATGAGACCATTATATGTAACCATTATCTATCCATAATTCTCTTTTTGGAAAACATGCAGAATTTTAACAAATGTCATTGGTGAATGTAACACAGAATAAAAAAGAGGAAAAAATAGCTTTATTTTTCACAACAAAGCTATAACTAAAATACTTTAGTATTTGTTGTCTGTGGATAAAGTTATTGGTGTACTTTGCTAGGGCCTATGATGAAAAGCTGAGATTATCTTTTACTTTTTACTATATATAAGTTTATCATTCCCAACTAAGATTGGGACTATTTAAACCTTTGGCAGTTCACTGGTATGGGGTATTTAGAATCCGTTATTAGACTATGATAGGAAGGATGTGGTGAGTTGGTGGTAATTGATTTATCCCCATCGTACTGAACCTCCCACTCTTCTTCCACTTTGTCCTCCCTTGGGCAATAATCACAGTGTCGAACTGCCAATCTGTAGACTTAATTTCTTCCAGCAGTACCATCTGGCTCCTTGGCACCAGAAGTTATATTGGTTCTTTGTGGTTGCTGCTGAATTTGTCATATTGTTAGACAGCTGATGGGATGCTTCTTGCTATTTGATCCTAATTTTCTTTTAACTAATTATTGATTTTTATTTAGAGACTCTCCTTTAGCCATTTCTTAAAGCATGGAAGAATTTTATTGTGAAAAGAATAGAATGCACCTAAACAAATACTGTGTGTAAGCCTTGAGCTTCTCCTCTCTGTATTGTATTCTGTCTAGTTCTTCAGTGGCCCTCCCTTTCAAGAGAGATTAATTTAAAGTTAATTGTAGAGGTTTTCTGTTTCATTCAAAGCCTTGTATCTCTGGGTAAAAGTTACTTGAATGTATATTTAAAATCCTGTTATGACTGCCAACGTTTTCCAATAATGAATATTTAGAAATCCCTATCAGTGGCACAAATAACCTTCTAACCTCCAGCAATACTTTATCCCCTTCTTAAAAAAAGTGGCCATTTGTGTATATCTTGTGGGTTTTTATTGGTAGGTGAGGTGGTTTTACTGTCATCCGTAATAACATCCATAAACAGTTTTAAAAAATAGCTATGAAAAGCACATCTGAGTTTCAGTAATTTAAAAAAATTGCCTAAGCACACAGTTCTATACACGGAAACATTTTTTTTTCATATTACATAGTAAACTAGACATTTTTGATGAAGGCAAAGAATTATCTGACCTGTTTGTTTTCTGATGTAAAGATCATAAACAAAAATAAATTATTACTGAAACTCTCAAAGAATATGCATGTAAAGCAGTTCATTTTGACAAATATTTACTGTATCATATTAGATCACATTCATTTTTAATGACACAAGATACATCTTTTAGAATGTTTTTAGAGGTGTCCATTCATATAAAAGTATATCTACTGAGTTGAAACTTTTAATTAGATGTTACATAATCTATGTTGGTTATAATAATTACAGAATGCTATATGTTAGAAATATTTACTTCAAATTCTTATTGTTGCTGGTATGTGGGTGTTTAAAGTTCTTAAATAGAGATTCAGCTGGGATTATTTTAATACCACTATAGGGGAAGTCTACTAACTGAAAACTGAACTTTGCAAAACATTTTCATTTTATGTTAGATAAAATATGCAGCTAAATTGCTGTAATTTGGTCATGTGGTGATGTTAAATCCAGTTGTTTATAATTGTTTTAGTTTAAAGTATATAGAGAAAAGGAGCAATAAATGTCACTCTGTAAGAAGAACTAAATCAGTTGTCAGTGAAATGATTCATGTGTTAACTGGGATAGTTAACATGCATCTTATTCTACTGTCTAGCAGGAGGAGGTGGGCTATAGAAAAATGAATGCTTCACTAAATAATTTACAACAATTATATCAAATTTTAATAACTTCAGCTAAGAAGGCATATATATGATTCATGTTCTCACTATCACCTACATTAGAGATTAACTGTGCTTTCTTCAAACATAAATGTACTCTTATAAATGTTTTTAATTGGTAAATCATGATCAGTTTTATCTTTATAGAGTAGCATTATTTGATCAGTTTTTAGCTATAAGTTCATGTGAAGCTAAAATATTACAGCTAATCTGTTGTCACAAATGCCAGCTCATTAGAATGTGCCCCTAATATCAAAAAAATGCCCTGAATTGTTTGTTGGCTTTATCTTAACTTAAATATGTAAAGGGGGACAGTAAAGCATTTTTCTTTGGAATCACAGGGAGTTCAGTGACCTTTCTGTGGCAAATTATGTAGAAAGAAAATATTTATATTCATTTAAAATAACCTCTGTGAAGAAATAGTCTCATTACCCTGTTTGATCAATTTCTTGTAGCCTGAGCTGTAGCATGCTGCTATTGCCATTGGTTGATGGAATACACTGAGTAGTGGCTAATGGTGATGGTGCTCATCAGGAAGGGTTCAGCCAGCGGTCAGCAACAAATAATTCAAGACTGTTTCTAAGTTTGTGGCTGGTGGAATTTGCTTCTTGCTCCAAGCCAGCGGCATCGCTGAGCTGGGCTATTTGATTAGAAGAGAGGCATATTTGCTTCTTAGCAACTGCACATTTGCACAACCCATAGTCCTCTACTGCCTCCAAAGGTTTTCCTTTTGTGATGGTAGAATAATACTTTATTGTTGACTGATGGACAAAAGAGATTCTAATACAAGGCAAGCTGATAACCATTTTTGTTGTTGTTGTTGGCTTTAAAATTTTGCACCTACTCATAACATTTTTTGAAAAAGTATAGAATAAATGTATGCATAGTATAAATAGTCATGGAAAACCCCAATGTGTTAGAATTTTAATATGCATATTAGCATGGAGGTTTGCACAGCATGAGTACAATTGCATACTGTTACTTTTTTGCCCAGCAGGTTCAATGATGGGAAATCAATTCTGACCCTAGTGTATGTATTACATATATCCATACTCTGAGTGTTTGTATCTCCCAAGTAGAATTAATGCTAGAGAAAAATTTAACAAACAGTGTTGAAAGATAAATTGTTAGTAGAGTTTTAAATGGCTTTGTCAAATTTAAAAACTATTCTTTATACAAAGTAAAATAAGTCAAATTTAAAATTCTAATACAATGTGTGTATATAGAATTTGGAACATATTTCTCACAGGAGTGAATCTGCAGAAGAAAATGTGTCTTTAATAATAAACAAAGGTATTTATAACCCAGCAGTTAAGAAACAAGTGAGAAAAGATAAATTTGGGGAGGCCAGTCTGAGTTTTATGACCCTGGGAAACCAGGACCAGAAAACCCTTTTTTTAAAAAACATGGTTTTATGGATTATCTCAAACTGTATGGTTAGGACTTGAGTTTCAAGATTTTAAGGAAGATGATGTAAAGGGTGATATGACCATAGATAATGTTACTCTTGCATTATTTTTTGATAATTAAAAAATACCTACTATACTTTAAAGGAAAAATGCAAAAACCATTTGAACCTATATATTTTGATATATATAATTTAAATCCATTGTTTTGTATAAATTGTTGACATAATTCATGGTAATGCATATATAAGATTAATATAAGGTTAAATTTTTAAGATTAATATAAGATTACATTCTGTGATATTATATTTAGACCATATTACCTTTTTTTCCAACTTAAGGACTGTTTTTTCTATTTTTGTCTCCTAAGGTTCATAACAGATACGAGAGTTTCCATAATTTAAAATGAACAACGAAAAAGTGTAGTGGTGTGAAGTTTTCCAGTTAACAAATCTTGAAACGTGTTTTGGGATTTAGGGAAAGTTAAAGCAAGTGAAGACATTAAGTGTGTATGGGCAAATACTCTCATTTCCCAATAAAAGGACCTTAGGGCATATCAGTATGCATAATATGACCATCACTGTATTTCCTTACTAATAAATAGCCACTTCAGTGGCAACCTAGAGCCCAAAAAAGGGAAAAGGAGTGAGGCTGAGTGATTTAATATTGCAAAGCAGTAATATGCCCCATCGTATCAAGCAGCTGTCCCTTTGCAATTTCAGTTAACATCTTTGGAACAATTTCTTCAAAAACAAACTGGAGCTCTAGGAGGAAATGGAAAATACTTTTAAGAATGGTTTTAAATTGTTTAAAAATTAACATGCCTTCAAGTGAATTGCCAAAGTTAGGATGTGAGTTATATGAATTAAGATTATAGCTTTTATGAACATTTTATTTATAAGGTAAATTATAGGACTTTGATGTAATAAGGAAAATGTTCTTTAAATTACTAAACTCTTTTGCAAATACTAGTTGCAAAAATGGTATTTTAAAACTCTAATCTACTACATTAAAATCACTTGTATTTATTAGTCTATATAATTAAGTGGCATTTATTGCCAAGTGTCCTTTCCCCTATTAACAATTTCTCATTTGGGGATACATAGTAAAAGCTGGTTTTCTTAGTGGGACTTTATAACAATTGTCACCTGCAGATGGGGGCATCTATTTTATTATTAACTAGGTTCTTCCCTCCATCTCCTTGCAAATATAAGAAGTACAAAGATATCTTCTTGGACTTCAGTTTTTACACATAGGTTCATTTGTTGGGGAAGAAGATAAACAGGGACAACGAGAGGTTTCTGATGCTCTTCTTTAGGTAAGGAGGATATAGGAGTAAGGAAGGAGCAATTTGGTGGGGTTGAGGATATAGGAGTAAGGAAGGAGCAATTTGGTGGGGTTGAGGAAAATGATGAGATTTTATTATCTGTTCATCAGAAATTTTAGTACTCATGTGGCTTCCTTAGATCTTTAAGGTAAAATCTCTAGAGAAATATATCAGAATAAATTTCACTGGTATGCATGGTGAATTATTGTTTTATTATTGTAGCAGCTATGGTCCAGAGAGATTAGGTGATTTGTCCAATGCCACAAAGCAAGTAATGGTAAAGCTGAGGAGGAAATTTAGGTATTTTTTCCTCCAAAACCTATGATCTTTCTCTCGTGGGGCACTAATACCTGTCCTGCAGGCTAGTAGTGTTTAGAACATTTGCTTTGGATGCTGACAAACAGGAGATGAAGTCTCTGATACTAGCTTTGTGACCTGACCAAACCACTTGGCTTCTTTAAAGTTCATTTTATAGTTAGATTGAAGAAATAGTCACTTTAAAGTTCATTTTATAGTTAGATTGACATAAGGATAATAATATCATGGGGTTATTTGAGGCCCATGGAGTTATTTGAGGCCCAAATGAGATAATCTATGTGAATTTTCTTTATAAATCTGAAAATACTTTAAAGAATTATTGTTTTCCTAATTTAATGGTGCAACTACGGTCTAGATGGTTTGAAGAAGTCGAATTCATGTTTGTTGTTTTTAACCATGGGAATCATATAGTCTTTTTAGTTCTGTAAGGGACTTAGAAAGTAATTGAGTATGCTACTTCCTCATCTTGCAGGTGAACACTTAAGACTTAGAATGCTTAGTTGGCTTCTCAAGGTCATTATCTCATCACTACTACTAGCACTGTTTATTGGACTTTTATGTACCAGGCACTGTGCTGGGTGTTTCCCATGTTTTATTTTGAACCCTCATAACATCCTGGTGTAGGAAATATTATACCCATTTTGCTGATAAAGAAACTGAAATTTAGGATGGTCACATTGCTAAGAAGTGGGAATATGAGAATTCACACCAGAATCTCTCAGACTCCAGTGTCTGTGTTCCTAGTACAATGTCATGTGCCTCTCTAACACCCGATCCCAAACGTTAGCCTCCTGACTCCAGTTAGTGAAGTGTGATCTCCTCACACCACATCTATATTTTCTGTGAAGAGTCTGTTAGTATTAACAACTGTAAAATTTAAATCATTTAAGAGTCTTTTCTTTATCTGCTTTAGAAAAAAAAGAATTTTTTTCAGTTATGTGAGAGAATTCTAAAGTGATAGGAATCATACGTTGGTTTTGTTTGATGGAATCCTTTTGGAAGGATAGGTATGAAAACATATTAGTTGACATAGATATTAGTAAAATAAATTTCATTTTAAAGCTATAATCACCATTTATTGTTTTTCTTAAAGAAGGGAATAGTGGCAATCTATACAGTGGACTATTCTAAAACTAGTAGGATAAAGTAGATAACTTTTATTTTCTCCATGGAAAATTTCTCTTCTTAACATAATTTTGCTTAGATTAATAGTGAAATCAGTTTGTATATCAAAAGTACAAAATGCCTGGGGAATCGGTGATGGCAACTTCATGATATTCAGTGCACTGGGAGAAACTGGTCAGTATAAAATATTTAAAAAATGGGTAAGACAATAAACACCTAATTGTGGGTTGATTTGTTTCTCTAAAATGGCATTATAATTTCTCCTTCAAAAATAGTAAACTGGTATCCTGTGATAATGCATGTTTAGGGGCCTATACAATGGGGCTACCTTACAGTGAGATTCCTTTATAAGGATGTTCTTTTGTTACTTCAGTAACTAAATCTCTTTTTCTGATATCTAACATCATCTACCTTTTAATGAATGAATTTTATTTTATAGTTTATAGTGTTTTAATCAGGGTAGAGTATTATATAATTGTATATAAAATTGTACATTTATAGTAGACATTTTATTTTATAGTATAGTTTCTAAGTAACAAAATTTTGAGATAAATTAAGAAAAATAAAATAAAACCTAGAATATGTGAATATTTCAAGAAAAATGTGTCCAGAATACATAAGGTTGCTAATAAGTATTAATGTTTACCCTGTTAGGAAAACACAAAATAAGACAAGGTCCCTGCCTGTGGTCATATACATTAGAAACTATAGAACAAAAGCTAATGGTGATGTAATATAAACTATAACATATATGGTTAACCTTTGTTTAACCAAAAGTCAGTTAACCAGTTTCTCTTTTTAATACCACTTTTAGGTGAAAAGACAAATTCATATAAGTACGTTTTTTAAAACTCTCTGTTGGGTCTAGCCTGGAATTTGTGTATAGTCAGCTCAATAGCTAAGACCGTTTATTGTGAAAGCATAGTTTAGTATAGTATTTGCATTCATAATCAGGACTCAGAGACGCTGTAAGATCTAGAAATATAAAAATACAGTGTGCTGGTAGACTTTATATGGAGATACAACAGCATGAGCAAAAGTTTGGAGTTATCCATGAGTATGATGGGGCTGCAAAAAAGGGGTTCAGTAAAGCTTGAGATATAAGGTACTACCATGTGAATTAGCCAGTCATCAATGGATGACTTCAAATCCTAGACCCTGTTTAGATTCACACAGAAGAGAGGATAAAAATCATGGTGTGGGAAGATGATCTGGTATTTTTATGAAACGTGGACTGTTCACAAGCAATAAAATAAAAAAAAAAAAACAATTTGGACTACATCAAACTGAAAAGCTTCTGCACAGCAAAGGAAACCATCAACAAAATTAAAAGGCAACCTACTGAATGGGAGAAAATATTTGCAAATCATATATCTGATAAGGGATTAATATCTGAAATATATAAAGAACTCAACCAACTCAGTAGCAAAAAACCCAAATAATCCAATTTAAAAATGGGCAAAGGACCTGAATAGATATTTTCCCAAAGATATTCTAATGGCCAACAAGAAGATGAAGAGGTGCTTAACATTGCTAATCATTAGGGAAATGCAAATCAAAGCCACAATAAGATATCAACTCACACCTATTAGAATGGCTATCATCAAAACAAGAAATAACAAATACTGGCAAGGATGTGGAGCAAAGGGAACCCTTGTGCACTGTAGGTGGGAATGTGAATGAGTGCAGCCACACTGTGGAAAGCAGTATGGAGGTTCTTCAAAAATTTGAAAAATAGAACTACCATATGATCCAGCAATTCCACTTCTGGGTATATATCTGAAAGAAATGAAATCACTGTGTCTAAGAGATATCTGTACCCCTGTGTTCATTGCAGCATTATTTACAATAGCCAAGACATGGAAACAACCTAAGTGTCCATTGACAGATGAATGCATAAAAAATGTATGAAATATATATATTATATATTATATATAATACTATTCAACTGTAAAAAGAAGGAAATGCTGCCATTTGCAACCTTGGATGGACCTTGAGGACATTATGCTAAGTGAAATAAGCCAGACAAAGAGAAAGATAAATACTGTATGATTTCACCTACATGCAGAATCTAAAAAACAAAAACAGAAGCTCATTGCAAAAGAGATCAGATTTGTGGTTATCAGAAGTTGGAGGAATTGGATGAAGATGGTCAAAAGCCACATACTTCCAGTTATAAGATAATTAAGTCCTGGGAATGTAATATACAACATGATGACTATAGTTAACACTGCTGTATGGTATATATGAAAGCTGCTAAGAGAGTAGATCCCAAAAGTTCTCATCACAAGGAAAAAAACTTTTTTTTTTTTTTTTTTTTGATAACAGGTGGTGGATGTTAACTAAACTTATTGTGGTAATCATTTCACACTATATTTATGTCAAGTCATTATGATGTACATCTTAAATTTACCTAGTACTGTATGTCAGTTATATCTCAATAAAACTGGGGTGGTGGGGGGAGAAGGAAAAGTGGACTTTGAAGGAAGAACATAAAGGTGGTCCAGTAATCAGTTGGGAGGCTCTTGAAATAAGAACGAAGATGAGAAAGACCTGAGTTTTGCATTTTGATTTTGGAGGGCAGAATGTCAAATATTAGAAATGGGATAGAGGAAGATGAATGGATTAGGTAACTGACACAGAAGAAGGAGGGATCATAGAGAATTCAATTTGTAAGTACAATAACAAGGAAATTAATTTTGGCATTTAGTCATTCAACAAATACTAAGGGAGCACCTACTGTGCTCAATAATTTCTATTTTAACTGCTGGAGACACAACTTGGAAAGGATAAACAGTTATTGAAACTAGAAGGGATGTTAGGAAGGATTATTAGATCATGGGAAAGGTAGTATAATCCTAGTAGTGTATGCATGTAAAGATGTTCCTTAGAGTCTTGGAACTATGGTATGAGATTAGAGAGAAGATGAGAAGACAGAAGTAGAGTTATAAAATATGAAGACATTTATATAAAATTTGAGGTTACATTGTGAACTCATTGAAGAAATGGAAATGGAAGAAGAAACTGTCTTTGTTAAATGAGAGAAGGAAAGAAAAAGCTACAAAAGAGTAAGGATGATTAGAGGGGGAATTAGTATGGCATAGTGTCATAGAGAAGGAGACAGATTCAGTTAAGAGAATAACAATCAGAAGCAACAGACAGTTCACTGAATATGAGAATTGAAAAAAAATTAT
Organism: Monodon monoceros; assembly: GCF_005190385.1. Lineage (NCBI taxonomy): Eukaryota > Metazoa > Chordata > Mammalia > Artiodactyla > Monodontidae > Monodon > Monodon monoceros. The sequence continues at coordinate 56,368,659 of NW_021703776.1, read as the reverse complement.
TAGATTTAACATGGAAGACATTAAAACAGTTTACTTTTTATGTGTTATTAATCTTAAAGCAATTCAAATTATTTTTTGATGCATTACTATTAACCAGAGTCCAATAGGGATATATTATATACAGTATTTCCCAGTTCTGTCCACTACAAGTCTAGAAGCAATGATACACCAGTAACATGAGCATGCTGAGCACCTAGATCTTGGTTTCTAAGTACCATTTTCCACTAAAAAGAACCAAGGCTTCTTAGAGAAAAGGCTGATTCAGGACTGGGGTACAAATGAGCTTAAAACATCTGTTATATGAAGTGCTCAAAAAATAATAGGAATATATTATATAAGGACACAGGAATCAACTTGATTCCTATTTGTCCAATAGCCCTGAAGTGATTAAGATGGATCATTAGTGGCCTGGATGAAGTATATGAGCTAGATAAAGGAGGTGGTATTAGGAGATTGGATTGGTTGGATTGCATGTAAGAGGCACACTGCTGGAGAGTTCTTTACTATCTCCAGGAATTGGCTAGCCCTGAGGGGCACACTCTGTAGAATCAGCAAGGCCCCAGTTGTCAAAACATCAAAAAATACAGAAAATAAAAAGACATGAGTAACACAAATTATGAGAGATAATGAAATGGTTGTTGTTTTAAGCTACTAAATTTTAAGCTTGCTGTGCACAGTAGGTATCTAAACAGTCATTTACCTATCCATCCACCTATCCATCTACCTACCTTTTTACCTACCAATAACTATTAATGCACTCTGGTAACCCCAATTCCAGTCCAGCACCACAGGCTACATTCTTGTCTTCTTCCTTGGCATATTTGTAACTCTCTTCTCTAGTAGTGAGAAACTAAGCTTCCATCATTCTCAATGTATTTACTCATTTGCTCAAGCCCATAATTCAAAGAAAGTAGTTTCAGAATTGGTAACCTATACCAGTAAATGCTTATCTATTTATTGATAGACTCTTGAGTTGTTTCCACCTTTTTGATTATTTAGGAAGAAGGCAAAGTCTGCACTTTTAATCACAACCCTATAGAGATGTGTAGTTATTTATTGCTACATAGCAAATTACCTAAAACCTATATATTATTTTATTATTATTTACTTATTAAACAATAAACATTTTATTATTCTCTGTGGGTCAGGAATGTGGGAACAGTTTAGCACTGTGTTTTTGGCTTGGGGTCTCTCATAAGATTGTAGTCAAAATGTTAGCTGGGGGCACAGTCATCTGAAAGTTTGGCTGGAGGTAGAGTATCCATTTTCAAGGTGACTCACTCACTTGGCTACAAGTTGGTGCTGACTGTTGTCAGGAGGCCTTAGTTCCTTCTCACATGGGCCTTTCCGTTGGCTGTTTGGGTATCCTCATAACACAGTGGACTGCTTCCCCCAGAGCCAGTGATTCAAGAAAGAGCCAAGTGGAAGCTATTTTATGACCTATCCTCAGAAGTCACATAACATCACTCCAGCTACATTCTGTTCATTATAAACAAATCATTGAATTTGACTCGCATTCAAGGGGAAGGGGATTAGTCTCTACCCTTTGAAGGGAGCAGTGTCAAAGAATTTGTGAACATATTTTAAGATCACCACAACTGATAAGCATAAAGAAGAACATAATCACCAGTAATAGAAATAATCCCTGCTAAAATTCTGCTATATATCAGTCTAGAGACATTTTCTGTGCATATCTGACCTCATATTCTATATGCTGTTTTATAATCTGATTTTTCCATACTATGTACTGGGAACATCTTTCCATGATATTGTGGGTTTTTTTATACACTGGTTGTTAGTTTTTCAAATATTTGCCAAAAATAGTATTTCATTGTTGTTTTAATTTGCATTTCTTTTTTCCAGTTTTTTTTTGGATATAATTGACATATATAACGTTGTATTTCTTTTACTACTAGTGATGGTGAATTTTTTTACATATATTTCCTAATTATTTGTATGTTTTGTAAATTGCCTTTTCATGTATTTGCTTGTTTTTAACATTGGCATGTTCTTTTCTTTATTAAACATCCATTATAGTTTAAGGATTCTAAAACATCATGTGTGTTGTAAATATTTCTTCCTTGTTAATCATTTGTATTATTGATTTAAGAAAAATAAATTGTAGAATTTTAGAGTTAGAAAGGAATAAAGGAAATCTAGTCTAACACTTCTGACATAGATGAAAATGCCTTATTTTCTCTCCATCCCTCCAGACCTTTTTCTAACCTCCTCCCACTAAATCTTAGCCTATTATCTCACTTGCCCACGTATTTTGTGTTCTGCTCATGGTAAGTGAATAAAGGATAAGATTGATTAGTTGCTATTTATATTTAACAAAGAAGCATTCCTTAATAACCCTGAACAATTAAGGACTGATGATGTATATAAGGTAAGAGCCATCAGGTAGTGGGAGAGATTTTGGTTTTATGACTTAAGTAACTTCCTAGGTTTTTCCAATGGTACTCTAGGTGACTGCTTCCTCTGTCTCTTTATGGGACCATATCTTGATTATCTGTTTGTTGCCCAGTAAGTCTAAACAGAACATGGGAGCTTAAATGACACACCATTGTTTATACTTCATCTCTTTCCAAAATGGATTTGAGGTGACTAGAATTTTGTTATTTCACTTCGAGTGCTGAGAATTGTATTTTGCTAATAAATGTTGATTAATCACACTATTTCTAAAGTTATCAAAACGAAGTACTTATAATAGGAAGAAAAATTCAAAAATCTACTTATGAGTTTATCCATTTTGTGATCTAAGATAAGCTTGAAGTATTTAATACTTAGATAATTTAATCTTATTAAAAAGCTTAGAGCTTTCTGGTGGGAAAAAGTGGTATGCCTTACTATTAGAATATTCATCAAAAGGAATAAATTATTTACTGGGACCAACATCTGAATCTTTTACATTTGTCCTCTTTGGCTGTATATAATTACTGAAGTGTATCTATCACAAGTGATAAGGAACTTGGCCCAGGTTTCAAAGATGGAGGAATTTGATTGCAAATGCTATGTAGGAAGAACAACATTGAATTTTCTGTGGCTCTTATCTTATAAGCCTTTAAGACTTTTTCTGTTTATATGGTAAAATATCTTTAATTTGGACACAAACATTTATCTACTTACGATCAACTTGTTTTGTCTACTCCTTTACCTACTTCTCCGTACACCTAGGATTGTATGAGGCAAATTATTATAGATGATATGTGTTGGCTTTGTAGTTTCTATAAATGAAAATACAGATTTTACTAATGCCTGTATTAAAAAATAGAAAAGAATATGAATTATACAATTTCCCCCCAAAAGAAAAAAATGGTCAATTTTTAAAAATTGGGCTTTTTCTGGGGATAGCAGCTCAGTTGATTAGAGAACCAGATGACTTTAGGGAATTTTCTTTTAACTTATTATGATCATTTCTGAATAGAAGGATTGGATGAAGTAGCTTCAGCTAATATATCAAATTCTTCTTAGATACTTAACCAGTCTCTTACTCTGTTCTTGGTTTCTTTGGAGCTCTAATTTCCTAGGGCAGGCGCATTTCCTGACAGCCAGGCAAATTAATTGTTTTTAAAGCCTAGATTTTGCGGCTTTAAAAATCTGTCAAAATTAGCAAGTGTAAAACTCGACTTACTTAATAGTAGCTCTATATTTCACTCATCTACTTTAAAAAATGAGTCATTTTTATTCTGATATGTGAGAGAATTATCAACTGTGAGAGTTGAATGTAACCTCAGAGATTATTTTACAGATGAGGAAACTAATGAGTATTAATGACTCATCCAAGGTCACACAACTGTTAGTGGCAGAAATGCTTCTATAACTTAGATTATATGTCCCTCATTTAGGGCTAAGACTTTCTATCTCTTGCCCTTATTGTTTTAACTTACTTGTCAAGTCATACACGATAGTAATCACTTTATATTGTTAAGTGAAAAATAATTTAAAAACCCAGAATTAGGACAAAGAAACCTTTCCTAGAGAATTTGGTTGATTTCATCTACGGTATGATTTAAGTCATTGTCTTCTCCCCAGGCTATGGTGGTAAAGTGGTTTCTCTTGTCTGGATCCTGAGCTGTGAGGAATTTTTATGTAAGGGTGGTCCACTTAAGACTTTCAATTTCTGATTCTAGGGCACAGGGTTAAGGAAAGAGCCCTCTGGAGGATTCCTGAAACTTTTTCTCATCTCAGAGAACAGTTTAATTTCTGGTCAACCTAGTTTAGTTTAGTTAAGGATAGATAGTTGGCAGTTGTCCTTTTGCCTATTTCACATGCAGAAGTTTAAAGTCAGGTAAAAGTAAGCCTATAGGACCTGGGGAGGGTTATCCTAGAAACAGCAGGTAGGTAAAGAAGTTTAGCATTTCAGAAATAAGGTCCTAATTTCTAGAAACTCCATGTCACTGCTAGTCTGGAGTAGTCTAATTGCCATTAGAGAAGAATTGGTTTCTTTAAAGAGAAAAATAATGGGGAAAACGTCTTAAGAGCTTTATTACATTCTTTTTCATGAACTTACTTCTGCAGCGTATTGATTAATATGTAACTTTAAGAATTTTATGTAGACATTTTACCATTATGATTTTGAAGTATGGAAAGTCCTTGCAAATATTCTTAGATTGCCTTCTGTCTGTCTGCCTTGTAAAAGATCCTTTTAGTTAAATGGACCATCCTCCTTAAAAGATGTCATTAGCTCAGATTGAAAAGACGTTGCCTGCAGGGAAATCACTTAATTGAGCTGAAGTGCCTTATTTCTGTAGATCTTGGAGCGGCTCACTCGCCCTTATCTTCAGATTATATAATTTATATCAGATAATTTTTTCACCTCTATGAATGATAAAATGTTAAAAGTAATCCAAGGTATTTTGGTGTTTCATAGTTTTCCATTTTTACCAGAGTTAAAATTGATGGTTCTCAAAATGTAGACTAAAGTCTTATTTTCAGATAAAAAGGGTTTCAGTTCACTAGACTAAATTATTAAGGCATTTGGGTTATACAGGTCAGTGGTTCCAAAATAAATGTTTGTGACTTCTATAGAAATGAGCCACCTAATTTGCTCTTGAGATCTTTCCCCACTTTCACTCTTTTTTGTTTTATTTTTAATTCACATTTATTGAGATATAATTCAAATTTATTGAGGGATAATTTACTTACATTATTGAGGTAAAATAATGAAATAATAAATTTCATTATTTTAAGTGTAGTAGTTTGATGAGTTTTGACAGATGTGTGCAGCTGGGTAACCACGACCACAGTCACAATCAAAATAAGATACAGAACATTTCCATCATTGCAAAGCATTCCCTCACCCCCCTTTGCAGTCAGTCCCTTGCCTACATTTCCAGCTTCTGGCAACCACTGATCTAATTTCTGCTCCTGTAGTTTTGCCTTTTCCAGAAGGTCAAATGAATGGAATAATACAGTATGAAGCCAGGGAAGTTTGGCTTCTTGCACTTAGCATAATGCTTTTATAATTTATCTATCTTGTTACATGTATGTGTGGTTCATTCTTTTTTATTATTGAGTAGTAGTCCATTATATGGATGTACTACAACTTGTTTATCCATTCACCAGTGATGGATATTTTGGTTCTTTTCGGTTTTGAGTAATATGAATAAAACTACTATAAATGTTTGTGACAAGTCTTTGTGGTATGTTTTCATTTCTCTTAGGAGTAGGATTGTTGGGTCCTGTGATACATGTATGTTTAACTACAAGAAACTCCCAGATTGTTTTCCATAGTTGTCATACCATTTTGCATTCCCACTAGCAAGGAGAGTAGCAGTTGCTTTGCATCCTCACCAGCACTCGGTATTGTCTGTCTTTTCATTTTAGTCCTTCAAGTAGATATGTTAATGATTGTACTACCTTTTAATTCTACTGCCTACTTATCTCTATTTTAATCCTTGAACCCTAAGAATTTAAAGTCAGAAACAACTAAAACATAGCATCTACCTGCTTATTATTTGAATCTGTTTTAAAAATACTAGATTGGTTTGATTCATGATTCTAAAACCAATTATAATAATCTCAGTTAAAAAAAAATCTTGTATTGAATTCAGTGCATTGTAATCATTTAAGTTATTATAGGAATAAAGCCATTATTATCAAGTATATTGGTCATGTTCCTAAACATGTGACATGATAATGCTGGTTGAAGCAACACATGACTCTTCATCTCTTGAAGTTTGCCCTGTTAAGGAATATTTTATTGAATTTCCTTGGCAGCTATATATATGCTGAAATTAAAAAAAATTAAGACAATAATTTTTAAAGTTTCAAGGTAATGTTCAAGAGTTATACCATTCTACTGCTTAAATGTATTTCTTTAAGGAAGACTTTTACCATATTTGATTATTAAAATATTGATAGTTCTCTACTTTGAAGCCCTCTGGTGTCTTAGCACAATGGAAAGTGTTGCTATACTCAAGGATTTTTATATAGCATCACTATTTAGTAATAATTTTAAGGTCCTGCCGGTAGTGGTTACTGCTTGTCTACCTGGATTGGCACTGTTTTGAAAAGGAGATAATTATTTACATAAAAATTAAGGGTGCGTGAGTGGTGTTCTAAGATTTCTTTACAATCACCATAGCATTAATTGTTTTATCCTGGATACTTTAAAAAACAGAGAAATGCTAGGATATAAGTATCAAAGGCAAATATGAAACACAACTAATATCTGAAGGCTCTTATTGAGGTAGAGATAGTACCAAATAGAACAGTGTATTAAATCACATCAGTAATTATAACTGGTAAAACCTTTTCTTAGTATTTCTTCGGAAAACTGGTTTGCTCTTAAATAACTGTACCTCATAGTTAATTGTATCAAAATGTTTTGTAACTCATGTTGTAAAATTCACATGTGAGATTTCTAAAAGTTCACCTTATTAAATTTAGTTGATTTTATGTTATGTAGCTCTTCTATCAGTCATCTGATGTGAACCTCACCAAAATCAGTCTCAATAACATCCAATTTTCTCCTGGTCTCTAGTTCACTGCTAGGTCAGCAAACTTATGGAGAAGAGAATGAAAGGGCAAACTGGTCTGAAACAGGTAATAGGCAGCATTTTGTATCCAGGTGAGAAGGTTCTTCACTTCCAGACCTAAGTAATTAGGGGGGTAAGAATCCTCTGATAATTCAGCCAATAAAGGTGTTTAATGATAGAATGAACAGTTAGAGGTGATGATTCATTAGCCTGGGCACTTTGGGCTCGCCAGTGTGCATGCAGTAGTACATTCTGGCCATCAGCTGGTAAGCATGCAGTCTTGTAAAGGGCTTTCTACTCTGACACTGGTCATATATCATTGCAGCTGTGCCCTTTGATTACTGGGAGGGCTTGCAGAGTGATTAATAGCCAGGATCAATGTTTCTGCCCAGCACATGACATTTGGTCACAGAGCAACCATATACTTATTCCCCTTTGGCACAGCGCTTAGGAGGAATGAAGGATGAGACCTGCCAATTTATAGCTGTGGAGCTTCCAGTTTATAAAATGAGTCAACTTTGACTGTACAAAATTATTCCCCATTGAAATAATTAGTGCGGCATTAAACACAATTAGAACTAAAACTACAGGAGCATGCTTGCTGAATTCAAGCCAGTTGACAGATGGTTAAGGCCTGATATTTAGCTGCCTATGATGACCAAGAGTTATTATTTTGCTGAGAAAATGAAAAAGCTTGAAAGTGAACAGTGGCTACTTAAAAAAAAAAAAAAGATTAAGTAATATGATGTAAAATCACATTTAAAATACACCAATCTGTTAGACTATTCAGTGTGACAACTCTATAAATATCTGTAACACAAACAATTGAATATCTTTGTGTGAATGATCTTTATTATTAATACAATATACATCTATTTAAAGCAGATCCTGTTTAACGCAAAATTGGTTACATGAAGTTTACTTTAATATGGTATGTTTTTACTTTATGATATTTATTGGGCCTTACCTTACTTTTAGTGCCACTTATAAATCCTGCTAGAATAAAAAGTTTGTCAGATATCAACTATTATTAAGAATTTATATAGAAAAAATTGAGTTAAGAAAATTCTAATCTAAAACTTTTACTTTGGAATCTTTAGATATGTAGATTAGTCTCCCTTATGTTAATTATGTCGGCATAATGGGAAAAAAATCATTTCCCAACTTTCTAGCTTTTTCATAAATTAAAGTCTATATACTCAGAGATGAATGTGTATATATTGCGGTCTTTGGCTTTCATAATACTGCTTAACTAACAGTGGTTCATATTGCATTTGAAGTACTGGCATTTAGTTCACAGTGTACATATTTTACTCTTTCTACACCAGTGTTAGCTGTGCTGAGTCATTGTACATTCCGTTCATAATTACTCCAAAGAGGCTACATTGTTGTCAAGGTCTTTGAGTATACTATATAACTTTATAATTATCTCCAAAATATCTGCATATATATGTATGCATATATGTATGTGTACATGGCATTAAGCATATGTTTTGGGAATGTGAGAATTTAAGATTTGGAAGAAACTCCAAGAAATGTATATGAATAGAATTTTATTTCTCCAACTTACACACTTGATTAGGGCTGGAATTGCATTTTGTACTCATGGTAATAAAAAGTCAGCTTTCTTACCTGATTTTTCTTACTTCAAAATCATTAAAAAGGGATCTAAGGCTAATGTGCAGCTTGATATTTCTATGCCCCTTTATTGACAGTTAGAAACAGATAGGGCCAATTTAAATGCTGAAAATTTTGGGTTAATCACTTAATTTTTGACACGTCTACACTTCTTTTCTTAATTTGTAATGTAAGAAAGATATGCTAATTATTACCTGGATTTATATAACAACTTTTTTTCTTAAGAATTCTAAGTGCTTCTGATTTCTCCTATAACATCTTTTCTTTTCCTTTTTTCTCTTAACCCCTGGGAAGGCTGAGGGATACAGAGGTTCTGTGGCTTATTCAGGAGCACAGCCAGTGAATACAGCTGTTGTAAGAAAAGCTGTTGTAAGAAAGCAGGACTTGCCTTTAATTATCTACCTACTCTTCTGTTACTATGACTTTTTAACAATATAAAATAGTCACAGTTCAGCTTTCATGAAATCTAATACAACATCTTTAATAGTATAAATAGACCATTTTCTTTTTTTGTTCCTTGAAGCTATGATGATTCTGTTTTTATCTGTCTACACATAGTAATCTTTTTTGACTAATATAAATTTTTGAGTTAGTAGGAGTTTGAAAAGTGGTGGTTAAAAGTTATTTATGGTTGTAAATTAGAGCAAAATTCTGAGCTCAAACCAAAGAAGTTGGCTTCATTCTAATCTGTGTGCTAATCTGGAATAGCTGGACGTTGGGTACATGACAACAAAACATTAGCACAATTGGTTACTTGAAGGCCTTGGATTTCTACTCTTACTTCATGTCCTGTCCCATGTGGTATATAATAAGTGTTCACATGATTAAAAATTAATCAATTATGGGGAAAAGAGATACAAAGTATTGAGTTAATTACATATTAGATAATGGCTCTCTAAAAAAGCATGATCTGTAGAAAGAAGAAATATTTTCTTAACCTTAAAAAAAAGAGAACTCCATAGCAAGAATAAAGTCAAAGAATTATATGTTCATGGAAATAAGATGTTCTAGAACTGTCACTTTGGGGAGAATGTTTCTCCTGTCATGATTACTAAATAGTTTGTATGGTATTGCCAGTACAGTCCTTAGACCCAGGCAAGAGGGGACTCTGCTTTGGATCCTGTACTCTAGAGGACCCTAATTGGGCCCTTCTCTAGTTGTACCCATCCCCTGTCACAGGTCCAGTCGTTGGGCTCAAGGGGAGCCGCCCAACTCTTGTATACATCTAATTTCACCCCACCTTACCTTCTAAACCATGCTCTGGGTACCCAGGGTCCCTGAAATCCCTGCCCAGATGGCCCCAAGCTTGTTTCCAGGACCTGTGTGGGCCTCTTCCCTGGGCTTGTCCTCTGGTAGATGGGTCATATTGCCAGTGTGAGCACCCACAGGCATAGGAAGTAGCCATGGATTTGTGCACGGAGTGTGGACAGAGCATGGAAAGGTGGGTATGTGCACAAGGCTCCTTGAGGTTGTAGGATGGAGCCAGGAGTGAGAAGAAAAAAGATATAGAGCTCTTAGGAATCAAGATTCTAAATTCAACCCTGATCTTCCACGTTATCATGATGGTGTATATGTGTCAAGTTAGAAGGATAGACCATGTCTTAGTTAATAGTTTTATTAGCTTGATAGATAACTTCTTAATATTTAGACATATGCTATGCGGGCCTCCATTTGTACTCTTGTTCTAGACCCACAGATGTGTGGGGAAGGTTTGAGTGTTGTATCTAAAACTTAGCTTCCTCAGGATCCTAAAGGCCTGGTCCTTTTCCCAGAACTTGTGTGTATTGAAAGGGTTTAACAGGTTTTTAACGAAGGTGAAAACTATTTGCACACCTTATGAGCAAAGAGGTACATGATGCTAAGAGGAGAATCTGACTTAGTCAGGAAGGTCAGGGAGGCTTCCCTGAGAAAGAGACAGTTGGGCTGAGGTTTGAAGAGTGGCTGTATTGTGAATGAAGAACAGTGTGTAGGAGAGTGGTCAGAGTAGATACTGCTAAGAGCTGTTTCAGAGGTTTGGGAGAAAGATGACAGTAGCTTGATGTAGAGAAGTGATGACAGTAGCTTGATGTAGAGAAGTGATGTCGAGAAGTGACCACAGCAGAAGAGATGGAGATCCTTAGGAGGTCAAATCATGGGGCTTGGTGATGGATGAGCAGACAGGGAGGTGTCAAAAGTTGAGTCTTAGCTTTTGATTTAAAGTCCTGTGTTTTATTTAGGAGTTGTCACTGATTCGGTATTTAAATGAAACAAAAATGGCAGCTACACAAAGCCTAGGGATCCCTAACTTCCTTTTAAAAGGTCCGCATTGATAAGTCTCCTTTTGAACTAACGATTTGTTGCAAAATTGATTCATTGACTATTTTAGAAGCAGGTAAATATGTAAATATCTCTGCCAGGAGCATTAGCAGCCAGGTTGGCATTTGCAGTTCCATCTTCTTTTGACAGATACATGGAATTTTTACTGATGTGGATTTTAATTATATGCAAAATGAGCAAATACGCTTTTCTTTTTTTTCCAGAAAAACTTTATCTTTTTTGTTAAGGAGAAACCCCCACAAAACATTATTTTTCCGTTGGGTTTTGATGTACCTTACTCGGTTTAGAGCTGATGTTAATATGTAAGCTATACTGTTTTACACACTGTAAGAGGATCACGTTTGTATTGACTATGTTGCTGAGGGATAAGCTTCCATCTTCCTCTTTTATTAAAAGTATGTCTGTTGGCAGGGATTTAGTGAGACTGGATAAATACCTTGTTTTGTTGTGTTAAAACTGGCAACAGCTCTAGTTATCTTGTAAAATAAGCATTGATAAAGTTAACATCATAATAGAAATTTTTCTGTTACAATGATCGCTATAAACTTTCAATGTGTAACCATATCCTTAATACAGTTCAGCTTCAAACTCAAAAGAAACTTAGTATAACAGCCTTTTGCACTGTTTTAGCCATGATTTTTGATGTGTTATGTTGCCCTGGAGCAAATTGGAGAAAAATTGAGCCCATCAGCTAGATACTATTCCTCATGTGAAAATAAATATTGTTATTTCAACATTGAGAAGTTAGGAAAGCTGATTGTATTCGCTTTGGTTTTATATATGGAGAAATTATGACTGAAAGGGTCATATGTTTATAAGTGTCTAGATTGGCAAAGTATGGCCTGCCACCTGTTTTTATATAGTTTGTAAGCTAAGACTGGTTTTTATATTTTTTAATGAATGAAAAAAATCAAAAGAATAATATTTTGAGACACGAAAATAATATGAAATTCAAATTTAGGTGCCCAGTTTGTGGGACACAATCATGCTCATTAATTTATTTAGTATCTATGGCTACTTTTGAGTTGCAGCAGTAGATTGAGTAGCTGTGACAGAGCCTTGGCCCGAAAAGCCTAAAATATTTACTATCCATCCTGGTATAGATAGCCCCTAAGCAAGAATGGAAATTATTTAGGTCATTGAAAACAAACTGTGTGGTTCTGAAAGAGGGACGACAGAAGTATGAATTGAACCAAGCAGAATAAAACATCTCTACCACAGTAATAATTGCAGCAGCTAATACTTATTGAGCATTTGCTTTGTGCCCAATACTCTTGAGTTCTCTATATACACTGACTCCTCTACAGGCTGTTAGTGTGTCTCATTTTATAGGAAACAGCATACGGAGATTAAGCAACTTGTCCAAAGTCAGTCAGTGCTGAAAACAGCCTAGTTGAGTGCTTTCAAATTTTTTTTTTTTTTTTGCGGTACGCGGGCTTCTCACTGTTGTGCCTCTCCCGTTGCGGAGCACAGGCTCTGGACGCGCAGGCTCAGCGGCCATGGCTCACGGGCCCAGCCACTCCGCGGCGTGTAGGATCTTCCCGGACCGGGGCACGAACCCGTGTCCCCTGCATCGGCAGGTGGACGCTCAACCACTGCACCACCAGGGAAGCCCGAGCGCTTTCAAATTTATCTCAGTGGTTTTCTTACCAGTACGTATCTCGTAAGTATTTTCAATTGGTATTAAATTTCTTGAGTAAGAGGTATTTTCCTTAGGTTGATGCCGATTGCTTGTTCTCATTCCGGAGACTCCTGGGTTGTAACATATTTGTACTAGTAAGAGCTTAATCAGTGCAATTCATCTAACTTCAAATTGAAATTATTTCAACCTGTTTGTAGTGACAACTTTAGTAGATTGGATTCTTGTACAACAGGTTCTCCAGTCTTAAAACACAAATTACTTGTTTTTTAAAAAATGAACTTCAAGTGTTTTTTCCTTTGTTTATATCTAATTTATGACCAGTTTTTTCTCTCTTTTTTTAAAAACATTTTATGTCACTTTCCTGATCAAAATCCTCCAGTGGTTTCCCATTGCACTTGAGGTCAAGTTGCAGTTTCTTAACAAGGCTACCATAATGTCTTGCATGCTCAGTCTCTGCTTCCTCTCCAGTCTCTTAATATGTCAGGCTTCCCTTCCCTCAGTGTGCTAGAGCTACACTGGCCTTATTTAAGTGCCTTGAACAAACCAAACTTCTTTCTGCTTTGACACATGCTGTTCTTTGTTCCTCCACATTGTTTAGGTTTCAGCTTAAAAATCATCTCCTCAGAGAGGCTTCCTTGAGCCTCCTTTCTAAAATGAGTCTCCCTTTTTGCCCTCTGAATTATTCTCCATCCCTGTTTGTTTCCTAATAGCACTTATCACAATTTGTAATGTTTGTGATTTTTTGTTGCTTGTTTTTCTGTTCACCTCCCTCACTATATTGTAAGCTTCACAAAAGAAGGGACCATGAATCTTATTTACCATTGTAATCTCCATGCTTAGCACAGTACCCAACATATAACAGGCTCTCTCTGTGAAAGGAATGAATGGAGATCTACCGTCAATGCTACTGTTTAGTCTGAGACCTCATCATAAAGAATTACTGTGGCTGCCTCCTAAACTAAAAAATCTCTTAAGTTCCTTTTATGTTCCCAATTCCATCCTGCCAGATTGCTTTTATAAAAATGCTACACTGTTAGTATCATTCCCTTCCTCAAGATTCTACAGCAGTTGCAGATTGCCTGCTGAATCAAGTCCAAATTCCTTTGCTTGTGTTCTAAGGCTCTTCATAATCGTAATCTTCAACTTCTTTCCCATAACCCTTTGCTTTTATTAGGCTGGCTTCTTTTACAAGCCATCAGCATTTGTCCTTTATGTTGCTGTCTTCCAATAGTCATAGAAGAAGCCCTACAGCTTCCGTGCATTTTCCAATAAACCCAGTCCTTCATCCCTAAAGTCCCATTGTAACTGTTGCCTGACCCACACTTAGAACATCTTGAACGTGTACTTGAATGGATTCTCCAATGTAAATCCTGGTTGTACAGTGATATTGGATATCCATTGTGAAGGTTTTGTCTCAATATCCAATAAGAAAGAAGCTAATTCGAATTTCAGCAGAATGTATTTTATAGAATGATATGAATCGAGGTGCTTTTTTGTATGCTTGTCAATTTGGGGATTAGAGAAATACTAAAATTTTACCATTTCTATCTTGGATATTAATTAGGATATTTGATGTCAATGAACAAAGTTGCATTTATCTTTATTAAATTTATTTGAGTATAGTTAGTCTTCAGATTTTTCTGATCTATGGCATATAGAGAGCTGCTTATAAAATTAATGGCATTCCATTCCATTAGTTCAGAATTTGTTTGGTAATAAGGGCAGGAGGTTGTATTCTCTCTGTAAGAAAAAGTGAGTTTATTCACTGTGCAAAAAAACGTTGTAGGGACTTCCCTGGTGGTCCAGTGGTTAAGAGTCTGCGCTCCCAATGCAGGGGACCTGGGTTTGATCCCCAATCAGGGAACTAGATCCTGCATGCTGCAACTAAAGAACCTTCATGCTGCAACTAAGACCTGGTGCAGCCAAATGAATAAATAAATTAATTAATATTTTAAAGAAGCTGTACAGAAAATTATTATTATAAAAATTATAATATATATATATAATTATTATATATTTATTTATAATATAGTGTAAAGTTACTATTTCATTATTATTAGAATCATTCTTGTATTTTATAAACAGTATTCAGTGACAGCAATTACAAGTAACTTCAAATAAGTTTTAAAAGCAGGATGCCCCCATCAGAACTTTATTTGGAATTATTGATAGATTCACATTTCTAGTCACAATAAAATTAAGAACACTTAACATCACTGTGTTTTATAAATTTTTTTTAAAAATTCTATTTTGTTACCCATTCAAATTTATTGTCTCCTAATTAATTTCAATTGGTGTATTTAGCTTTCTGAGTTTCTTGAAATTCTAGGCTTAAGTTTAGAATGTCTCAGCTATTAAGGCAGATATTACAGTCTGAAAAAATTATCTTTTTAACTGCTTTTGACATTGACAAGGCAAATCATTATTTGCTTTTCTTATCATATCAAATATTTGAAGGAGAGGAAATAAATTTATTTTTACTTTAAATTTATTTTATATACTGTAGCATATATACTACCCTTAAATTATATTTATATTACTTAAGCACAAAATATATTCCATTTAGAGCCATTAAGAAATATATGTGTTTGACATAAAGTGTTACCTACTTTCCCAGAAAAGTAACTTGCCTGAGGTCATCCAGCTATTGAGTAGAAGAACCTGAACTGGGAAACACAGCCCTTTCTGGTTCCCGAGCCCATGACTTTGACCAGTGTGCTATGCTCTTCACAGACATACAGATGATCACAGTGCAAAATAATGAATGCAGTGATAGAAATATGCCCATCGACTCAAAGTTATTTGCCATTCTTAATGTCCTTTTTATGAACTTAAAAGTCTGAGTGTGTGTATAGCACTAATTGTTAGCAGAATCATAGAATATGGAACCAGAAGGGCCTGGAAAACTGTCAAATATTGTTCTAAGTGCTTTACATAAATTGTATCATTTAATCTTCAAAACAATTCTATGAGATCTGTGCTCTTATTATTTACTTCTTCAGCTTAGGAAACTGAGGCTAAATATAGGTTAAATAACTTATTCCCCAGGGAGTCTACACTAAACCCAGCCCTGTAGTTTTCTTCTAAGCACTATGAATTCTGCTTCCCCGAAATGTTTTTTTCCCCAGCATTTAAAAATAAGGGCTTTCTTATTCACCAGTAGTGATTTTTCTATAACAAACAACTTTATACTTGTCACTACAATTCTTATAGCTTGGCAGTGTTCTGACTTAGGTCTCAGTGTTTAGAGATCAATTCAGGGTCATCAAAAGGATTCTGTATTATCTTTTGTTATTGTAAAACCTATGTAAAACGTAGTTAATGGGATTGCCATGTCAAAATTTACAGCTCATACAGTTGTATATTTCTAGAATTTTATTAGTTTAGATACATACAACTCAGTTCATTTATAGACGTGGAGTTGTAAAGCAACGGGTATGTAATATTTTACCAGGAACTTAGTCTATTTTCCTTTTTTTACCTCAAAATACCATTCATGTGTCTCTCTGACATCTTTATTACTCCTCCCTACAGCTACGTATCATCGTTGTTTGCTAGTCTCGACACCACACTCTGGACTGTTGTGTCAGCCTGTTACCCTCATTATTTAGTATTCTTATGTTTGTGTGTGTACAAAAAAAGAACAACTGCTTTCTGCAGACACTTTGAGTACTCATTTATGTTCCCAGTGGTGACCTCATTTTGAAACACACTGCTACCCTGTGAGCAAGCAGAAGAATACACTACCTGGGGTGTGGATTGATCAGTCTGTTATCGGTGCTTAAAGGTGTCGCAGGAATAATGAAAGAAGATTAAAACTAAATCATTGGGAGTCCTACACATCTGAGGAAATGTTTAATAGTCAAAGAACTGTTAATGTGTACAATTTAATGTTTAGCAAATTTCACCAGAAGCAAATTTTATTTCCTTTTTTTCTGTTATCATTTAGTTTCTTTGGAGAGCAAAATATCTCATTATATCTCTGCAAAATCTATAATTTAGACTTTATTTTGTATTATATTCAGTGTCTAGAAAGATTTTATCAACCACTTTACTTCTTTTTCTGGCCTGTTTAGGAGGGCATTTGAATTTAACCTTCTGGAGTTGAAGGAACCGAATGGCTGCCATCTCCGGAAAAGATATTTTATGTTAAATGTTTGAAATATTTGTTCTTTTCTTTAAATATAGAACATTTCCAAACATTTAAAATTTCTTTTCCTCTGAATATCAAATCAATTAATGATTTCAACCCTTTGACGTCCTAGAAGTCCCAGCTACCATTTTGGTTCCTGCGTAGAGCACTCCAGATTCATTGGAGACCTGAATCACTGGTGTGTGAGACAGCACATTTGGGAATTGCAAGTGGTTTGGAATGGTGAGAGCATAGGATGCAGATGTATGAAAGGTGAAGAAGTTGGAGAGGTAGGCAAGGGATAGATTTTGAAGGGCTTGTGTATCATGCTAAGAAGTTAGGCTTATGGACATCATGGAGCCATTGTAAGATCTTAGTACAGAAATGACATATCAGATTTGTATCTAGGTTAAGTGCACTTAGCAGAAGTTTAGAGAATGGTCTGGAGAGACCAGAAGTAGGGAGAAGCTGTTGTGATGATGCAAGTGAGAAATGATAAAAGCTTAGACTAAAGAAATGGTGTGGGGAGTAGAGGAGGGAATAAATTCAAGAAATATTTCAGGGATAGAGTTGATAAGTTTAGTGATGTGAAAGTGAAAGGAAAGAAGTTGAAATGAGTCTGAAGCTTTGCGGTGACTAAATAAATGTGGTACAATTCATTGAGGTAGGGGTTACTGCAGGGGTCCCCAAGCCCCAGGCCACAGACTGGTAACGGTCCACGGTCTGTTAGGAACCAGACCGCACAGCAGGAGGTGAGTGGCAGGCGAGGGAGTGAAGCTTCATCTTTATTTACAGTCACTCCCCATCGCTCCCATTACCGCCTGGACCATACCCTACCCCACCCACCGAGTCCGTTGAAAAATTGTCTTCCACGAAACCGGTCCCTGGTGCCAAAAAGGTTGGGGACCACTGGGCTACAGGAAAGAGAGGAAATGGTTGGAATTAGGTTAGTCATAGTGACCAGAAAGGGGTTAACGTGTTAGTTCAGTTTTGGACGTGTGAAATCTAGAAGGTGAAACATTGTCATCTGAAAATATGGATTTGGAGTTTAGGAGAAAGGTCTTGGCTAGAGTCTTCATCATATAGGGAGCAGTGGAAGTTATATGTGTGGGTGAAATTACACTGGGAGGGTGTGTAGAATTTTGGAAGTGAAAACACTAAAAATGGAATTCTGGGAGGATATCAACATTAAGGACTGTGGTGAGGAGGATGAGGGTCTACAAAAGTAGATTGGAAATGGCCAGTATAAGAGGACCAAGAGAGAATTGTTTGACTCGAAGCCAAGGGAGAAGAGATTTTTAGAGGAGGGATGAGTGGTCAGTAGTATCAGTTGCTTCAGAAAGACCAAGAAAGATAAAGGCCAAAAATTGCCTCTTGAATAGAAATTAGGAGGTCGTGGTGATTTTATGAGATAGCTATGGAGCAATATGGGCAGAAGTCAAATTGTAGTGGATTG
Organism: Monodon monoceros; assembly: GCF_005190385.1. NCBI lineage: Eukaryota > Metazoa > Chordata > Mammalia > Artiodactyla > Monodontidae > Monodon > Monodon monoceros. The sequence goes on along the minus strand of NW_021703776.1, from coordinate 56,350,492 downwards.
AGGAATGAGAAGTGAGAATTAGAGAAGCAAACTGCTTTTTAAAAAAGCTAGGTGGTGACAAACTGTGGTACACACATACCTTGGAATAGGACTCAGCAATACAAAGGAATGAACTGTTGATACACATGGCAACTTAGATGAATCTCCAGGCAATTCCACTGAGTGAAAACAGCCAACCCCTAAAGGTTACATACTGTATGATTCCATTTATATAACAGTTTTGAAATGACAGAGTTATAGAAATGGTGGACAGAGTAGTGGCTACGAGAATTTAGGGAAGGGGGAGGCTGTAGTTATGAAAGGCTGACATGAGGGACCCTTGTGGTATTGGACCTGTTCAGTGTCTTAACTGTAGTATGTATATTAACCTACACAGGTGATAAAATAGTATAAAACTAAATACACACACACTCAAATGAACACAAGTAAAGCTAGGAATATCTGAACAAGATTGGTGAGTTGTATCAATGTCAATAAGGTTGTGATATTATACTAGTTTTGTGAAATGTTACCATTGGGGGAAACTGGGCAAGGTGTACAAGGGACTCTGTATTATTTCTTACAACTGCATGTGAATCTATATTTATCTCAGCAAAAATTTTTACAATGTTCAAGTAGTGAAGGGGAGGAAAGGGCACAATAGCCAGAGAGAGATGCAAAGTAAATTTTGGGACTTGATCATGTTTATATGTAGCAGAGGAGGCAGCAGTGGAGAGGGATAGATTCAAGATTCAAGGGAGAGAGAACTTTCTGTGAATCAGGAGGGAAGGTATAAGGATGGGTGTGAATATAAATGTGTGTATATGTGGAAATCTGAGAGAGTTCCCTCTCAACACTGTCTGTCTGTCTCTTTCTTCCCCTCTCTCTATGTAATTTATAAAAAAAGACTCTAATCATTGCAAATTAATTTTTTGCTCAATGACTGTGAGAGACTCGGGCACCCTAACTTTCAAAAGGTCCCTTTAGAGTAATATTTAGTAACTCCTTATTCCAAATCAACATGTGTGCTGTGATGCCATTTATCCATTAGAGGCAATAACAAATAAGGTGTTTGTTAGCTTATGTTAGTAATACCCTGCTCTTTTTTCTTTTTTTTCTATTGCAGCTGCAGTCTAATCTAACCCAAAATGTTTTCAACAGTGTTAAAAATTCTATACAGATTCTTGGTGCTATCCATATTCTTTTTGAGCTGTGATTTGAATCAGTGCCACAGTATGTTTTACTATTTATAGCATATCTTGAAATCCAAAGTTTTAGAATGGTATTGCTTGCTTACTAGGCTTTGGCAAAAGAAGCAGTGGCATAATGCACATTCATTTGGAGAAAGAGTGAATTAGTTTGGTCACCCCGAACTAAGGGGGCTTTGAGAAGTTAAGGGACTGGTTGGCTACTCACTGGGAGAGAGCATCTTGACGGGTAGCATACATAGGCATCTATATACACACCTACAACTCGATCTTGTCCTTTTCTCCACCAAAATGCACTTCAGCAAGACAAAGAAGCTGCAGTTATTTCTCCCCTCCTTTCTGCCTTTCAAGATGCGTATTGCTCTTTTTGAAGACTTCCTCTCTTCAGAGTTGGTCCTGATGGGCTTTTAAAAATTTTTACCTATAAAAAAGATTGGGATGTGAGGAGAAAGAGAAGTGTGCCAGTGATAATTCTCCAACTCTGCCTTTTTCAGTGGCACTGGGTTTCGCATGTCATACCTTACAGTAGCCTTACCCCAGGAACTACTGCTTCAGTTGCATTTTATTTGGTTTATGTATTAAGCTTATACAATAACTTATTGTTTCATCACATGTTGTTGTTTTTCAGGTGCAAGATATGAGCCCTTTAAAAGCAGAACCTGTATTGTCTTTATATCTCCCCAGGTTACAATATGGTTCTTGACATATGCCAGATTTATAATAAATGTTTATTGTTCACTGAATAATGACTATCATGCACTATCAATATGGAATATAGACTATGTGAAAAATATTTTATTTTGAAATAAATTTCATAATTGAAGTTGTGAGGTTTAGAGGGAGAAGGAAAGGGAGAAATTGTTGGGAGGTGCCAGCACTTTATCCTGGTGTCCAATTGCAGAATCACTGTATTAAACTGATGTTTGTTTATGCTCCTTTGGAAATGTATTAGCTTGAAGAGGCAGAGTAAATGGAACAGAGAAGAGCCGGTAGCGTGCCAAGAAACACCTAAGGAGAATGCTAACTTAATACAAATTATCTTGCCTGCATCCTCAGGAGTTCAATAAATCTCAGTTCATATAATCTGAAGTAGAAAAAAAGGAGGGTTTTTGCTTTTATATCCTCAGTGGGAGACGGGAAGAGAGAAATGTAAAATGGCACCTCATTCCATTTTTCTGGTGCCCTGGGCCAATCTGTAAGGAACAGCCATATTAGGGGGCAGGAGGTGATGTTTGTGGCTGCTAGTTTTTGTGGACCTACATGATTACATACTTGAATTAGCTCCTTTGTTTTGGGACGTTTAAAATGAGTCTAATTTTCAGATCACACCAAGTGTATTTCTGGAGAATATCATTCTTATCCAACAGGGGTGTTTTTGATAGGGGACAGACAGTCACCAAGACCATCAGTGGATTTACATCAAAAACTACATCCAGGCTGGGTCCAACAGGCTAAGCATTATCATTGTACCCAGCATTAGCATAAGGAAGTGAAGTTTCCTATTAGTGTTAAAAGTTTATTAATCAACTATTCTAGATTCTATGCATAACTGAATGAACATGTAGTGTAACTATAAAGTGACATTTTATATCTGCCACCAATTAAAGTTACATGCCGTGAAAATAATCGGTTCCCACAAAACAAACACACACATGGATTTAGTTTCACTTGGAATTTCCTCTGGCTGGCTGAATGTCTGCCAACTTCTTTATAAAGTACTGCATACAAAAAATTCAGTAGGCCTTGGTTTTTCTGATATTTATGTAGTGCTTACTGACTTAAATTAGAGTTTTATTTCTTTTGGAGGGCATAATTTGGCTTTATGGCCCACCATGGTTACTAAATTTCAACACAAAATGTAAAAGTTAATCTTTGGATATAAAGGATGATCCCAGACTGTATATCTTTACTTAATAACTTTATTTATTCAACCTGCATTTATTAAATGATTATGTTTCAAGCACTGTGCAGTGGGAAAAAGAAGATGAATAAAACTTCTGTGGTCTAGCCCTCAAGTAGCTTATGCCCAAACCTGCATCTTCCCAAACCTGTTTGTTTTCAAATATAACTTTCTCTTTGCTGGTTTTCTGTGTCATCTTTTAGCCACATATTGAAAAAATGACCTGCATAAAAGTGATTCAGCTTTTACTATGATCATTTAAATTATTTTAATAAAAATATTGACTTTTGCTTTATGCACAGTACTTATGCATTGTTTTCAGAATTTACTAAATCTATGGTAGTTTTGTCAGATTTGTACATTTACTGATAACCAGCCTGTTAATTCCCATTTTATAGCTATAGAAAGTAATTTTTTTTTTTTTTTTTGCGGTACGCGGGCCTCTTACTGTTGTGGCCTTTCCCGTTGCGGAGCACAGGCTCCAGACGCACAGGCCCAGCGGCCATGGCTCACGGGCCCAGCTGCTCCGCGGCATGTGGGATCTTCCCGGACCGGGACACGAACCCGTGTCCCCTGCATCGGCAGGAGGACTCTCAACCACTGCGCCACCAGGGAAGCCCCTATTTATTTATTTTTGATTGGGTGTACAAGGTGTGTGGTAAAGATTTTAAAAAATACCTTTGCATAAATCAATATATCTGAGTATTATTAGAACGCAGAATACTAGAGTTGAAAGGAGGCTTACAAATGATCTAGTCTATGTTTCTCATTCCACAAGTGAGGTCTAGAAAGATTGAATCTTCTAGGTACCCACTGTGAAGTTTAGGGGCTGACAGGAGTAGTCTTCTGACTCCTAATTTATTTTTTTCTTCTTCTTCTACTAAGGATGACTATGCTATTGCTATTTTTTTTATTGCACATTTTATGTGCATTATGAGTTACTATACCTGGTTGCTGTACAGTTACAAAAATGTTACACACACACACACGCACACACGTCATGTTTGCAGAGTCTAGCAGGCAAGAATCAGCTATTTCTCTTTACTAAGTATTCAATCCCCAAATTGTATTCTTTTGTCTAGCTTTCAGCTTTCTCATATAAAGAGTATTCAACATTTTCTTTTCTTTTTTTTTAAACATCTTTATTGGAGTATAATTGCTTTACAATGTTGTGTTAGTTTCTGCTTTATAACAAAGTGAATCAGCTATACGTATACATATATCCCCATATCCCTTCCCTCTTTCATCTCCCTTCCACCCTCCCTATCCTACCAACACTTTCATTTATTAAAAAGAAAGTTGAAAAAAAAATTAGAAACATCACCATTTGCAGTCATGATAGAAATAATTAATTCAGGCAAGAATCATAAATGAATGTTAAAACTCATGGGTGGAAAGTTTGAGGAAGAATAGGACATTTCCATCATCACAAAGAATCTCCCCATAAGATACTTATTAACTGTAAAGTGAAAAATAGTAATGTGGCAGTGGAAAAATGTAGCAGATACCACCTTACATAGGCAATGAAAAGTTACATCATCTATAATGGGACAAATCTACATCATGCACCTCTTGATATGGTGTGCTGAGCCAGAATAATGGGATGAGTTTTGAAAAAAAGCATCTTTTTTGCCTTTGTATTTTTTTAATTCCTTAGAATAAAAAAATTTAGACTTTACATATTTTATGTCTGAATCTACAAAGAAATGTATGGTATTACTAGACCACTTTCAGTGTGACCACTAATTTTCTTTTTTTGAGATTTTCTTATATGGTTTTATTAATGTGACTAAAAAAATACAAGAAAAATGGCTTTGTTGACACTCCAGAAAGTAAATACTTGCTATTATTAAAATATAAATGAAAATATTTAAAGAAATCTAAAGTCTCAGACTTAAAGATAGATAACACTTTCTTCAGAACATGTGACTTCAATTGGTCAATGACACACACACTGCCTCCTCATTATGTCCTAAAGAAGCAGCTAATGCTGGACTAGCAAGTTAGTTCAGTTAAAATTCATTGTTAAGAGGCCAGTGTTACAGGTTTGATCTTATGTGGGTGTTATTTTGTTCTCTGGCTATGCATGTAACATTGGCAAATTGGCTTGCAAGTTTATGATTTTAGTTACTTGGATGTTTTAAGTAAGAGTGTGAAAGATTTTTGAGAGAAGTTATAAATTGCCTTCCTTTGAAACATTCAGTTACCTTCACCTTAAAAAATACTGTTTCTTAGAGGATGATTTCAGTTATATTTAAAAATATAAGCTGTTTATGAACATTACTGTGATTTGAAAAGTAAGTCAAATATTAGCTTCTCTGGGATATATTGGGCAGCATTGTGTGTGTGTATTTTACATACATGCATACATATACACACATTTTACATGTGTGTATGTGTTTGTATGAGAGAGAACATTAAAATAATGACATGTGCAGAGTCTTAAAGAATTTCATTAGGATGTTTAAAGACAACTAACAGTAGACCTAAAAGATTTCAACATGAGTAAATGTATAGTTTGCACAGTAGATGCTTTTTTTTTAAGTTATGTATAAACTGAGCTTTGCAATATCATAATTTAAATGTACTAGAGAAATACCACTATTTCAAGATGGTATGTAATGGCATTGGTGACTCTGGGCTATAAGTAATTTTTTTCGAAAGAGTTTTGAAATTTATTTTTCTTGGCTGTTGGCAAACTTCTCTAGTTATCTAATGTGCCACATTCTTGACATGGACAGATCACCTATAATACTGAACTAGTATTGCTGTCTTTTTATTCACTCTGTGCGTTAGCTTCTTTCAGTAAGGCTAATTAGAACCAGTTATCTTGTAAGATTTGGTGATGTGTATAATTCTTTTTATAGCAAATGCAACTAACTAGCAAATTATTTTGCTTACTATCTGAAAAGCTGTTAGATTTTAAGATTGCATTCTTAAAATATGCAACATACCATATGAAACATTTTAGCTCTGCATTACAGATGTCACCCTAAATTTTCAAATGGTAGTTATCATTTTTAACCTATTATCATTCATTTTTAAACATTACATATGAATGTATTTACTAAATAAGGTTAAAATGATCAGACTTTTAAAACTGCAGTGTTGGCTTTTAGTTATTTTGAAGACTAGATGTTACATTAGAGTGGAATTTGATATTGAAAAGGGAATATTTCTACAAGTATTGAATTAGAAAGTAAACCAGAAATCTGTTTCTTCCTGGCTGTTGTTCCCTCTCGTCTCCCGCTTCACCACTGAGGTTTTTAAAAGGCCAATTCTCTTTTCCTTGTTCCCCTTTCTCCCATTTTATTTCTTAATTACTACTGGTTCTGCCCACAATACCTCCTCCCTGACAGCAAGGCCATTGCAGCCTCCTGATTTCCATATTCAGTGAACAAGTTTTAGCATTTCTCCTTCTCGGCTTTTCTGAAACAGTTGATACTGCTGATCGTTCATTCATTCCTCTCTTAAAATTCTGTTCTCTTTTGTCTTCTGGTCAGACCATTCTTTCCTGGTCTTCTTGTATTGTTTCTTCTCAGCATTTCTGTGGCCTCCTCTTCCTCTCAGGAGGAATGAAAAATGTAAGATTTAATAGTTTGGGACTTCCCTGGTGGCGCAGTGGTTAAGAATCTGCCTGCCAAGGCAGGGGACACAGGTTCGAGCCCTGGTCCGGGAAGATCCCACATGCGGCGGAGCAACGAAGCCCGTGCGCCACAACTATGGAGCCTGCACTCTACAGCCCGCGAGCCACAACTACTGAGCCCATGTGCCACAACTACTGAAGCCTTCATGCCTAGATCCTGTGCTCCACAACAAGAGAAGTCACCACAATGAGAAGCCCGTGCACCGCAAGGATGAGTAGCCCGCACTGGCCACAACTAGAGAAAGCCTGCGGGCAGCAACAAAGACCCAACACAGCCAAAAAAAAAAAAAAAAAAAAAAGATTTAATAGTTTGGTTGATATTCCTTTTTAGATACAGCTAACCAGAAGTTGTACATGTACAGGAGTTCATGTTGTCTTTTAAAAAATTAATTTCATTCAATATATTGGATTAGGAAAGAATTTTTTTCTATGCCTATTCTTTACTCTTAATTTGACATGAAAATTTGCTTTTTCTTCAAGTAGTCTCAATTAAGGATGCATAGCCTATCTGAATTGCAATAACTTTGTTAAGGGAATTTATATTAGGTCTTTAAATAAAATTTAATATATTCCTAAAGAGGAATCTGTCATATCATCTAATTGTTAAGGATGATTAAACTATTTTTTATTTTATAACTGTACAGTATCTGTTTCTGTTAGCACAGAGCACTTATAATATTGTCAATCACTTTTCAGTGTGAAAATGAATCTTTTTTTTTCCCATTCAAAGCCTTAAGTATTAAAATGCTTTTCTGAGGTTTTTCTTCAGATGTAGAACTTTAAAGTACCATTAGCCAAGAACAGGGACTTCTACTTCATATATAAGAATTCTCCAAATGGTTTTGTACATATGAGCCTCTTCTCTTGGCCACAAAATTTCTATTTACTTGGACTTAAATTAATAACAAGACATACTTTATGAACAGGCATTCTAGAATCTGCCAGAAGACTTTTCAAACCAAAAATAAGGATATATTTCCTAAGGAGTGTGAGCTCAATAAATCAGGTGACTGGAGTTGGGAAGGGATAGTGCTGAACCTATTTGTAAACTTTGGGTTCCTGAATGTTAATTTTAAGCTTCCTTTTTAAAAGGCCAGTGTTTGTAGAGCTTATCCTGTCAGCAATATCCTGTGTCAATTGTCAGGTCATGTTTAACGTGTGGAGATATATTAATCGGCCATGGCTAGCACTGTAAGAGGCCGGGATAAATAGAGGGCTCAAGCAGATGAAGAGGGATTAACTGTGTGGATTGAGCAAACTCTTCAATCACTGAACCAGTGATTTTACAAAGGATTAGCTGCTGCTTTTACAAATATTGATTTCTGATTTGCTACTCAGAATGGAGATGACATACTTGTGCTGTTGCTGTGTGGTGTGCTATGTGAAGTGAACATCATTCATATTAATGGATTTGTCATAGGCATTATAGAAACTGACAGATTTATTATAGCAGTTGCTAGAACTGTTATGGTTAAGGCTGTGTCAGCATATCTATTAAAACTTCAGGATTTTGGAAGTTTATAGTATAGCCATAAAATTTATTTCCCAGGTGGAAGTTGGAATACCAGTTATAGCCTGGCACAATTATTTTTGCGCATATTTTTACATGAATCAGTTTGAAAGCATTTAAATTGACATAGAACAAAAAATGCATTGTTAGTTTTGTAATGTCAAAAACTTTAGATTTATTTCATTTTGAAAAAAATTAATTTATCATAAATGCTTGTTTTCCAACCAAGAACATGTCTAATCTGTGTGGACCTCTAAAAATTCGTCAGTATTTTTCCCAGAATATGGTTTAACTTGAAGCCTTTCGTTGTTTCTATAATCAGGTGGAGAATTTTAGAAACTATAGAAATACCTGGATAATTAAAAATCAGTGACTATTTTGTTTCCCTTAAGTGACTTTTTAGAACACTAAAAAATCAGTAGTAAAAAATTAGAATTATCTATAGCAGAGAAAATAGCTTCCTTTAATCTTTTTAAGAAATTGGTTTTCTTTCTTACAAATGTTTTTATTATGTCACAGTAGGAAGGCATTTCAAAGAGCTGAATTGTATGCTGAAGGATAAGCTGGATGCTTTCTAGGCAATGAGGGTGGAGAAGGGTGGTAAAGTGAGGAAAGGTGAGGAGAAACACGTTCCAGACAGAGTGAACACTTGTGTGGATACATGAGACTTGGCCTATTTGAAAATAGCCAGGCATGTGAACATTCTTAAGGTTATATCTTCATATTAGTTGAGGGGATTGTTTTCAAGTTGTACACTTGTATTGATTAAACTAAATCTTTTAGATCAGTGGTTGAAGTTTTTCTGGCTATGATTTAAATAATATAAATTGACTTAATTTAAATTACTTAAAAACCTGTAGACTGTCTTTTTTGTTTTTCATTTAAAAATTCTATTATGTAAAATTTGAAACATAATACATGCTTATAACAAAGAAAAAATTGTTTTTCTCACCTAAAAAAAACTCCCTAGTAGTAAGAATGGCTAACAGTACTGAATGTGTCCTTACAGACTTTTCCCCCCTCAATTGTACAAATGTATTTGTGCTAGAATAAATATGGAATCAGACTTTTTAAATTAAAAAATGGGATATCACTATACATATTATTCTACAACTTATGTTTTTCACCTGAGTATGATGAACATCATTAGTACTACATTAGTACATATCTTTCCACATTACTACACATAGATCTACATATGCATATTTAAATAATATACATTATTTAATATACATTATATAATATACATTGCTGGACATTTTCCATTTTTCTGCTGTCTCAAGTAGTGTTTCAGTGACTGTTGTGGCACACACCATTGTGAACCTGTGCTTTATTTTTTGTAGGATGGATTCTTAAGAGCTGAATTCTTAGAGTATTTTCAGATTCTACCATAGAGCCGTAGGAAGTTACATTCCCCAAAGCAGTTTATGAGAGAACCATCTCTTCCCACCTTCCCTGCTATTTGATGTCATTAATCTTTTTAGTTTTTGCCAGTCTTATAAGTTAAAAAGTAGTATCCTGTTTTAGTTTGTTATTTTTTGTTTTTAGTGAGGTTTGTTTATGTATTCAGCAAAATTTAATGAGTACTTACTGTGTCCCAGGCACTAATCTAGGCACTGGAGATACACAGTGGATAAGACAATGTAAGTCTCTGAGCTCATGGAACTTACATTCTAGTGAAGGTAAGGACAGCTGGGGAAAGACAATAAATCAGTAAACAATGATCTTTTCTTATGTTTATTGGCCTTTGTATTTATTTTGTGAATTGCCTGGTTCATATTTTTGACCTGTTTTTCTATTAAACTGTTATCTTTTTCTTACTGATTTGCAGGAGTTCATTGTCTGTTGTGACATCCATGCAAATATTTTTCCCATTCACCCCTTGAAAAAGTCATCCTTTGATAAATTAATGATTGTACTAATTCTTATCCATGTATGGTTTTGTAATATCATACCTGACTTCTTTGGCTGATAAGAGATCGTTGGACCGAGTGTCAAATTTCCATAATTTTCCATCCTCTGAGTGATTTTTAAGAGTTATTTCTTTTCTCTAATTTAATGTATTTTGATAATTTTTAAGAGTAAATTAGAACTTTGAGTCTTGCATGAGACTTGAGGCTGTCCAGATGAAGGGAACTTAATAGAATTAATCTAGTTACTAACTATAATTTTATTCTTAGGGAGATAGATATTATATATATAAATTTTTTTCAGTGAGAATATACATCATGATCTATTCAGATATGATTTAATTACAGACTGAATTTGTAGAAAAACATGTAATGGAATATCTTATCATAAGAGCTTACCATATCTGGATTTATTTTGAATAAGTTGTTTGATCATTTACTCATATGGAGTTTGAGTAGGATGTATATCCTTTAGATTTTAAGTCTTTACCACGTTTTTAAGAGGTCACTGTGTATTTCAGACATTCATGAGCCAACTACAGATTCAGAGTTCAGACTGTTTTATGGCCTTAAACTCCCCTGAAGTAACTACCAGCACCTTACATGTCAACGAGAGACCACAGCCGAACTTACCTTGGTGGGATACTCATGTGTGGCTAAAAAGCACTGTTTGTCACATGAAGTGGCATCCGTTGTTGCATGTTGCTGACAAACATTTTATTCCATTAAATATTCGATGGGCTTGTTTTTTGAAGTTTTAATTTTGAGTTTTAATTTGAATCAAAAACTTTAGTAGTGAAATTGTTCTGGTAGTGACAACTCTTAATAAGGAGAAAAGGAAGCCATGGACAATTGGGCTGTGTCAGGTCTGTGAACCCAGGGCTGAGACAGTCCACACAGTGAACAGATTCCTGGATTGCCTTATGATGTGTAACTCATAGAAAATATCAGTTTTAATATTTGGCAGTTGATTTTTTTATATCATGGATACTAATTTTTGAACAACATGCTAGGATCACATGGTTAAAAATGGGCACTTTTAATACTATATGTTCAGTCCCAATTTACTTTTTTCCTTTGCACTGTAATTCTTACTTTATGTTGGTTGTTATAAAGTTTGGCACTGAATTAGAGTGTTATTAACTGTGAAAGTGGGTATTAAGATGGAAAGAAATACCAGAAGGATGTTCTCTTTGCTCTTCAGTTGTGATAGCCCTTTCTTGCTACCTTGCTATTTAAACACTCCTGTGTTTCCTGTCACTTTCCTCTTCCCCTGGTCTTCATCAGTGGGAGACTGCACGGGCAGTGGTTAACATATATTAAATTTTTTTGTTTTTGTTTTTGTTTTTTTGCGGTACGCGGGCCTCTCACTGTTGTGGCCTCTCCCGTTGCGGAGCACAGGCTCCGGACGCACAGGCTTAGCGGCCATGGCTCACGGGACCAGCCACTCCGCGGCATGTGGGATCTTCCCGGACCGGGGCACGAACTTGTGTCCCCTGCATCAGCAGGTGGACTCTCAACCACTGCACCACCAGGGAAGCCCTATATATTAAATTTTTATAAAATTATTTTAATGACTCAAAAGTTAGGTACTCTATAAATAAAAATCGTCATCCTCATGATCATTTATGTCTGGCATTTTCCTTCTGTTTTCAGTTGTGACTGCGGAAGTGTATTTTATCTACTTATTGATGTTCTTTTGATTTTCTATTAAATATTTAGAGCATATTTTACAAATCCTATAAACAAGTGTTAAATGAGGTTTTAAAATATACCACCAAGAACAATATTGTATACTTCAATATTGTACTTCTACATTTTAAATAAGTATCCTTAGTTATTTTGATGCACACTCAAGTTTGAGAATCACTGTCGTGACTCCTTACTCAAAGTCTAGTAGAAAAGACAAACTTGTGAACACATTATTTTAGCCTAATACTATAGGTACCATGTGAATCTCTCTCTCCTGAGCCAGTCCCACATATGGCTGTTAATAGTACTCTGAAGCTGAGGACCAGAAAAAGAATTATGCATGTGGTATGCTTTTATTTTCAGGTACTAGAGAAAAAAATGCTACACATTAACTGTTCTAATATTGAAGTTTTAATTTGTATTCTGTAGTAATTTACTCAGTTACATAAATAACAATGCTGTCTAATTCTTTTAGTCACCTAGGTGTATATAAAATTACCAGTTCATACTGAGGAGTAGACTCAGGGCTTTTATTATTCTCGGTAACATGTTCTGTGGATGTTTTACTTATGTGTAGTAGGCATGTGCTTGAACTTTTTGCAAGCTAGAACTATTCTGGCACTGAGTTAGGACTTTAAGGGCAACTGATGATTTGTTTTTGTGTTAAGGTGATCTTCATCTAGGCCCTGCAAAGCTATTAAACTTTGTAAATTTATAAATAAGAGTATGTATCAACATTACCCCCAGCTTGGTTGCTTGTTAAGGGATATGGCTCTTAAGCAATAACAAAAAAGAGCTGTGTTAGCTTCTTGCAGGGATCATATCTTCTGCCTGGGATTCGATGTTTACCAAAAGTAAACAAATAGTATTTTGAAAGGATTGTCTGAAAAATGTGCAGGGTGTCTATTCCTATAGGTATTCTATGATTTTATCCTTAAGTTTAACAGAGCTGTTTGGGAGCTGTATACTTGGGCTACCTGGTTTTGTACTCTGTAGAACCGCTTTTACTGAATCTCATTTTGGCATTATGCTGTTGACTCAATATGAGTGATGGTATACAAAGCAGCCCTATGAAACTTTTGTTTTACTTACTGTAAAAATGTTATTCAGGATATTGAGAATACATGGGAGAAATTTCTTTCTTATTTCAGTGCTAGGAACCAAGAATAGTTGCTGTTTGTTCCTCCCTGAGCAATGATCTGTATTTATCTTAATGGGCAGTGAATCACATGATTTATTATTTCTTGCTTCATGTTGGTTGTTATAAAGCTTGTAACTGAATTTTTTGCCCACTTCTGTTAAGTGGTGGCTTTGTAGTTCCAACTTGTTTTGTGTTCTACACTCACTCCTAGTTTTGTCTTAATTTTTTACTTATATATATATATTTTTTTAATCTGAAATAGTCATTTATAGAAAAGTTGAAAGAAGCGTACAAAGAATTCCCATTATACCCTTTACTCAGATTCCCTTAATATTAACATTTTCCTGTACAGGTATCTGCTTTCTCTCTATATATATACACACAGATTTCTCCTATTTGCTTTTAATTTCTTTACCAAACGTATCTGTACAAATGCCTGTGAAATGCTTTTCGGGAGGAATAAAGCAGTGTATTACTAAATTAATAATAATAGTAGGTAAGGATGTGTTAATTCTATACCTATGTTGAAAAAAGAGACCTATAGAAAAACCTGTTTCAGATGGAAGGAAGGTAAATTGTGTGTGTGTGTCTGAGTCTGTTTGTGTGTCTGAGTGAGAGAGAGACACACAGAGGGAGAAAAAGAGAGAAAGGAGAGACAGACAGCACGCATGCATTTTAAGAGGATCCTTGTAACACTTTGAATGGCAGAAGAGGGGAAATGCCAAAGGCTTTTTGATTTAAATAAAAATTAGGGCATTGTCTTCTTAAATAGAAACAGATAATAAATACTAAAGCATGAAGAACTGTTTGGGAATGTATTTGATTTAGTAATTAAGTAATCAGAGTAGGACTGTAAGCAGAGAGTCTTAATTCAGAAATGTTTACTTTTTATGAAGTTAATCATAAAATAATTTCAGATTTGATAGTTTTCATACTAAATATTTTTCATTTATTTTAACTACCCCTCAATAATAAGATTCTTTTGGGAGATGGGAATAGAGTGACAATTGTTTATGTACCTGTTCTTTCGTCAAGGCAAAACCAAAAATATACACTTTATTATATTATATATACAATATAGAAGACATTCTAACTGTGGATTCCTATTTCAGATACTTAGATATGATCTTATGTTATTAATGGCTCTAAACATTTTGTACACAGAATAGGAAAAAATTGAACAAAAATGAACTTAAAGAATATTATAAATTATAAAAATGTTATTTATGTTCTCAAAATAATTGTAAAAATTTATAGCTTAAACCTTAAAACATAAATCAGTTACAAAAATATAAAATAAAAGATTGCTCTCTGGCCTATGTGAAAGTAAAACATAGTTGAATGGAAGGGAGCTAAAGAATTCAGTCTAAATTGTATTCATTTCTTATTTAATGCAGTTTGCTAGAGGAATCTGCATACAAAAAAAGCCTTCTGAGGGCTTCCCTGGTGGCGCAGTGGTTGAGAGTCCGCCTGCCGATGCAGGGGACACGGGTTCGTGCCCCGGTCCGGGAAGATCCCACATGCTGCGGAGCAGCTGGGCCCGTGAGCCATGGCCGCTGAGCCTGCGCGTCCGGAGCCTGTGCTCCGCAACGGGAGAGGCCACAACAGTGAGAGGCCCGCGTGCCACAAAAAAAAAAAAAAAAAAAGAAGTCCGCATCCTAATCCTTGGAACCTGTGAATATGTTGTTACATGGCACAGGGGAGTTAAGCCTACAGGTGGAGTAAGGTTGCTAATCAGCTGACCTTAAAATAAGGAGGTTATCTAGGGGGGCCTGATGTAAATACAAGAATCTTTAGATGGGAAGAAGGAGGCAAAATAATCGGAACCAGGGAGAAAGCATTGTGAGAAAGACTCAAATGACCATTGCTGGCTTTGAAGATGGAAGGGTGCCAATAGACAGTGAAATAGGTCAGCCTCTGGAGACTGGAAAGGGAAGGATATAGAGTCTCCCCACAGGCTCCAGAAGGAACACGGTCCTGCTGACACCTTGTTTTTAGCCCAGTGAGACACTTTCTCGACTTTTGACCTCCAGAACATAAGATAATAAATTTGTGTTGTTTTAAGCCACTAAAAAAAACAAAAAAAGATCTAGTCAGCTACAAAGTAGCTGAGACGTAACTCTATATAGGAGATGAAATTTGATTTAAATTCTTTCTGTGAAATCTAATGATAAATTATTAAAAAGTAGCTTTTACCAAAATATAAAAGTGTAAAGATGCCCTATATTATAAATATATGAAATAGAAGTCTTGTTTGTAGAGTGAAACTACTCATATTAAACCTTAGTTTAAAATGACTGATTCAGTATATTGATACGTTTTCATCCCTGTAAATAATTGAAGGAGTCTTACAGGGGTTTCCACAAATTGGTATATCTGGAATTTTTAGATAAGAGCATTTTTTTAATTCTATAAGGAATAATTTTAAGGTATTAAAAAAGTGACACCTCGTGGTCTATCACTGGACCAAAGAATCAGAAATCTGAAAGGGATTATTTTTTACATCTAATTTGTGAGCTAAGGACAGTGGTCCTGTATCTAAAAAAACAATCTTCAGATATGTCATTAGATAGTTCAAATCTTGGTCATACACTTAAGAGTACTCTCAAGTAAAAGAAGCAGTTTTAAGTGAATGAGGGTAATATAACTTTATGGATAACATAATCCACACATACTTTCAGTCTATGGCTTTTTGACTATTATTTTAGTGGATATTGGTGAACCCACGTGATTTTAGATTTCTCTTAATTCTGATTCTTAATTATTCTATTTTTGCCATTTGAATTTTACATATTTTGATAGATTTCCATGAAAATTAGTATCAGCCACAATTACATATGTATTTATATATTCGATATAAAATAGCTTTTGATTGGACTCTGAACAGGCACTTGATATATCTTTTGGATCATATTCATGAAGCATTTCCTGCAAGCATATGCTATAATATTAAGAGATATTGTCTTCTGGGCTTCCCTGGTGGCACAGTGGTTGAGAGTCTGCCTGCCGATGCAGGGGGCACGGGTTCGTGCCCCGGTCCGGGAAGATCCCACATGCCGCGGAGCGGCTGGGCCTATGAGCCATGGCCGCTGGGCCTGCGCGTCCGGAGCCTGTGCTCTGCAACGGGAGAGGCCACAACAGTGAGAGGCCCGCGTACCGCAAAAAAAAAAAAAAGAGTTATTGTCTTCTTTGGTTTCAGATAGACCTATTGAAGACTCTCAGGAGGCTATTGGAATTTCCATATCAAGAAGCAGAGTTAATAAAGGCAAATGTGAATTACCCTGATAGTTATTCAGTTTTTGCTGGGTAGCTTTCAGAATGACTTGCCACTTTACAGAGTGGGTAGAGAGACTAGAAGGTAGCAAACCTGTGAGTTGCAACCTCTATTTTTGTCCCTGGTGTCATCACATGGACCTTATCAGTCTTTAAAGCCTGTACCCAAGGCTTAACCACCCCTGGGGATTCTATGGTCCTACTAATTGGAAGTTCTCCATCTTTGTGTCTAAGCATAATATGAGCCTTTTTTTAAAAAAAAGAAAGTATCATGATAGCCTTAGAGATTACCAGTACTAGTATGTTCATTGGTTAATCCTTTCTGAAGAGAGTAATAGTGGTAAGTGAGAAAATAGGCTCTGTAAAAGGACTATGCTAAAGAAACATAAGTAGTAATCTTTTAGTTACTGTAGTTGTTATTTTCTTAAAGGTTATTATTGTTTGATGTGTCCTTTGCATACAAATTTTTTACTTTGCCACTAAAAAAACTGGTAAAAAGATTTGAGATTCCAAATTTTCCATGTGGATTGGGAGAGTTATTAGACTATAAAAAATAATTTATATATATATTTTTCAAAGATATTCCAGGCCAAGATTCTAGCTAGAAATTAAACCTTTGAAATGATGTAAAACAATCCTATGCTACATTTAAAGGAAGTTATCCATTGCTCTATGAAAATTATGTTGTGAACAGTTTCCACATTTGATACTTTTAAAAGTTGAATCCATCTTGAACCTTGGCCATTTGTTACTGAAAGTGCAAGAAAAATGTCAGTGTGGATATATCTCATGGAATCTTAGAATGGGGGTGGAGGGCTTAGAGATAATCTAATTTCATTTTTCCATATTTTAGGTGTGAAGAAACTGATACACAGAGAGGCTTAGTGACCTGCTGAAGGTCACAAATTTGCAGAACTGGGATTTCATTACAGACCTCTTAACCTATTCCATGTATCTTAAAGTCAGTATTAACGTAAAACTAAGCTTTTAGTTATCTGCTATACCACAAAACCATTTTATTTAATATTTGTATCCAAGTTGAGTTTAGGTTTCTCTCTCTTTTAGGGAATAGTCTTTATGTTTTGTTTTGCAGGTATACTAGTGAATTTTTGCACTCTAAAACCTTTTAGATTAATTTAAAAAACTGTCAGCAACTCTGTGTCTTTGTATCTATTATATATTTTATAGAAATAGGGAACATGTCATCTAAGTTTGTGTGTGCAAATGTGAAGTAAAGTTAATTAAATTGCACCTGTAGAATGAGTTCCGAGTCAGTAATACCTCTGGGAACAAAGCTCGTTTATAGACAGTTTCCTGAAGTTAAATACCCAATGTACTCTTCAGCTGGAAATGTGTGTAAGATACACATCATCTGGAAAGATACAGGAAACAAAACAGAAAGCATTTTTCTACCTTTATACAAAACTATAATGCATGAAATACTGACACTTGAAAATATACTTCAATTCTAATGAAGTATAAAATTCTAATGAATTTTTCTTAGGAAAAATGAGTTTGAACTGGAGCAGTTAACCTAGCCAATAAAGTAGGTGTTCTGTAGGAGTTTTTCCACGTGTAGATGTATTTCTGGTGTATCTGTGGGGAGGAAGGTGATCTCCGCGTCTTACTCTTCCGCCATTTCCCCTCGGCCCCCCTAGCCAGTAAAGTAACCATTGAGTTGATCAGGGTAGGAGAGAGTATTGCCAGCATGAAATGAGAAACTAAAATGATTACTCTTCTTGGAAAATTGAAGGCTAATGCGTGTTTTGAATATAAAGCAATCGTTAAGTGGGTAAATACTGTAAAAAAAAAAAAAAAAAAGAGTGTATTTATCAAATTCAGGAATGCCAGACAAGGCATTTTAAAACATTGATCACATATAAGTTTAGAAACGATAAAAGAAAGCACTGTCTCCCCACAAGAGTTGGCCAATTTATGGAACTCAGTATCCCAGCTATCAGATGAAAACGAAGAATTTAAAAAGATAAACTCATGGATGTTTTATTCATGTGAATTGAGAGGGAGAAAAGATATTGTTGAGGGACTTGTCCTTAACTTTTTGCAGTTCAAGGAAAACAGTCATATCATGTGGTAACAGGCAGAATATTTGACTGACTAGACCAAGATCCTGATTCAGGGTGAAAATTCTTATGAGCAAAAGCAATCTTTTTTATATGTATCTCCTTTCTTTTCCAGTATTAGGGAAAAGGAATCATCAGCTGTGTGAAGGTGGAGGGAAACTTATTGCAAATTTAATGTTCATGTTGAAAACTATGCAAATGCCAAGTAATGAAGGAAAAAGCCAGTAAAAGATGAGACTCAGAAACCTAGTAGGATTTTGTACAAATTCTAGATTGAACAACCATAAAACTGTGACCATATTAATATAGTGAAGCTCATAGTATTATAATAATTTTAATGCTAAAATAGTAAAAATGATGCTTTAGGTTTCATAGAAATTGAGCATTTAAATTGGTCACCACCAAGTTGCATATCAAAAAATAAGGATAATGAAAAACAGATGTCTATTTTGAAAAGGTCTCTGAATCACTCACATCCCTTGACACCTGTTGAGAGTCCCACATTAAGAGCCAAGTAGGTAGAAAGGAAACTGAATAAAAAGTTAATTCCAGAACTCAGTAGTTAAAACTTGTACAGATTTTTAAAAAATCTTCACTTTTAAGTTGCACTTTGGAAGTGATGCCTCACTCTAAGTCTTCAAAAAATAAATGCGTTTAAAGAGGTGTCAGACTGGGTGGGATACAGTTAATATGGGTTTGTGTGTGTGGCAGGGGAGGAGTGGATTAGAAGACATGTCAATGTTGGAGAAGGCTCAGGAATATGGCATTGAGACACCCAATGCTGGATAAAATTGTGAATTAAACAAAGTTTATTTCTTTAGATTACTTTAAGAAAAGAGGTACAAAAAAGAAAGGATGATAGGACCTCTTTCTCCCCTCAATTCTAATTCTTTCTTCCCTCAACTCTTAACTCTCTCTCTTCCCTACCCTAACTTCCTCTTTTACTCAAGGGGTTTCCATGCTGTTCTAGGCCTTTTCTTCTAACTAAAGCATTCTGTGATCTGGACCTATTTTTCCACCTTTCCCTGTCTTGCATATAGGAATGAAACTGCATACCTTGTTAATGCCAAGGTTGGTTTTATACCCAACCGACTTAACATCTGAAATAAGCCTAAGTGATAGATACTTCTTGCCTAAGACAGTTTATATTTTTCTCTGAAGTTGAAATAATTATTTTTCATTTTGAAATAATTATTTTTAATATTTAAAACATTTTTAAAGATAAAACTTATTTCTTAAATACGTTGGATATATTTAAACATTCTAGTATTTTTTACCCTAGATTCAAGGGAAAAAGTTAAAACAATAGATTAAAAAAATTGCTAAAATTGGGTAATACCTTACTTAGGTTTTAGGTAATTTGTTTTTTATTTTCATACTTTGGAACTCTTCTCCATTTTTCAGATTCTAGACTCCATTCTTTTAGCTTGCTGGTGGACTATGTCCATTATATACACAATTTGATTTTAAGGCAAAAGTTTCCAGACACAGTTTAGAATTCTTGAGTTATCTTTTAAAAACAGTTGTCTTGTGAATAAAATACCTACCTAACTATAAGAAATTTGGACTCCACTACTTCCTTTCTCCTACTGAGTTAATAGGAATATAGTAGGCATGTGACACTTGCTTATTTGAATTTTTTGTGACCTTGTTACCATTTTGTATACTTTGGATTCCCAAATGTCCAATTGGAAGAAGACCCATTCCTTGTCTGCTCTTGTAGGATGTTAGTTTTAATGTCTAATATTGATCTTCTTTAGAAAAGTAGGACTCTTATATAAGAAATACATGCTCATTTTATTAAAAGAAGACTAGTCTATTCAGTATGTGTTTATTTCCTCAGGGTAGTGAACATTTGTGGCCACTTAAGGAAGCCATGTATCAGTAACCGTCTGCAGTATAAATAAGCTGTCCTAGATTGTAGGTTAATTTTTCTCCTCTGAGTTAGGATATAATTTCTTCATCAACCACTTTCATGTAACCAAAAGGAAATCTTTGAGCTGCTTTTAAAATAACTACAATGCTTAACTCATGCAGTTACCAAGTCATACATTTTTCCATTTTTCTGATTAAAATTCCCTAAGCAACATTAGTCTTACTTTTACATTGGCATCCATTCATTTGAATTAATATTTAGTTATACTAAATATAATAATATTTAATTATAATTAATAAAAGCCAACATTTACTGAATGCCTACTATGTGCCAGAGGATTAAGGCTCAGTGCTAAACTTATTTTTGGGACAAGGGTGTGAATTTTGATAGTGAAACAGAGCTGATAATATAATTGTGAATTTGTTGGAATGTTGTAAATAGTGAGATAATATAATTGTGTTTGGCAAATGTTCAGCAGCTCTTTGTTGATGCCTTCCAGATAGGTTTATATTAGCCTTACCTTTCTTTTCTTCATGTATTATTATACCTGCATTTGTAGTCTTAATTCTTTGAATCAATGTGAATATTCTTAAATGGTGACATACTATTGATCATTGTAGACATCATAGTGGTATGAGGTCTAAATGATGTGAGAGTTCATGTTTTTTAAAGATAATTTACTACTTTTTATATCTTGTTACAAATTTTCAATTTCTATCAAGAAGTATTAATTGTTTATATGTTTATGGTGTTATACAAGTCAAATGGTTCTTCTAAGAACTTAAAATCTGAAGTATCTAAAGGGATTACTATTAATACACTTTTTAAAAAAATTCACATGTATATTAAACAAATCCTAGATGTTGGACAAATAGCAAAAGAGGTTTAGAAAAACGAAATTTCAGTCTGAAAATTTGCCTTTTTTCCCTCTAGGAATCAAATAAAAGATTTTATATTAGAAACATGAATTTAGAATTCAGAATAAGTGTTGCTTGTGACATCAGATTTTATTGATTTATCAGGTAGAAATTTAATCAACATTTTTCTTAAAGCAAAAGCTTCAGGTTATGTATATAATCACCTTTGTAAATTCTAATTCCTTTCCTGCTCCTCCTCTTCCACTTCTCCCCCTCCTTTTTTTTTTCTTTTGACCAGTAACTTTTTAAAGTTGAAAACTATGCTAAAGGTACCCATTTCTCTTCAGAATATAAAGTTTCTTCTTAAGATTTAGAGCATTTATTTTATATGTAAAGAACATTCATTATGCATCAATGGATATGAGAGGGTCATGGGACTTCTTCTCAATGAGCCTTATCTAGCCAAATAGAGGTAATTAATGCCTCCCCCGTGCCCAATTACATCAGACCTGAAGACTGAAAAGTTGCCTCTTCCTTGTGTAGTTTAATTTCATCCAGAATGGACAGTGCTTAAGAGATTGTTTCCATCATCTGAAAGATACAAAATTATTTATAGGATGTTTGCAGTGAATCTTCTTATTTTTACCACTGTGGACAAACCACTTGGAAATTTTTTCATGACATACAACAATCATGTTATAGTATTTAATTAATATGTTTGCTTTCTCATTCTGAAATGTCATCCAAATGATGCTTTTCACAAAGAAATTTTGTGTAGTTCACTTAAGAACTCTACGTGCCAGTTATATAAAAGACTGAGCACAAGCATACTTCCACAGAAACTAAACTATGGTATTGCTTAGTTGAAGAAGTAAATACTTTGTTTTCAGGAATCTTATTTAGAAAGAAAACTTTCCTGAATGGTTTTATATTAGCTAAAATTTCATATTTCTATGTGATACACTATTTCTATGTTTATTTTTTGTCAGTGTAACCTAGTTTAATTTAAAAAGTGCTGTTAATCATTGTTTTTCTTTTCTTTTAAAAAAACAAATCAAACTACAGTCACCCTCTTTAATTTAGTGGTTAACTAGGACTTGTTCACATAGATGAGATTTCTTTATGTGATTTTTATTTTATGTACAAAAAAATTATACTATATAACTTCTACCTTCAATGGATCAAATGGATACATTGAACAACTATTCAAACATTTACACTGACTTTCCCTAAAATTTTATATGTATTTCAAAATTACTCCCCATTTTAAATATATTTTAATGATATTGTTTTGTGTTTACTGAGCAAAATTGATCTACCATGGAACTGAAATTAGTGCTTTAATTTGAAGCTTTATTTCTTAAGGAAAAATGACTATGATTTTATAACTACTGGATATTTTTTAAAAACCCAGTTGGTAATTCTGTGATGAATTTGTATATAATAAACTTCCTATCAAAATACTTTTTATCATAAACTATATGAAAACTATTTCTGTTGGTGTATTCCATAGAAACTTTCATTAGATTGGTTATTTTCACCTGTTGGAGTTCTAGTAAAATGCTGAGGCAACTGTAGTATATTTCTAATGAAGTCTGTAAAAATATTGAACTCTGAAGCTATTGAGCAACCTACCATCCATGATCATGAATATATGATTTCTAATTGACTTAGCTTTCGGCTTAATCTATAAATTTTTGTAAGTATCTAATGTTTGTTTATGATAGTTCTATCAGATCTATCTACCTAGTTTTAGACTCTCAAATGCCCTAGAAAACCCTAAAGCATACTCATTCACAAGATTTCTCTGTGAGTATAACCAGGAAGAGAGAATATTTGCTATGTACTCAAATTATAGCAATTGATTTGGGGGAAAAATCATTTTATGTTTTACTAGGTACAAATAGGGATAGGCATTCTTATGTAGGCAAGAATTAATATGCATTAAAATTCTTGAAGAGTTAATCCAATGTAAAGAAGCTTATATGATTTATTTGATATTCCTAACTTCTCTTTCAGGGGTTTATTGCACTTATTTATAACAGTTTCCTAGTCCATTCATTATAGAATGTAGGTCGAAAAATATTGCCCTTTAGAGTTCATTCTGTTACATAATATTACTGTGTATTTGGGAACATAATATATTAAGATATAACGATACAGAACATTATTTTGCTCTTGAGATTCACAGGAGAAGAGGGACTAATCTATGGAATGGATCTGAAACAAAGCTAATAGACTTGGATTTAATTAATTTGGGTAATTAAAAGTATACTGAATCTATGAGATCTGATACTTGATTTTTCTAAAATGGATTGCTCACTGCTTTTTCCCCTTTACTTTCCGTAGGGAACCAGTTCCCTCCAGTTGCAGCACAGGACCTTCCTTTTGTGTTAAAGGCTGGCTACCTTGAAAAACGCAGAAAAGGTAAATCATATGATTCTAATGAAAAACCTAAAAATCTAAGACTCTAAGAAAACCTGATGATATTATCCAAACCACAAAATACAGCTTTTAGCTCTAAATAATTTTTAATAACAAAATAAAACATTTGGTCAGGTTTTTTGTTGTCAACCTTGGTTATTTGTAAATGATTTTAAAGCTGTTTCCTGCCTCTTGGAGGAGAGCCGTGGGCCATGACTGTATTCTCAAGGATGGGATTTCTCACACTTATCCCACCCAGCTGAGCAGTGGGTTATCTGTACCTGACCTGGCATACGCCATGTTTGCTACGGTTCAGATCAAGCTTAGCATATTGTCTGCCATTTTCTGTTAATCATCCAGTGTTCCTTTCCATTGGCTAAGATAATTGGGAGTTGACCATATGGTCTCACTCTTTCAACCCCAATATAAAATGAAAATGAAATATGGAGGTGGTGTTATGATACGGGAAATGAAAAGCGGAAAGTCTCTTCATTACCATTCTGCTTATCTCTCAGGTAGTCCCTTTGGGCCTTCCTATTTATATTCCATTTTCTTTTCTTAGCTTTCTTAGCTGAATTTTAAAGCTGAAAGAGATAATAGAAATCTAGGTCAACTCCTGCTCCCTCTTTTTTATGACAGATGAGAAAATGAGACCCTGATGAATCAATTATCTTAAGGCTTTATAGTCAAATACCTTTCTGACTGTTTCCTGTCAGGAAAGTTTGTTAGCCATGTAGTTGATCCCATAAATGTAGCAGTCCCATCTCTGCTGTAGTGTATTCCTTTTTTTTTTTTTTTAACATCTTTATTGGAGTATAATTGCTTTACAATGGTGTGTTAGTTTCTGCTTTGTAACAAAGTGAATCAGTTATACGTATACATATATCCCCATATCTCTTCCCTCTTGCGTCTCCCTCCCACCCTCCCTCCATATCCCACCCCTCTAGGTGGTCACAAAGCACTGAGCTGATCTCCCTGTGCTATGTGGCTGCTTCCCACTAGCTATCTATTTTACATTTGGCAGTGTATATATGTCCATGCCACTCTCTCACTTTGTCCCAGCTTACCCTTCCCCCTCCCCATATCCTCAAGTCCATTCTCTAGTAGGTCTGTGTCTTTATTCCTGTCTTACCCCTAGATTCTTCATGACATTTTTTTTTCTTAAATTCCATATATATGTGTTAGCATACAATATTTGTCTCTCTCTTTCTGACTTACTTCACTCTGTATGACAGACTCTAGGTCCATCCACCTCACTACGAATAACTCAATTTCGTTTCTTTTTATGGCTGAGTAATATTCCATTGTATATATGTGCCACATCTTCTTTATCCATTCATCTGTTGATGGACACTTAGGTTGCTGCCATGTCCTGGCTATTGTAAATAGAGCTGCAATGAACATTGTGGTACATGACTCTTTTTGAATGATGGTTTTCTCAGGGTATCTGCCCAGTATTGGGATTGCTGGGTCGTATGGTAGTTCTAATTTTAGTTTTTTAAGGAACCTCCATATTGTTCTCCATAGTGGCTGTATCAATTTACATTCCTAGTGTATTCCTTTTAGCTTTGTTTTATGTTTTGTTTTTTGTTTGTCTCTTGGAAAAGAAGATACAAATTATTTAGTCGTAGAATTTTACAGCTAAAAGGAGCCTTAGAAATCATATTAACTAACTTTTCCTTTTTCAATAAGGGAATTGCATTATATTTATAAAGGTAATATATATTATCTAAACTGTTCTTTTTCCCTCTTTATTGTAGATCACAGCTTTCTGGGATTTGAATGGCAGAAACGGTGGTGTGCTCTCAGTAAAACAGTGTTCTATTATTATGGAAGTGATAAAGGTAGTATTGGCCTTCAGTTATATCAGCATGAGGGTTTGGGGGGGGGCATTTTACTCCACCCCCATACCTTTTGGGTGCAGAATGAGCTGAAGACAAATGGAGAAAGAATAACTAAAAATTTTAATATTATAGCCTAAGGGTAATTAAGAATTCTGTTATTTGACAAATGCTCCAAATTCCAGAATGCCCTAAAAGTTAACACAATTGTGTTTTATTGAATTAGGAAAGAGAAAAATAACTTTCATCCGTGTGGCCTTTTATCTCAGGAATTACTGATATTTATCATCCAGGCGGTAGTTGTAGAATTTCTTTAGGGTTGTGGGAGTTTTGAAGGGAGGAAAGGATGTTTTTTCCTTCAAATATTTTAAAAGAAAAATTTAGATAAAATGAAACTGTGCAACACCTTTCTCAGCTTCCTTTATGGATTTAAGTAACAGCAAACATCTATCAAGGTTACTGTTCTAAGCACCCTAGCTGTCTAAGCAGTTTAGCTATATTAACTTGGTTAGCTACAGCTTTGTGAGGTAGGTACCATCATTAGTCCCACTTATTTTACTGTTTGGAAAACTGAGGACAGGGAGGTTAAGTCACTTGTTCAAGGTCACAGAGCTGGTAATGGCAGTTTGGGTATTTGAACTGAGGCATAATGGTTAGAGTCCGTGCTCTTAACCACTATTATCACTATGTTAATTTAGAAACAGTGATACATTTTGTAACTTCACTTGCTAATTAATAACTTATTCATAGTTCACATAATTTTAAGTTCATTGTTTGAACAAATAAAGCCATAAAATACTGAAATTTAAAGAATATAAGCTTTCTTAGTTTTGCTTTTATCTAGGAAAAGTGGGTCAGAAGTTGAATCTTATAAAGTAAGGGTTGTATATAAATAGCTGACATTCATTTCCAGAAAGGACACTTAAGGAGAAAAAAAGATGTAAAAGTCCAATATCACTGAATATAAACTTTCCCATGAAGTTGTTTCTTATCAGTGTTGTTTGGAAGTTTATATTTCATTTGACATTATTTGCAGTTTTTAGGGTTTTCTTCCTTATTATAAAATCAGGCAGATATGATTATTGTATTTCAGATAAATTCTAAATACATGCATGATGCTAGAAGTTGGTCTCACCTTTTGGTTAATGGGATTATCAAATTGAGAATTAACTTAGTGGCGAGTTTGCATTCTGTCACTAATTTACAATATGTTCGTAAGTAGAAATGGAGTCAGTGAAGTGTAAACTATAAACAGCTATCAACAGGTAGCCTTCTTTCTTCTGCTAAGGCTTAAGTAGGTGATTTTATCAGAAAATTTAGAGTCCAAGTTCAATTATGATTATCATAGGTCATAAACATGTGTTACTATTATAGAAATAAAATTTTGTACCGTGTTGTGAACTGAGATCAAGATTTTGCTTTTTCATAAAGAAATGTCTTCTATTTCATAAGACCAGGGGAGGGAGGTTTAAACCTTGTGACTTTGGTTGAGTTAGTCTTCTCATTTCTAATTTCTTTAAAAATCAGTGAATACGTATGTCTGTTTCCTTCACTCCTAGTCCTAACTGGTATATACCAACAGTTAGGTCAAAGATTAGCAAGAGTTTTCCCAAAATCTAGGGAATGTTTATATTTATTTCAAAGGCTAATAAATAAATTCTAGTTATTTGGGGGAGATACTAGTTAAATTCCCATTTCTATTCTTACTTGATGAGGCCTTGTGGTAATAACATTCTTTGTAATTTGTATTTTAAGTACTTTGTGATCCATTTAGCCACTCTACCACCGTGGCTTTTAAAAAATTATTATTCTCGCATTCCCTTTTTACGTGGATCTTTGAGGAGCTGGTTTATATTTCCTTAAACTCCTCCCTATCTGTCACTATGAAGCCTCCTGTTTCCATTGAGATTTCAGATCTGTTTTTAGTGGTTCTTTGGAATTCTTGGCCAGTTCTGCTTTTAGGGACTTGGGGGGGGGAAAAATCTATATTTAGACAGTTTTTAACTGCTTGTTTGGCATGATCTTAATTTCCTTCCTTTGTGTCCTTTTCTTTCCAAGAAAATGTACATGTCACATGAAATTTTTTTCTTTTGTGAAATCAGATAGCTGATTTGTACATTGTTTACTGTATATGTGAACCACTTTACCTAAACTTTGGAAAGAGCTATTTAGATATATGAGAACTATAATCCTCCAACTAAGTAGGATTTAGATAAATGGATTGTAGAGGCACAGAGGAGTTGATACCACGTACTAGGTTAAATTGTACTTTGTTACTGTTTGACAGATACATAGTTCACATTTTCTAACTTACAGTATGTGCCAAAAAACATTTTGACCCATCAAGATAATAATGGCTTAGAAAGAGTAGTTCCAGCCTGTAGGGTAAATAATACTCTTACCTTTGTACCCCTAAATATTATCTGTATTTATTATTCATGGCCATTTGGGGACTTTAAGTTTTATATACACACACACACCCACACACACACACACCCACCCACCCACCCACCCATATATCTTAACAAAACATACTTTATCACTTTCTGAAATCACATCCTTCGTTTCATCTGTTTCCTCTTCATTTGAATCTCATTGTCATGAATCTCATTTATCAAACTTCTTGGGTCCTAGATGCTCAGACTGCCATTAAGGTAGTCCTTCACTCACTGATTTATTCATTTTTTAATTTGGTAAACATTTATTGGGTACTTGATACATCCTGGGCATGGGGGATCCAAAGATAATCCTGCCTTACAGGTACTCTCAGTTGGAGTTGTGTGGGTATCAGTAAGAGAAGAGAGGAAGTCATGGGATCACTCGGGGCTGGGCAGGTAATTTCAATGCGGTACAGTAAGTGATTTAAATAAAATATCTTTGGATCACAAAGGGGGGTTGGGTAATTTCCTGAGGGAGTTAAAGAATACTTCCTAGTGGAGAGGACCCTTCATTGGGCCTTAAAAAATGAGGAGTTGGTTGGATGAAAAAGGGTAAAATGGGCATTCCAGGCAGCAGAATGGCAAAGATTCTGAGTTTCGAAAGGCCTTGGATGAGATCAGAATTGGAATCAAGGCAGAGCATACAGTGAATGAGGGGAGAGTGTATAAAAGGCTAAAAAAGCGGGTTAGGATCAGATTGACAAGAGCCTTATGAGAATAAGGTCCTTGCTAGCTATTTTATCTTGAATATGGCTTTTAAGCACAGGGCTCTATGACCAGAATTGGTTTTTAGGAAATAATTGTGATAATATTGTGGGGCATGGATTGGAATGGTTAGAAACTGGGTCAGCAGGATCACTTAGGGGGACACTGAACTAGTCTACGCAAGAGAGGTTATCATAGGAAGCCGAGAGGCACATGGAGGATTTAGTGCAGGCCCCTCCAGCTCCAAAGCCATGTTCTTTCCACAACTTGGTAGTTAGCAGCCCTTCCAACACACCTGTAAATGATGGCCCATTTAGGAACCTGTTCCAAACTCATGTTTTCAGGGGGTTTTTTTGGTTTTGTTTTTGTCTTTTGCGGTACTTGGGCCTCTCACTGTCGTGGCCTCTCCCGTTGTGGAACACAGGCTCTGGACGCGCAGGCTCAGCGGCCATGGCTCACGGGCCCAGCCGCTCCGCGGCATGTGGGATCTTCCCGGACCGGGGCACGAACCCGTGTCCCCTGCATCGGCAGGCGGACTCTCAACCACTGTGCCACCAGGGAAGCCCTCAGGGTTTTGTTTTTTGTTTTTCTGTTTAACCTCCATATGATCTTGAATCAGCATTATGAAACTTATCTCCTCCTACTTTTTAAGGGGGGAGTAGTTTGTAGTATCTCTTTCCTTCCCACTTAAGGAGTTTTGCTGCCCCTACCCCAAGTACCCAATTAAAGAAAATTCTAGTGCCATCTAGTATGTGGCAGCTGCAAGTAGCCTTGGTCCTACCAAGAGTCATTCTAAATGTATATCAGAAGTTATTTATTATATCATGTGGTTGTAACTTTTTCATTGTAGTACCTTTTCAATGTATAATAAAAGTCAGTAGAAAATTGGGCTTAATACAGATAATTTAAACTAACAAAACTTTTACATTGGCGGGGAAGTAAAATTTTTCATTGAAATTGACCTCTCTGCTCTCTCACTTCACTCATTATTTCACCGCTGATAGGAAAAATAGGACGTAGCTGTTCAGTGTGGATGACAATTATAAAGTGTTTTGATGTTGAAATAGCATCATAGTTCTCTTTTAATATTTAAAATTATTGTTAAAGTGACAGTGTTTGTATAATTGGAAGTTCTGTTGTTTTATAACAACAACTTTAGTAACAGCCATAAAAGCTTACCTTTTTTCCTGGTTCATTTGATAGAGGCAAATTCCTGGGTCAGGGCATCAGCATTTTATAATTATATCATGAATATATACAAAATATGTAAATTAAATCTGATATTAAAAAAATTCATACTATAATTTTGTTTGTGTAAAGAAGGATGATATCTTTGTTATTCCTTAAGAAATAGAAATAATTTTGACATGATAGAAATGAAATAATTCTGATACGCAAATACTAACTTTAAACTCTATCAAAATGAATGTTAAATAAAAGACCTTTATTACCCTGTAGCAGTACAGAGAAGTTAAAATGTACATCTGATACTTAGAAGGACTTCATCAATATGGGGAAATATTCATGTACAAACTAAGTCCTATTTAAAGGTCTCATGATGATGAGCCCTGTTGGTTTGCAATAAACCAGGACACAGTTTGATTTAAAATGTATCTATACATCTGTATATAGATTGAAGAGATGTGTGTGTGTGTATACATAGATAGATTGAAAGTAATATATTTTTAATAGATCTGCACTGCTGTAAGTACACAGATATATAGATGTTACTGTACCTGTCTGTGTGTAATAGATACAGCAACATCTGTAGCAGTAAATATTCTTTGAAAATCTATGTGCCGGGTATTATTAGTGCTAAGTGGTATCACACACTGGCTCAGAGGAGTGGGCACAGAGGACCCATGAAACAGTATGATATGCAGGAGCCGGCTCACTGGCACAGTGGGTGAGTGAGGGCTGGTGAGACTGGAAGAGGAGGAGCCAAGCTGGTAAATTCCCTGGTCAGGAGTTTGGCCTTTTTTGTCTAAGGGACAGTTAATGTTTCTAAGCATTGCAGGTAAGTAGATGGCATGACAAACTTTGGATGTTGGAAAGATCACGTTGACAGCTGTCAGAAGAAGGTAAGACTGGAGGCAAGATGTGTTTTGAAACTGAGAGTGGCTGGGAATCCAGAGAGTTGTTTAGCACCTTAAGTGCATGAAGGAGCCGCAGGTTATGTTTTTAGCCATTCTCACGTTGCATGACGTTGCATGGGTAGCAGCAGTGTCATTAATTCTGTAATTATTGTAGGAGGCCCTAAGAGGATAACATGTATAAGATAGTAAGATATTCTCTGTATAATGTTTATCTTTTTTAAAAAATTTATTTATTTTATTTATGTATTTTTTGGCTGCATTGGGTCTTTGTTGCTGCGTGCGGGTTTCTCTAGTTGCGACGAGCAGGGGCTGCTCTTAGTTGCGGTGCGCGGACATCTCATTGCGGTGGCTTCTCTTGTTGTGCAGCACAGGCTCTAGGCACGCAGGGCTCAGTAGTTGTGGCTCGTGGGCTCTAGAGCGCAGGCTTAGTAGTTGTGGTGCACGGGCTTAGTTGCTCCGCGGCATGTGGGATCTTCCTGGACCAGGGCTCGAACCCGTGTCCCCTGCATTGGCAGGCAGATTCTTAACCACTGTGCCACCAGGGAAGCCCCTGTGTAATGTTTATCTTAACAATAGCTGTATGTATAGTCTAATAGACCATATCATAATTATTATCTGAATTTCAGTTGTGGGAGAAAACAGTAGGTATAGCCAAAAAAACTAGAAACATGGTTTTAAATTCTGGTCTACGAGAAATTTAATTTCTTGTAATTTATTTATTCTCCATTCACAGCTACCTCATACTACACTGTTTTTTAAATCAAGTTTATTCCTATGGTTGAAAGTATGTGGTGGTATACAAAAACCACTTGGTTCTTATGCTTGCAGTGTACTTTTTTTTTTTTTTTTGGCCGCTGTGTTTTGCAGGATCTTAGTTCCCTGACCAGGGATTGAACCCAGGCTTTTGACAGTGAAAGTGTGGAGTCCTAACCACTGGACCACCAGGGAATTCCCACTTGCAGTGTACTTTTATTTTAAAGGAAAAAAAAAAAAAGGTTTTATAAATACCTAAAATTTCCTGCCACCAGACCGTATGAGCGAAACTTTTAATTCTAACTAAAGCGCTTCCCTTTGGACCCATACGTATTGCCTATGTTTGTTATTCAGAGCCCTTTGGGGCCCTTAAGTAATAAATATATATGGCATACAGTGTTTTTCACTTAAAATAGTAATAATTTGATATTTCCTCATGGTATATCTTGGAACACTGGAAGTATATTTCAAGTGACAGAATTAGCATTGGCAGCTGTATTTCTGTGAGCTATATAAACAAGGAAAATGTTCATGTGTCTTTAACTGAGGGCTTAGAACAACTTACTAGTCAGTTGGATAAAGTTTAGTGGGAGGTTTAGTATTAACGGGCATGTTTCCCTCTTTCTTACTAGTGAGCATTAATACTTATGGAAATAGCATGAGTTATTCACTAAGAGGGAAAGGCCTTTTTAAATATAAGAAGCAGATATTATCAAAAATTTCTGAACACATTTCATATCTTTCCGTTTGCTAGTCATGTGTACCAAATTAGCATTATTGGTATAAACAAGAGAAACCAACTTTGTTTATACAGGAAAGGAAATTATTGGGAGAATATCAACTCTCAGACAGATTTGATGGGAAGGCTAAACAACCAGGCTCGGAAAAGCAGTCAAGGACTAAGGGAGGTGAGGTGGCTGGAACTTCAGCCCAATCCACACCTCCAGGGACAGTCTGACTGGGACTCACTGGTGGCCCTGCCAAGCCAGGACTCGTGATGTTGTGTGCACTGCCACCAATCAGTGAATGCCACTGCTAACAGAAGTGGATTCTGAGCTCTCCCCTGATTCTTTTGTTATTCAGTTCAGATTTAGGTCCCAGGCTGGAGCATCTACTTGACTGATCTGGAACAGGGAAAATCTAAACCTCCCTCCAGCTTCTGTGGTGGGAAGTTGGCTCTGCCCCCTGATGATCTCAGGACTATGAGATGCTGGGGATCCTCAAATGACAAATGCTCACAACTCATAGGGATACTAAATGATTTAGAATTATTTAGTTGCTATATTTATACTGTATTTTGAATGATAAGAGAGTGGTTGGTGTTTTAAGCATATTTTCTGAGAGGCAGCAAAAAAGAGAAAAAGCAAGCATATTTGCAATGAAACGAGGACTGACTGGGTTTTGGAAGATGGCAGTGGGGTGGAGGGAGAGAATGTGGTGTCTCAGTTGATGAAGAAAAGGGAGAAATGAAGAATGATGCTCAATTTTCTGGTTTGGGGGCTTCAATTAATGCAGGTACTGCTTATTGAGAAGGAGGACACGACAAGAAAGATCACAAGTAGAGTGGGAGTGGGGATAAGATGATCTCCATTGTGGGCAAGTTATATTCATTGTGCCTATAGGACATTCAAGAGATGAAACATGTATAGTAAGCAGGTGAAGATTTGGATATTGGGCTTCCCTGGTGGCACAGTGGTTGAGAGTCCACCTGCCGATGCAGGGGACACGGGTTCGTGTCCCGGTCTGGGAAGATCCCACATGCCGCGGAGCGGCTAGGCCTGTGAGCCATGGCCGCTGAGCCTGTGCGTCTGGAGCCTGTGCTCTGCAGCGGGAGAGGCCACGACAGTGAGAGAGAGGCCCGCGTACTGCAAAAAAAAAACAGATATGGATATTAAGTTCTGAAGCTGGACTGAAAATAGAGAACTATGAGTCACAAGCATATTGATAGGAATTTAATCCCTGGGATTGGATGAGGTTGCCCAGTGAAAACGGTACAGCAGGAAAAGAACAGGATTTAGAGCATAACCCATCATGGCTGTTTAAGAGATAGGCAAAGGTACCGGAGCCCATAAAGCAAGCTGAGAAAGTTGGGCCCAAGTTGCAGGAGGAAATGCAAGCTATAACGCTTATCGTCTCTACTGAGACTTCATAAATTACATGTTCTAAAACAGTGGTTTTTCAAACGTTAGTGTGTATCAAAATCACCTGGGGTGTTTGCTAAAAACTTAGTTTCGTGGACTCACCCCCGGGGAATCCTATACAGCAAGTGCAGAGTGGTAGCCATTTCTCTGTTTTTAACAGACATCCAAGATGATTCTAACATAGGTGATTCTTGAAATACACTTTGAGAAACACCTTTCTAGGAGACAATGTGAAATGGTTGAAAAAGCAAGGTTTTAGAATCAGACTTACATTAGGGTCCTGGCTTTTACTACTTTGGTTGTGTGGCTGTAAGCAAGTTGTTTAAGTTTTCTTTTTCCCCATCAGTGCTGGGGATATAATAAATACCTTCTTTGTCTTAGAATTATTACAAGGTATATATGAGATTGCTGTATTAAATTTCTGGCATATAGAAGGAGTTCAGCAAATAAGATCTGTCTTTTTGGGCTTCCCTGGTGGTGCAGTGGTTAAGAATCCATCTGCCAATGCAGGGTACACAGGTTCGAGCCCTGGTCCAGGAAGATCCCACATGCTGCAGAGCAACTAAGTCGGTGCACCACAACTACTGAAGCCCACGCACCTAGAGCCGGTGCTCTGCATTTTTAGAAAAAGAAAAAAAAAAGATCTGTCTTTTTGGCACTTAAAACCCCCAGAACACAGCTGTAAACCTAAAGCCAGTGAAAAAGTAGGAGGAAATAGCATCATTAACCTCATACATTTTGTTTTGTAAGAGATCAGAGCCAACTGCTTTTTACCTCAAACCTACTGAATTAGAATTGTGTAAAATTAAGTTACTGATTTAATAGATTTCATTATCTCGTTTCTCCTGGCAGCCTTCAGTGCTGTAGACATTAAATTCGAACAGCATTGATATAGGCAAAGTTAAAGTGTGAAATAGAAGCTGAGGAAAATGTAATAGAGGGACAGACACCTCAAAAATCCTGAGGGTATCAACGTGTTGTAATATACTATAAAAACTAATACTCAGATTAATACTACTCGATCAAGAAAAAGTTAAATTACGTTTAACAGAATTGTTTGAAAAGTCAGGGAAGTATATATTTCAGAATGATTTCAGTTATAAAAACCAACATTTTAGAGAGTTTGGGCACTTAAAACTCCGGACGTGCAGGCTCAGCAGCCATGGCTCACGGGCCCAGCCACTCCGCGGCATGTGGGATCTTCCCGGACCGGGGCACGAACCCGTGTCCCCTGCATCGGCAGGTGGACTCTCAACCACTGCGCCACCAGGGAAGCCCATGGCATGTACCTATTTTTAAGTCAACAGGTGTCTTTGAAACTACCCCAGAAAGCACTGTCAAACTAGCCTATATGTAAATTGCTATAGATTGCCATGTGATGCTAAGGTTTTCTCTTTCTTCTGGGCCTTGAAGAGAAGCTAATGTAAATGGAGAAGAGCAGAGTCTTAGCATACCCATGTCTGCCCATTTTGTGTCGTGAACTTCCTGTCTCACGTTGGCTAATTGGAAATATGGCTACTTTATGGTTATGGATTTGCAAAAGCTACTGAGAGTTATGAATTTTTCTTTCCTCCAACTGGTCCTTGAATATCCTGTTTTTTTCCTGAGAAATTTAAGGAAATCTCTCAAAAGTATCCTGTATGGCTTTGATATTTGCTTCCAACTACTTCCATTTTTTATTGTGAAAATTAAATCCTTTTGCAGTGTAGTGAATCACTGACTAATATTCCTGGAGCAATTATATCTGTACTGGGTGTGTGGGAAGGTGTGTGGGGTGTCTGTTTCAGTGGCAAAGGGGGAAAGGTCTGGTACAGTGTTACTGGCTTTTGTCTCACCATACCTATAATGCTCCTTTGTTTGTTTTAAGTGCTCAGCGTAAATTTGTTGAATGAGTGAATGAATGACTTAGTTTTCTTTGAGAATTTTAGAAGAACCAACAGTGCTTAACCATTATTATTTTAATACCTTTTCCCCAGTATTATTTTTTTTGTTAGGTATTTTGCAAAATATGTTATGTGAGTACCAGTTCCATAAAATATTCTGTTAAAAAATGGTTTCACTGACAAATAATTTGGGGAAATGCTGCACACTAAATCTTTCTCATAGAAATTTGATCAAATATATTAAGGGCCTTAAGAAGGCTGGACTAACAAAACCTGCTTAACTTTGTTTAATTCAACATTTCCCAAACTTATTTGATCATAGAAACCTGTTAATATCCCATAAACACACTTTGGGAAATGCTGCTCTGATTTTTATAGTTTTCATCTCATAGAGTTTATTGCAGACGTTTTCCACAAAGCAAACTTCAAATTTTGAATTTGAATTGTTTTTTCAATCATCCAAAGAGTTGTAAATTATGACTAAATATGATTAGAATGTCCAGATTTAAGTCAGAAATTACTAACTCAGATTTTTTGCCTTTGATGTTTTGAACCAGATATGATCTTGATGACCTTTTAAAAATGCCTGTAACTTCAGGCATTAAATTAGTACATTTAAGAAAAGGAGAAAAAATAAAAAGAAAAAAAAAAAGAAAAAAAAAAAAAAAAAGAAAAGGAGATACATATTTTACGGGCACACTAAGCTGAGAGAGCCCTGCACCCCACGATGTGGAAGCATTTCTATATTTCCCCTGAGCTCAGTAAAAGAGACAGTTGTCCTCACTCATGATTTTAATATTGTATGTTAATCTAGGAAGTAAACCTATAGCAGTGCC
Organism: Monodon monoceros; assembly: GCF_005190385.1. Classification (NCBI taxonomy): domain Eukaryota; kingdom Metazoa; phylum Chordata; class Mammalia; order Artiodactyla; family Monodontidae; genus Monodon; species Monodon monoceros. Next base: position 56,314,302 of record NW_021703776.1, on the reverse strand, counting down.
TCTTTTCTCTCAGAATTGTATAACTGGATAAAGTAGGAAAGGTGACTAATTTTATTTTTAGTTTAAGTATTAAATCCTTTGTTTTATTCCTACTTCATTGTTTTTAAAGTAATATCTGACTAAAACTGAAGTCATCTTTTCTTTTGACTTTTCATCATATGGGATTCAAATGTGCTTTACTAGTTTAACTGTTCACTGACTGGTTAAGAAACCTACTTTTGTTTTGTTTTGGTAAGATATGCTTCTGTACTTGCTTTACCACTCCTCTCCATTCAAATACTTTGTTTTTCCCCTCACATCTTTTTATAATTAGCAGTTTTGTTTTGCTTTGCTTTTTAAATTTAGAGTTTGATTTGTACCAATTTAGGAGATTTAAAGAAAAAAAAAGTTGTGTTTTAGGGGCTTTTGCGGGGTGGGGAGGTTGGAGGGTGGTGATGAGAGGAGATAGTAGTAAATAAAAGCCCAGCAAGCTTTCAACTAGATGGGTTTTCCCACTGGCTTACCAAACCTGAAAGAGCCACGGATTTGTAGTGGGTTTGTCTAGCAAGTTCTAAGTTCCAATTCTTGGATTTTCCCTACATGAAATTTGTCATATTTCCATACTTCCTTCTGAATAAGACCATTATCTGCAGGCCTCTTCTTTTGGTTCCCTTAGATGTCCTTCTTAAAACCAACCATTCCAAGTAACTCTGTAATTTTAGAATTAAAAGTAATACCTAGAAATGTTACTTAAATATTATACTGTGAAAGCAGTATGACCAAAAAATATTCTATCCAAAAAAATCTAAATAAAAGCTAATCAACTGGATATTTATATTCACTATAGTAAATGAAATTCTAACTTTCGTTTTATCTTCAACAGACAAACAACAGAAAGGTGAATTTGCAATAGAAGGCTACAATGTCAGAATGAATAACAGTCTTAGGAAGGATGGAAAGAAAGATTGCTGTTTTGAAATCTTTGCTCCTGATAAACGTATCTATCAGGTTGGAGTTTTTATGATGCCTTGAAATTAAGTTGATAAAACTTCCTGATTTCATTTTTAAAGACATTAACATTTTGTTCAAACAACTCTTTCTGACATGTTAATAATAATAAAAAATACTGGGTTTTATACATTAAACATTTGTATAAGGGGAAATCAAGTTTTTAAAAAATTCCAGATTAGTTCAAGTGATATCTTCTTGAGAGAACGAACAGGAGATATGTAATTTATCAATTACTTCACATGTTGCGTTTTATGTCTATTTTAATGGAACTGTGTGATTTCTTAAAAGGATTACATGGCAGAAAGAATAAAATTATCAAAAGAGAAATATCAGAACGTTCATGCATATTGTATTGCTTAGGCTTGTGGGAGAAAAGGAAGGCCAAGGCACACATCAGCTCTGCAATTCAAGAGCTATCAGCCAGCATCAATATGGAATGCATGTTTAATAAGTTTCAAATATCTGAGATTGCAGTTGAAAGCCAGTTAATTAAGTTGTCAGGTAGTGTGTTGGAATCGGACAAGAACATTTTTAAGAAAGCTGTACCCAGGGGTCTAAAGAAATTCATGGGTGTCTTCTAATTGTCAAGGGCAAATTTTGTTCATCAGTTCTGTCTTTGACATTGATGAAGAGAAGCAGCTTTTTTTCCTGCACAGCTGCCAGCTGCTGATCACAGTTTCAAATCCATGATCCTCTGCTTCGATTACGTAAATTTGTCAAAATTAACTGTACATTATAAGAAGCATCCTTGCAAGGAAAGTAGTACTAGACGTGAAGAGAATTACTAATGGTCTTAAAGAAATGGAAAGAATGCAACATATACCTTTCATTACGGTGGTGATTTTTATTGCTATCGTTTGTTTTTTATTAGTTCACAGCAGCTTCTCCCAAAGATGCCGAAGAATGGGTACAGCAACTGAACTTTGTATTACAAGGTAAGAGCAATCAATTGAACAAGTTATTACAGTCTTTAAGTACTGAATAACTGAATAAGTTGGAGTTTCATACAAAGAAACTTATTGACTTCTGTGAGAAATGACTAAAAGAACATGACTGGTATTAATACATACCATTTGCTTCAGATTAATAAAAGCATCTTTTCTGCAAGTACCATATGGCAACTTTGAAATTCACATGTTTACACCACAATCAGTTTTTTTAAATGTTTAAGTTAAGGATATAGCATATAACAATATTGCGACTTTGTAGGGCTGCCTCTATTTAGGTAATAGGGTTTTGAAAACCTCTTTTGCATTCTTGAAAATTCTGCTTCCTGAAACATGTTTTGTAGATATGGGGTCTGATGTTATTCCTGAGGATGATGATGAAAGAGGAGACTTATATGATGATGTTGATCATCCTCTACCAGTCAGCAGTTCACCAGCAAGCAGCCAGCCAATTGACGATGAAATTTATGAAGAACTTCCAGGTATTTATTTATGGTGATTCACTTAAGGATTTTAGGGATTTTTTTTTAATGTCATATATCATCAAGAGAAGAAAATGATGAGCTATTAAAAACAAGGACAAAGAAAATCTTCAAAACTGTTTTACGAAAAGGGCTCTGCTTGAGGTATTTCAAGTGAGTGGATATACTTTTGTGAAAAGTGAATGGAATGTTAAAATGAAGCAGATACAGTCCTAATCTCATGGGACTTTTGGCTCATTAACATTGTTTATGCTACATAATTTTTTAATTAAAAAATTGACTTGCCTTACAGTTTTTTCCAGCAACTCACACATCATTTTTTATTTATACATCTTGGAACTTCCATTAACCAGAAGTTCTGTGCACACCCCATATGTCAACAACTTCTGCCTCATATATTCCTCCTTGCTGTAGTGTATTGCATTGTCTTGGAGGAATATCGTTGAACTATAAACAAAGGCCTTTTGAGGCTTGAAGTTTTCGTACTTGATATTTTATCATTCTGCATTTTCAGGCATGGTTTAGTGTTTATATGCCTCAGTATCTGTTATGTAATATAAATTTAATTGTCTATTAGCTCTTTGGCTTGTAATTTTGAGGGTCAACCTAAAACAGAAGGAACATTTAGGGAATTATTACGTTACTACTACTCTAGGTTAAAATGAGCCTTTTTCTGGTTATTAAAAAAATCAGCCATTAGAGAAAGAAAAAGGATTATAAGTAATATGTGTGATATTTAACTGACATCTCATATAGAAAGGCTATTTTTCTTTGAATAGAACAATTTAACAACAGTATAAACCTTTACAAATGATTTAACAATACCTAAAGTGTTCAAAATTAACATACAAATGTGATGTTCAGTGTAGTAAGCAGAGCATAGTAACTAGCACATGGACTTTAGAGTCAAAAGGTTTAAATTCTGACTATACCATTTACTAGCTCAGTGACCTTAAAAGTCAATTTTGTCATCTATAAAATAATGATAATTTCATAAGGGGGGTGGTAGTAAATGACATCATGGATCTACAGCCCTCAGCACAGTGCTTGAGTCATAGCACACCCACAATAAATTGTCACATCATCATTATTATTTTCATTATTATATCTGGTAAATTCTGCACATGCTTATATGGAGTTATAATAATGGCTTTCTGACCAAGTAAGAATTAATGATTGTAATGGGATTATAAATCCAAGATATTAAAAAAATTACTCAAAATATGCATCTACATATTCTTTTTTTTTTAACATCTTTATTGGAGTATAATTGTTTTACAATGTTGTGTTAGTTTCTGCTATATAACAAAGTGAATCAGCTATACATATACATATACATATATTCCCATATCTCCTCCCTTTTGCATCTCCCTCCCACCCTCCTAATCCCACCCCTCTAGGTGGTCACAAAGCACCGAGCTGATCTCCCTGTGCTATGCGGCTGCTTCCCACTAGGTATCTATTTTACATTTGGTAGTGTATATATATGTCCATGCCACTCTCTCACTTCGTCCCAGCTTACCCTTCCCCCTCCCCGTGTCCTCAAGTCCATTCTGTACGTCTGCGTCTTTATTCCTGTCCTGTCCCTAGGTTCATCAGAACCTTTTTTTTTAGATTCCATATATATGTGTTAGGATACAGTATTTGTTTTTCTCTTTCTGACTTACTTCACTCTGTATGACAGACTCTAGTCCATCCACCTCACTACAAATAACTTAATTTCATTTCTTTTTATGGCTGAGTAGTATTCTAGGAATACATCTTCTTTATCCACATCTTCTTTATCCATTCATCTGTTGTTGGACAGTTAGGTTGCTTCCATGTCCTGGCTATTGTAAATAGTGTTTCAATGAACATTGTGATACATGACTCTTTTTGAATGATGGTTTTCTCAGGGTATCCGCCCAGTAGTGGGATTGCTGGGTTGTATGGTAGTCCTATTTGTAGTTTTTTAAGGAACCTCCATACTGTTCTCCATAGTGGCTGTATCAATTTACATTCCCGCCAACAGTGCAAGAGGGTTCCCTTTTCTCCATACCCCCTCCAGCATTTATTGTTTGTAGATTTTTTGATGATGGCCATTCTGACTAGTGTGAGGTGATACCTTATTGTACTTTTGATTTGCATTTCTCTAACGATTAGTGATGTTGAGCATCCTTTCATGTGTTTGTTGGCAATCTGTATATCTTCTTTGGAGAAATGTCTATTTAGATCTGCGCATTTTTGGATTGGGTTGTTTGTTTTTTTGTTATTGAGCTGCATGAGCTGCTTGTATATTTTGGAGATTAATCCTTTGTCAGTTGCTTCGTTTGCAAATATTTTCTCCCATCCTGAGGGTTGTCTTTTTGTGTCGTTTATGGTTTCCTTTGCTGTGCAAAAGCTTTGATGTTTCATTAGGTCCCATTTGTTTATTTTTGTTTTCATTTCCATTTCTCTAGGAGGTGGGTCAAAAAGGATCTTGCTGTGATTTATGTCAAAGAGTGTTCTTCCTGTGTTTTCCTCTAAGAGTTTTAAGAGTGTCTGGCCTTACATTTAGGTCTTTAAATCCATTTTAAGTTTATTTTTGTGTATGGTGTTAGGGAGTGTTCTAATTTCATTCTTTTACATGTAGCTGTCCAGTTTTCCCAGTACCACTTATTGAAGAGGCTGTCTTTTCTCCACTGTATATTCTTGCCTCCTCTATCAAAGATAAGTTGACTGTATGTGCATGGGTTTATCTCTGGACTTTCTATCCTGTTCCATTGATCTATATTTCTGTTTTTGTACCAGTACCATACTGTCTTGATTACTGTAGCTTTGTAGTATAGTCTGAAGTCAGGGAGCCTCATTCCTCCAGCTTCATTTTTCTTTCTCAAGATTGCTTTGGCTATTCGGGGTCTTTTGTGTTTCCATACAAATTGTGAAATTTTTTTGTACTAGTTCTATGAAAAATGCCATTGGTAGTTTGATAGGGATTGCACTGCATCTGTAGATTGCTTTGGATAGTAGAGTCATTTTCACAGTGTTGATTCTTCCAATCCAAGGACATGGTATATCTCTCCATCTGTTTGTATCATCTTTAATTTCTTTCATCAGTGTCTTATAGTTTTCTGCATACAGGTCTTTTGTCTCCTTAGGTAGATTTATTCCTAGGTATTTTATTCTTTTTGTTGCAGTGGTAAATGGGGGTGTTTCCTTAATTTCTCTTTCACATTTTTCATCATTAGTGTATAGGAATGCAAGAGATTTCTGTGCATTAATTTTGTATCCTGTTACTTTACCACATTCATTGATTAGCTCTAGTAGTTTTCTGGTAGCATCTTTAGGATTCTCTATGTATAGTATCATGTCATCTGCAAACAGTGACAGCTTTACTTCTTCTTTTCTGATTTGGATTCCTTTTATTTCTTTTTCTTGTTTGATTGTTGTGGCCAAAACTTCCAAAACTATGTTGAAGAATAGTGGTGAGAGTGGGCAACCTTGTCTTGTTCCTGATTTTAGAGGAAATGGTTTCGTTTTTCACCATTGAGTCATAGCACACCCACAATAAATTGTCACATCATCATTATAATTTTCATTATTATATCTGGTAAATTCTGCAAGTGATTATATGGAGTTATAATAATGGTTTTCTGACCAAGTAAGAATTAATGATTGTAATGGGATTATAAATCTAAGATATTATAAAAATTACTCAAAATATGCATCTATATATTGTCTTTTACTACCCTACCAGAAGATGATTACTATAAAAGCATGATTTTGTGGGGAATGGTAATCTGTATATTTCTATTATTTTAATAGAACTATATGTTTGTAGCTCCTTCCTTTCTGATTTATCTCAAGGAAATGACATCTGCCATAGCCTTGGTTATCCTCAAGTAGGGAAGAATATTCTCTGACTGCTTGTCTTTAGTCACACCATACCACTAATACAGTTATTTTAGTCTTTATGTTCAGAAGAGCTTGTGAGAAAGTATACTGATGTAAAATGGAAGAGTGTAGTACCTTTAAATATGATATTACTGCAATATACACTTCATTCCTTTAAACCACTGCAGTGAATGGGTTACATTACAATTGCTGAATTGACTGTTAATTAAGTTCTGTGTTTCTTCAACTTGCTTATCCTCTCCCCGTCCCCCCAAATAAAAAATTGGTCAGGAATAAAGAGCACATATTTATAGCACTTTCATACTAAAGATCTAAGGAAGAGTGCCTGTAAGTAGCTTGAAATCTTAAAAATGTGAAACATCTTTTATTTTCTCTCACTACAGATGTTCTTCTTCATCACTTTTTTTGGCCTGGGGCCACATAATCATTGTAAATAACTGGTTACTCTTGAAGTAGTCTTACTTCTTTCTGTGGTACTGGAAGAAATCTAAGCTGCTCTGGTATTCCTTGCCCCTGCCTGGGATCCCAGTTGCTGTACAAAGTGATTGAGTTTGATAGAGCCTGCAACTGTGCCCCTGGGAAGGAAGCTGGTGTAGGCAGCTGTGGAATGTCTAGTTCTTCCTTCTTTCCCAGTGTAACCGAGAGCCACTTCAGTGTCTGCACAGTTCAGGGTGGTCGAGTTTGAGCCACCCACTAGAGAGGGGTTTTTTTTTTTTTAGTGAAAACCCTGAAGTTGGCTCTTAGAGTTAGAGGTTTTGTTTGATTAAATATCTAAAACTAGAACAGCAACTTTTTTTCTTTCAGAAATGGTCTCTCAGGAGAAGAGTTAAGCTAATTGCTTTCACTTCTGTGAAATATGAATATAATTTTGAGAGGAGGTGAAAACAGTGGAAAAGCAGTGAACATACTTATAAACTGTTGTTATTTTTCCAGTTCTGTACAAATAACTGTGTATATCAGAAATCTTACTGGTTAAACTCCCAGAATTAATTAATACTATCATTTCAACACGATTTTCTGTCCATTACATGTAGTTGAAAATTAATCCTCTTAGTTGAAAGATGAAGCATAAAATGTGTTTGAAGAAAAATCTAAGCATTCAACATGTTACTTTAAAGCACAAAGTTCTTTTTCTGAGAAAGCAGAGCTCTTACTCAAATAAATGTTTTTTTTGTTTGTTTGTTTGTTTTTGCGGTACGCAGGCCTCTCACTGCTGTGGCCTCTCGCGTTGCGGAGCACAGGCTCCGGACGCGCAGGCTCAGCGGCCATTGGCTCACGGGCCCAGCCGCTCCGCGGCATGTGGGATCTTCCCGGACCGGGGCACTAACTCGTGTCCCCTGCATCGGCAGGCGGATTGTCAACCACTGTGCCACCAGGGAAGTCCAAATAAATGTATTTTTAAAATGCGAAATAAACATGCAGTGTTTTAAGTCTCAAGAATAATAAGAAGAAAACATTGTTTAAAAATTGTATTATAAAATATCCCTTGAAAAATGTTTATAATTTTATGGGAGTGTAAATAGTTTCATTGTTTTTCAGTTAGAATATTCTAACTATTACAGCAGCTTCTCTTTAATTTCTTGTTCATTAAATTTTAACTAACTTCACAAAAGAATAGGAATAAATTTGTAAGGTTCTTTGCATTTAGGGTATTTATACATATGTAGAGAAGAATTGAGACAATGCCATTTCTGGGGAATATTAAAGACATTTGGCTTTTCTTCAAATATCCTAATGCTTTGACATCTTTTATGTCTTAGTACCTATTAGCATAGGCCAGTCATGTTTGATTACGTGGTGATATTACTATTGCATATTTATGTTTGCAAAGCTAATATTTTGATCAAAGTGTGTTAAACTGTTTCATAACACAGTAATGGGTTCATTTGGCTTAGCACAAATTTCAGAAGTTATTGCTCATTTTTTCATTAGAAATACAGAAGAAGGTTTTTGTTTGAATTTGAATCTCGAAAGGGGAAAGCAATACTTGGGAAATTGCTGCAGAAACCAACCCAGCTTGCTCTTCTCTTCTAGTCACCATGTCACCTGTAATTTTTTTCTATAATGTCAGGAAATTCTGCAGAAATAACACAACAAAAAGATTTTTAAAGATGTAGGCTCAATAAAATCGGCCTAGTATCAAGAGTGGTAAATGCCTGTTCAGCCTATTAAATCTGTAGATTTCCGGGGAATCGCATTTGAAATTCTTCTGGAGAGTGGACAGGAGGAGAGAGGGTAGCATAAAATAGGACAAGAAATTTCTAATCCCATTAACCTTTTTTTTAAAGTGTTAATTCATTCTTTTTTTTTAAAATATTGTAATGATAGATTGAACTATTCCAAGCCAGAAAAGGACGTTTTTACTCTTTGGTCATTCAATTACATTTTAAATTTATTCAGTCCAGCTATCTGCATCTAAAATGGCATATAAAGTAAATTGCAGCTATAAATTTTTCCATGAAACTATTATATATATATGTATATATATACCCATAAAAAAGAACAGTGTTTGAGTACTTAAATTTGAAGCAATCTCCAGCAAATGACATGAGAGCCAACTTAATCAATAAATAGTTACAACCCCCCCCCAAAATACATTTTAGCTTTATTTTCTTGCTGAGTAATTATCACTCATATTACCAAGTCAATAACAAGATTATAGAAGACCCTGGAGTCTCTGGTATTAACATCATTCCTGATTTCACCAAATAATTTTTTTTCACATTCCTTCTTTGGAATGCAATGGAAAGATGCCAGTTGACTTTCACAGAATCACCCATATTCAGCTTTTTAATATTGTTAGTCTAGGCAGCCTGCTGGCATTTCTTTTCCTTAAACTATGGTACTGAATTATAAAGTGTGGTGATATGGTATCCTGTTATATGGTACGATAGATAACTAGATTATCATTTTTTGGATGGTTTCAGCTCTGAACTCTGCTGAGAAGGTTATCTGAAGTTATACAATATAAGGAAAACATCCATAAATTAGAGTCACCGCACACATCTAATTGTAGTTTTATCTTTGCTGAATATAAATGTGATTTTTTTTAGGGCTCTTCAATGTTGCCTCTTTCATAATACAGCATGAAGCTTTGAGATATAATTTTGCTTGTCATGTTGCTTTTCTCTACCGTTGGCATTGCAAACAAATTCTCTTCATTACAAGAGATAGTTTAATAGATATTAAAACCCGAAATACCTGTGTGTGTGCAAAACATATATTTCTAACTGTAGAGAGATAAACTAACCTATTTTTGCAACTTGGCGCTACCTCTGTGGTTCTCAACCACGGGAGATTTTGGCCCCCAGGGTACATTTAATGACTGAATTCCTGGAGGCATTTTTGGTTGCCCCAACTGGTGTGTGTGTGTTTGTGTGTGTGTCTGTGTGTGTGTGTGTCTGTGTGTGTGTGTGTGTGTGTGTGTTGCAGGCATCTAGTGGGTAGGTGCCAGGGATGCTGCTAAACATCCTACAAAGCACAGTACGGCCACCACTACAAAGAATTATCTGCCCCGAAATGTCAGTAGTGCCAAGGTTGAGAAACTCTGTTATAGAGGTATAATAGATGGCTTTTGGTTTATCACCTTTTGTGTGTGTGTGTTCCAATAAAACTTTATTTACAAAGACAGGCACTCTTTGAGCTATAGTTTGCCAACCCCTGAACTTGCAGTTCTCTTCCATTTGCCTTCTGACCCATTTATATCCCGCACCTTTACAGTGCTTAGCATACAGAAGAAGCTGAATAATGGTTGATTAAGCTAGTGAATTAGATGTGAGCAATAAAACCACTAGATTACAGTGTTAAAGGAGCAGAAACAAGAAGTTAATTACTAGGGGTGTAATGGTTAACGGACAAGAGAAAGAGACATTTGTTGGCAGCTTCATGGTTTGAGGTGAAGTCATTTGTGATTAGTCATCATCACAGACCTTGAACTGTGAAGGGACAAAGAATCACCAGTAGCAGTGAGATACAGAGCAAGACACTTGGCATCTGAGCCTCAATTTCCTTATTTATGAAATGAGGAGGTCATCTCCATCTTCAAGATAATATAGCAGATACATGGGTTTAAGGGAGTGAAACAGATCCGATCCAGATGCTGGCGATATGACTTGGGTTGTGGGACATTACAGCTCTCAGTTTCCTCCTCTATAACGAGGCTGATAAAATTCCTCCTTTAGAGAGTGATTAGGATGGTTTAGCGCAGGGTTTCTCAACCTCAGCACTGTTGACATTCTGGGCCAGAAAATTCTTTGTGTAGGGGCTGACTTGTGCATTGTAAAATGTTTAGCAGCATCCCTGGTCTACACCACTAGATGCTTGTAGCACCCCTATAAGGTGACAACCAAAAAAGCCTTTAGACATTGCCCAGGGTTTATCACCTTTTTATCTGTGTCTCTTGAGTTGTAAAAACCCATAACCCATGCTTTGTATGAGTTTATTTTTATGGACAAAACATAGGTTTTCTTATATAAGTAAAGCTAGGAAAATATAGAATGGCTCTATGTCATAAGGGACCAGCTAGACTTGTCTGTCACTGTTTACTTCAAGGGACTGAGGAGTCTTAGAGAAATGAGAAACCTATGAAAGATTTAAAAAAAAAAAGATTAAAAAGAAAAAAAAGGGAAGCATTTTCTCTATTTTAATGAGCTGCGATCTGTGAAGGGAGAGTCTTTTTTTAATATTGTAAATATGTGTCTTTCTTGTATAGACACTTGGCTTATCCTATTCTGATAGGGTTGTTCATTTCAGGCTGAAGTGAAAGACCTATGGACGAAGGATTGGATCTTCTTAAAGGGAGTCAGACCACCTGGGAGAATGCAGGGCCAAGCAATTCCAAGGCCACCTGGAATTTGACAGGTGGCTTTAAGAGGAGAGGAAATCCAATAATGGGGTTTCTCTTCCTTTTGGGGCCTGGATTTTGAGGAGATTAATGGGCCTGAGATGGCAGGAAAAATGGTCTCTGCTCCTGAAGGTCAACAGGGAGTCCCTGAGGGGCCCTACTGGGGGGATCAGTGAAGATGCACTCACCTGAGGGTATGTCACACCATGCCACATCAGGTGGTTCTTTATTATTCTCTGCACATTTCCCTTTTGCTGTTTCTGAGTCTTAACTTTTAAATCTTTACTAACGAACAATAGATGCTCACTAGAAGAATCTTAAATATTGCTGATGGACATAAAGTTAATAAGTGAAAGTCATTCACCTTCTACTCTAAGTAAGCATTGTTAACAGTTTGATATAAATCTTTTGTCTTCTTTTAGCCCATTTACAAATATGCAATGTTTATACTTAATAAAAAAAGAGATCCTTCTTTTCATTTACTTTCTTCTACCTTTTCTTTTAATTTCTTTCCTTTCATTTTCTTCCTGCTTCCTTATTACCTTCTTCCTTTTCTCATTCTGTTATTTTCCTCCCTTCCCTTTTCCATTTCCATTCTTTCTTTTCTTCCTTGCTTTTACTTCTTTCATTCCACAAATATTCTTGAGCACCTGTTATGTGGCAGGCATTGTACCTAGGTGCTAGAAATCCCTCTGCATTCTTACACAGGCCTTAAATGGGTGCAGCTACACCTTCCCTTTCTGGCCCAAGCCCCTTGACTTATGACTACATCCTTAATTCCCCATGTTTATTTATGTCGTATACATATATATATGTATATATACATATATATATTATTCGTGTCTCATGACATGAGTTAGTTGTTTTTGCTTTTCTGATATATGAATCCTGTCTTCTGGCAGACGGTGTCAAAACTATCATGATACCTTCTCTCAAGGCATCCTCCACTTCCCCTCTTCCTCTCCATCTGTCTCTTATCTACTGGCTCCTCTCCCTGACCCATACACACAGAATACCTTTCTCTGTATCCGTAACCAGTAAATTGTTGTGGTTGCGCAAGGACTTTGGAGGCAAACACACATTGCTTTGAATCCCAGTTCTGCTCCTCACTATGTACTTTAGCCAAAAGAAAAGTGAACACAGAGGTAAGGTGGAGAGTCCAAGAAACAATAGTGAACATAGAAATAGGTAAAATATGTCAGTAATGTTAATTATTGATTATTTTTCAATGAGCTTTTTTTTTTTTTTTTTTCGGTACGTGGGCCTCTCACTGTTGTGGCCTCTCCTGTTGCGGAGCACAGGCTCCGGACACGCAGGCTCAGCGGCCATGGCTCATGGGCCCAGCCGCTCCGCAGCATGTGGGATCTTCCCGGACTAGGGCACGAACCCGTGTCCCCTGCATCGGCAGGCAGTCTCTCAATCACCACGCCACCAGGGAAGCCCAAGCTTTTTTTTTTTATTTTAAAAAGAGTTAACCCTAAATTTAGCTTATAATTTTAAAAATTAGCTGGGGCAAGATGGAGATGTGGGGTAGTGCCAGTGTGCCAAGTGTTGTCTTATTCAGGAGGAAGGAGGAAAGAAATACTGAGTAATTGTAGTCTTTGTTAGGAAATGCATGTTAAAATTTCAGAGTAAGTACTAAATAAGTAGGAATGCAATCTTAGGGTTCCCAAAGCAGCAGAAGGGAAATAAAAGATGATCACAGAAAAAATTTTAAATCCAAAAGAAGGCAGGAAGAAAGGAAAAGGAGCAAAGGGAAAATATAGTTTTAAAAAAGCCCAAATATAAAAATAATTACAGTAAATGTAACTTGATTAAAATAATCTATTAAAAGACAGAAATTATCACATTGGAGGTTTTAAAAAAAATCTAGCAGCATTCTTAGAGGAGATAGTCCTGAAACTAAACCACATAGAAATTTTCAGAGTAAGGGAATGAAAATAGATATACCAGACAACCCTATTCAAAGAAAGCTACTATAGCAGTGTTAACATCAGATAGTGTAGAATGTAAGGCATAAAGCCATAATAGGACTACAGAATGTCAGTATATAATAATAGTAAAAGAAGATAACGTTTAAGTGCATCTAACTATATAACTTTGAAGCCTATAAAGAAAAAACTTATAAGACAAGTTTGACAAATCCTCAATCACTGTGGGAGATTTTCACATACCACTTTTAGAAACTGATAAACCAAGGAGGCAAAAAATTAGTAACTATATGGAAGATTTGAACCAAAAAATTTTTTAAAATTGATTTAATCTATCTAAAAACATATATGTTCTTTTCAGTGCACATAGAATATTCATGGAAATTGACTATAGTATATAAGTTCATAATTGAAATATCAACAAATTTCAATGAATCTATATCATACAGACTATGTTCCTTAACTACAATGAAATTTAGTTAGAACCCAGCACTAAAAAGATAGTTTAAAATACCCAAGCTCCTGTTTGGAGCTAAAAAATAAATTTCTGAATAGCTCATGAGTTAAAAGAAGAAATCACAAAGGAAATTACAAAATATGTAGTTCTGAAAGACAATGAAAATAGTACAGATAAAAACTTGTGGCATGGTACTTTGAACCATATCTAGAGAGATATGGTGAGGAATAAGATAAATGAGAAAATTAATCCCTAATGAACTTGAGATGAGAGAACAACTTGAAAAAAAGACTATAAAATAAATACATTTAAAAGATTAAAAAGATAAAGGAAAGAACAGAAGCTTTAACAAGAGAAAAAGATCCTATGGAAAAAGGACCAGATTTCTTTTTTAATGAACCAAATAGAATCACTAGAAATTATTGATGATTTGGAGTATTTAACCACCAAATTCTAAATTTTCAGACTCACATATTTATGTTTACATTGCCTATGGAACCATTAGAATACGTATTAAAAATTATGAACCAGAAGGTATGCAAATGTCAACCACTCTAGTCATATTAAAATGCTAACATGTAGGGCTTCCCTGGTGGCGCAGTGGTTGAGAGTCCGCCTGCCGATGCAGGGGACACGGGTTCGTGCCCCGGTCCGGGAAGATCCCACATGCCGCGGATCGGCTAGGCCCGTGAGCCATGGCCGCTGAGCCTGTGCGTCCGGAGCCTGTGCACCGCAACGGGAGACGCCACAACAGTGAGAGGCCTGCGTACCAAAAAAAAAAGAAAGAGAAAATGCTAAGATTTATAAAGCAAGGAGAAAAATCACACTAATGGAGCTGGGCTATTAAGATTTTTCTGTGAACCTTGGGTGAAGAATCCTAAAAGTGTGCCAGAAGGTCAGGTATTCACACTATAGGTTTTGTATCTATACATAAGTGAGTACTTTACCTTTTAACATCGAGAAATCTCAATAATTATTTTCAAGGCATAGCTTCTCATCACCTTTGTATCAGACTTTTTAACTGGAGTCTTCATTCTGCCAATATGATTTGCCTCCCATGTAGAGTATAAACAGATCAGAGCCTGCTTTTGTTTTTAATTCTTCTATGCTTTCATCAACTAGAATATGATAAAGTTTGTTGTAGCTTCACAGAAAGTCATTTACTTCTTTAGGTCCCCCCTGCAAATATCTCTCTCTCTCTCTCTCTCTCTCTCTCTCTTTCTCTCTCTCTCTCTCTCTCACACACACACACACACACACACACACACACACACACGCACATGAGTCTACCTACATGAACATACATCTATAGAGACAGTCTACAGCAGGAGAGCATCAAGCTTCACTATTTTTGCAGATAGGTCAGCTGGGAATATTAGCTTCCTAAGAGTCTTCAAGCTGCTTAGTTTAAAGCAGTGATTAATAAGAATGGACAGGTTCAACAAAACGTCAGTGATAAATATAAGCACTCTTCATATCTGGCCTCAGCAAGTGCTGCAGCTGAGCAATGAAAAGCCAAAGTGGGGGAAAAAATGCAGTCCAACTTAATTAAGCTCAAGTGAAATTTGACCTTGATTTTGTTTCAAATAAAACATTCTTCTATAGATTTGTCGCTCTTTATTAGAACTTCTTTAGAATTCTTACGAAGAAATGACAACTCCTTATACCTACTTATCCGTTAGTCCCTTTGTCCCCTATTACAGGAGTTGAGATGGGGTGGGAAATTTTTCTCACAGATGGATAAAAAAATTCATTAGCAGAGTGGTATTTTGGAGCTCTCATTGGAACCAGATCCCAAATCTCCTGCCTCCTCGTCTGGGCCTCTTTCCACATTCCTGATCACAGCTCAAGGAGCCACAGCTTAACTTTGTTTCTTTCTCGTTTGCATAAAAATTCTTGGGAGAGCTCTCTTTGGTCTCTGTCTCCGTTGTCTCTTCACCAGCTCGCTCCTAAGCCCTGGCAATTTGATTTTCTCTCCTGATGCCTTACCTAAAACAGCTCCCTCAGAGTCACCAGTCTCTCCCAGTTGTCAGTCTCTATTCTCAAATTCATTACTGGAAATTTTGTTTTACTGGACACCCCTTTCTTTTGGAAACTGTCTCCTTCTTTGGCCTTTCCCATTTTTAGTTGTTACATAGTTGTAATATTTATGAATAAGCATCTTGGCCCTGTTTTAGATTTCTTCATTTCCTCATGCTTGCTGATTGTTTCAGATTGTTTTCCTATTTACCCTTAATTTCTTTAATGGTAGAGCTTTTGGTTTCTACGTTATCTTTTCTTATTTTCTCATTATATGTTCTTATTATTATGCATCTAATTAATTGACTGAAAAAAATATTTTTTGAAAACCTATTACATGCTAGATTCTGTTCTAGCTGTTGGGAGTTTAGGCGTAAAAAGGACAGATCATAGTAAGTGCTACAAAGATAAGTGGATGATGGGAAAAGAGCGACTATTTTATACTCTGTGGTCAAGGAAGAGGTGACATTTAAACTGAAACCTCTTGACTAAAACTGGTACATAAATGCAAAAAGCCAAATGAAGCACCTTCTAGGCACAGGGAACACCGAGTGCCAAGGCCCTGAGGCTGGAGAATGCTGAGGTGTTCAGGAACCAGAAAGGAGGGCCAAAGGTAGCCATGCAGAGAGAGGTTAGAATGAAATTGGAGAGCTAGGCAAAAGCCAGGTCAAGCAGGACCTCTGCAGGCCAGAAGTGATGTTTAATACAGTCTTGGGTGCATAAATGACACCTGAAAAATGTGTGCTGAGTTACTAAAGTGAGGCTGACGTGTTTAATTATGTGAGGTTGCCCATGTACATCAAAAGCTATTCAATGGTCCTATGTGATGAAAAATTTGGATTTGAAACCTCTTTCTCTCTTTACACTCTCTCCCTGGGCAACTTTGTACCTTCAAGTATGATTACATGTACAGGCATATGGTTGGAGCAAAGTAAAACATCTTCACTCAGTAGCTAGTGATTCTGCCTCTAAAACCTCATCCATCGCCAGCTCTCTACTCACTCAGGCTTTGATGATTTCTTACCTGCAACGTTACAAGAGCTCCTAAGTGCTCTGCCTACTTCCTGTGTGTGTGTCTCTCCCTCATCAAACAACCCAATAATCTCTTCTACACACTGCCAGCAGATTGATCTTCCTAAAACACAGCATAGTCAAATTCATCCCTTGCTCAATAACCTTTATGGGTCTCCACTGCCAAGTTTGGTCAGTCCCAAACCCCTTCCATGATCTGACTCACATTTACCTTTCCAGGCACATTTGTGCCGCTTAGACCCCTTATGCTCCAGACAGACTGAACTCTTAACCACTCTTTATTCCTTCTCTGTGCTTCACCTCAGTGCCTTCCTCACTTACATTGTACTAGGTGCCTTGTACTAAATCAATATGTTGAGCTAATGAGTAATTAAGGGACAAAAATTCGGTCAAATAGCATGTAGATAAAACTTTTGGTTGATTGTTTTTCATTTTTCTATCCATAAAGTTCACAATCAGCTCTAACGTATTTTCTAATATATCGCATTATCTGCAAGATACAGAGTGGATACTGAGATGATGAATAGCCCTTGTCCTCAAATATGCTATAATTTAATCAGAGAAATGGGTATATGAATATCTAACTATAGAAAAACCCCAAACTAAACATATATAGATAGAAAGATCTATCAACATTATCTATCTATCTATCTATCCATCTATCTATCCCACACTTGTACCAATCCCAAAGTCCAGTAGTATTACTGTATACCTTGTCCATATTTTCCCTATCCACACTTATGTAGAACTTTTATAGTCACCCATCAGGAACAATGAAAATACCTTTGTTGATTCTGTATATTCCTTACACCATTGTATTGTATTGGTTTAAATAGTGTTTTCTCTAAACCTGTTTAGGTGAATCATTTACGGTTATTCCATTATAAACAATTAAAATACCCTTGAAGTTTACATGTATCTATTGGGCACAGTACAGCATTTTTATAGGTAGAGAATGGTATATTACTAAACACAGTGTAGTATTAACATGTCCTCTACCATTCTGAGTGTTATCACTTTTATCAGCAGTATCTCATCTGATGTTGAGACAATATATATATATAAAAGAATTCAAAACCTCCTGTATAGCTGATTAATACTTTTTCATTTAATGGGGAAAATATTTTCAAGAAAAACAGAATTCAGAAGTTGAATAGCTCTCCACTGCCTATAGGATAAAGACCAAACGCCATACTTTGGCATCAAAGGTCTTCTACATGCTGACTGAAACATTCTAGTTCAGTCCCTAATACACTGCACCAACTCTCCAATTTCAACAAACTGACTTTTACTCTTCATTCTCTCCAAACATCGGCTACTTTTCCAGCCTCACATTTTTGTTCATATACTCCATCTCTATGGAGTACTCTCAGTTCAGTTCCTAACCAGTTCCCTCCCACTTTCCAGGCCCACATCAGATCCCATCTCCCCAGAAAGCCTCTTCTGCCCATCTCAGCCTGAAGTGACCTCTGCTTCTCTGAACTTCTGTAGCACCATATATTTGAAAATTAATGACACACAGCTTGGTGACATTTTTATGTTGTTATCTACTGTTCTATAAATCTTATATTCATATTTTACTTTTCATGGGATTAGTTATTCAGCAAACAAGCCAATGGATGGATCATTATAACTTATCTTCATTATATTTACAAGCTCCTCAAGGGCAGGGATCAAACCTCGTGTTTCTTGACACCCCCAGAATACTTAGACAAGTGCCTTCCTCATACGAAGTCAATAAATAATACCTGAATAATGTAATCTTTAGTTAGAGGGGCCTGTTAGTTAAAGGCAGAGAAATCCTTTCTCTATGATGATTCTTTTCCTAATAATACCAATTACTACAGAATCCTAAAAGAATGATTGTACTAAACAGAAT
The DNA here is from genome assembly GCF_005190385.1 of Monodon monoceros. NCBI lineage: Eukaryota > Metazoa > Chordata > Mammalia > Artiodactyla > Monodontidae > Monodon > Monodon monoceros. Next base: position 56,295,849 of record NW_021703776.1, on the reverse strand, counting down.
ACTATCAGTGGTATAGTGAAGTATGACTGATCTTCCAAAACCTCATTAAAATCTAACATTACTTTTCCAGTGAGCATAATCTCAAGTAAATAAACTTGTGAAATGTAATACATTGAGTGATGAAAAGCTCTAATATCATCAGTCTTCTGTGCCATTAAAGATGGATCATCTGCTGTGAGCAACAGGACCAACTTGAGTTACCAATTCCCTATAGTAGGTTAGTCATCTTAAGCAAGACATTTCCCAGGAAATGACATTCTCCTTTGCTTCCACTCATTCATTAAAGACCACAGGTAGAGTAGGTCTAAAGAGCACAGGATCATGACTATGATTTTTTAAAAGCTGACATCTGCAAGGACAAAATCCAGAGGACTTAAAGTAACTGGTAAGAAAATGATGAGCTTCATGTTTAACTCAGATCTGGAAAGTTGCACAAGCAGCTTAAAGGACGGTGAAACAAAGGTTAAGAATTAATGATTACATAGATGCTTGGGGAAAGTGTTTAAAAATGCTCTTTCAAGCCACTCCTTGGATTCAGTGGGCATTGGAGGAGTCACTGCAGGGTCTAGGACAGAGGAAGGCTGTGGTCAAGATTCAGCTCGCTCACTCCCAGTCCCAGCTGTGACTTACATTACCCTTTGTTTCCTTCTCCACTCCACACCCTTTCCTTCAATTAAGCGAGCTCCTTTGCTCAGCCCACTGTTTACATGTCCTGCTCCCGATTTCACATTGCCTATTACGCTCTGTCATACATCAGATAACCTCATTTCACCTCCCTGGGCAGCCTGTGTTTTCTTTCACAAATTACCTTACATCTCAGTTCTTCCTGGAAACCTAGCTTGATTAAGTGGGTCAAGGTGAAGGTCAGCTATACTCATAATAAAATATAATCTCTCCCTATATTGCTTAAGACATAACTGTAAGAGACAGCAACCCCCAAACATGTAGATATACATGTGTAGGCACTTTAAAATATGTGCATTTTGAGCCTAGTTGTTTATTTAATATTTCCTGAGAGCCCAGCATTAATTTAAACTTTTAATTTAATTTAAACTTTTAATGAATGAACTGAAAAGGGTGAAGCAAATGCAACATGAAATGAGAAAAAAGAAAAAACCCCAACTTTTATGTAAGTGATTCATTATTCATGCAACAGTTAGTATTAATTATTCATGAGACAGATATTTATTAGGCAGCTATTATATGTCAGGCACTGTGCTAGGCACTGGGGAATGCAGGGTTGACCAATATAGCTCAGAGTTTGTTAAATAGAAGTATAAAATATAACAAATACTCAATCAGGAATAGTTTTGAAAAGTAATTGGAGACTAGAAAGAGACTGATGAGAAACAAAGGTCAAAGCCAAGTCTATGCCAGTAGATGAGATACCTGAAAAGACCGCTTCATTCAGTGCTACCCATGCTCAATGAGCAAAATGTGGTTCTGAACACCACCTAAAGAGCATTCTGAACATGAAAGTAAAATGATTAAGGTCAGGGAGACCTTGAACGAAGACCCTTAAAAAATGTTTAGATGAGGTAACTTGGTATATTTGGAAGAGGCCAGATTATAACATATTCATGTCATGGGGAAAGAGGGGAATTTATATTCATGAAAGGATTTAAGAAAGAGTTAACAAGAAAGACTTCTAACAACAACTGCCAAGTCCCCTCAGCATTTAAACCTATTTCTTCTTTTTTTTTTCCCCCCCAACAACAACAAAAAAAGACTTTCTAAAGGAAATGGTGGAAGAAACCCCATTGCTTGAGATATTAAAAACCAGATGGTCCAAAGCCCCAGAAAATATTCACGTGGGATCAATCCTTCACTGGGTGAAAGCAAAGGAACCAGACCAGTGCAATTTGTGTTTTGAACCTCTAGCTTAGCAGTGCTAGGAAAATAGAGATTTACTTTTCCTTGAACTTTTCCTTAATTTCTTAGCTCTCCTCTGTGCTCTCACAGCACTGTGTGTTGACTTGTATTAGAGCTGGCAACACCGGGATTGCCTGTTTACTTGGGCGTCTCTTCTGCTAGCTCCAAGTATTGCGAGTTTATCAGGCTTTCTTCCTGCCCCTGCAGGAGTGCTGTGTGCCCTGGGTTCTGGAAATGCTCCTGCACAATGGTTTTGCATTTGCTTCTGCCAGAGCCCCAGGAGTTTTACAATTTTTATGTTAAATTTCTTGGCTTGAAAATACCACTTGAGGATAGTATATATTTGGATCTCACATTGTACAGGCATGGGGTTTTGATTTCTCACAGGAAACCCTTCCCCTCCCCCTCTGACCACCACCATCCAGAGCGCTGGGAAGACAAAAAGCTTCCTTGTGGCTTCCCTAGGCTGGTGGGGCTCTTGCTTCCAGCTCCTTGCTTCTGATGGGCCCAAAGCCATGTCTCCTGTATCTGTGAAGATGGTAAACCTCCAGCCTCAACCTCACCCTGTAAATGGTCGGTATTCCCCTTTGAGTAAGTGGGGAGAGACAGGTCTGTTTTCAGCCTGGTTGGCCATATTGTTAAAGGTTGAACTCCTAGTTATAAGCAATCAGTTACTACAAAACCACTGCAGTAGAGACTTAGCTTAATTTTAAGTGTTTGATTTATAAACTAATTCAAGTCAAATAAACAAAAATTTGAGTATATACTATAGGCAAGATTCCATGCTGGGCATCTAATATCCTGTCTTCTGAGTACTAATGGGCTTTATACTCAATATTAATTACTCCTTGACAAGAAATTTTGTTGAATTTATGACAGAAGAGATCTTAAATGGCTGCTGAATTTATGAAGTAAATGATCCTATTCCTATTGAGGGAAAAAATGACATTTGTATACGTAGAGAATTACTCAAAGTAGAGATCTATCCAGATCCCAATGTATACTTTGGTTTTACAAGCTAACAATAATACGTATTTGCATTTGAGGTCATGTCAGATGAGGTTAACTTGGTTATATGAGAGTATGTCTTAAAAATGGAGTTGGCATTCCAACCAAATGAAGTCCTTCTAATTTAAATAATGTATTTTATTCCCTATGCCGATCAATCATTTTCTCTCCCAGAAAGTCAAAGCAGTTTTTGCACTATTGATTTGCAAAACTTACATGACATAAACATTATGTGACAGAAGTTGTTTGTCACTGAGAGAGAGGATATCACCTCACAGAAACTTGTCATCTGGAAGTAGGGAAAATCACACAAAGTAATTTTGTTTGTATCATGGCTTTTTCACTGTTGGCTACATTTGTGACAGCTGATTTCATATTAAATACTAACAGAATTTTGTTTATGCTTGAATGTGCTACAGTAGGATGTAGATTTTACTCAGAACCTTCCTGTTTACAAAGTGTATCATTCCAGTAAATTATACACTTGTAGGCCAGTTATAAAGACCATAGATGTTATGTATCTAAGAAAATTGGGCTACCACTTTGGTGTCAAAATTTTGAAGTTTTATTTTACCCTTGAATCCTAGCAAGTTATTGTTTTTGGAGATCAGAAGTGGTAAATTATTGGGAATTTCATTTGGTACAAACTAATAGAAACAGTTGTTATCAACAGGCATGGCTTTAGGAAATCATGGATATTAATATAAATTGTGTGATTATAATGAATAAGCTTTGGAAACAGCTAATTGATTGCTGGAAAGAGTTGTTGGACTTTTGATATAGGAAGCAAATTAGAGTTTATATTTCTCATTTTCAAGAACACTAATACAATGAAAAAAATCGGTATGTTTATTTACGTTTCTTGCAGTGGCATAAAAAGTCTTATTAGTAAATTTTTATGTAATTTTAGTGACATATATTTTTTAAAAGCCTAACTGAATTGAGTTGAATCTTTCATGTTTGTGATGTGTGTCTACGATTTGTTTCGTTTTGATATTACTTTTCAATATATGAATATACCCATGAGACAGGCTCTTGCTGAATTTTTGGTCACTGTGTCATCAGTGCTATGAGTGCACATTGTCAGTTGTTTAAACATTGTTGAATCCACTGTGGCCTGGCAAGAAGCATCTGGGAGCCAGACTTTTCCTGTGGACACATGCCAAGTAGTGTATTGTATTTCTTCACTGAAGTGAACTATACTGAGATAATTTTTCTTCTTGAGTTTTTTAAGTTCAGAAATTATTTTCCAAGCTAGGGGAAGATCATATGATAAAACTGTTTATAACTACCTGAATTCTATAATAGCTGGTCAAGAATTACTTTTATTTAGTTAGAGTAGGTATAAATAAGTCATTCAGTTAAGCTACATTCAGATAGTTAACATTATCCTCCTCATTAGACCATTCTGGAAGGTTCACCTGTCATTTCATGTATTCTCTTTAAATCAGTGATTTATTCTAAGGAAGGACAAATAGACATTGAATGCCCCTTTAGGGACTATAGATGGGCATGCCATTAAATTTATATGTTTGATTGTGTTTTTTAATTAGATAGAAATAAACCCTAAATTGCATTCTTAATATATACAATTATAGCATAACATCAGTCTTAACTAAAAATTGTCAGGAAAAGTTTGTAAAGTGTCATTTAACTTTAAAGAAATACCTGAATAGTTGTGGATTGGGGATGAGAAAACAAGAATACTTTGTCACACTGGAAAATAGGCTAGGCGTTATTAGTCTTGGAGCTCAGACACTGCCTGGACTCTAGGCTCCTAAGGTGACACAGGTTTGTCTTTCCAGAATGGATAAGGTTATTCCATCTGCTACCCTGGGACGCTGTTGCGTGAGACCTTAAAAAAGTAAGATCTGGTTTGTCCACCATGTACATTAAAAATACCCTGGCTCTTATACACAAGAGCAGACGTTTCGTTTATGTTGGCCTTATGTTTGCAATCTCAATAAGAGACACTTTGCAAATGAGAGTTCATCCATACCTTTAGGGGCCCAAAACAGAGCAAGTGTGTTGTTTTTTTAAGCTCAAATTTTTATTCTTATGTACTTTGAAGAAAATCAAGTACTATTTGGCAGGAATGAAGATAAAGAGCTCCATCAGATGAACTTTGTGTGCCTAACCTCCCCTTCTTTCCCCTACAGGTTCTACCTTGCTTCTTTTGGCAACTCCTCTCTATAGAAATATTCTAATTTTAGAAGATCTCTCATTTTCTAGGCCCTGTAACATATTTTATCATAAATTTGTGTGTCAAAAAATACCTCCCACCTTAGAATTGAAAATGCTTTAAAAACATAATTCTGAAAGTCTATGTATAGTCCCTCATAGGTACATGGACATTTGTATTTTGAGAATGCCATTCTTTTATACTATGTAAAGTGTTTTTAATTTGCTGCATTTTTCATGTCTTATCGCAGTCAGATCTAGTGAGGAGCTATAGCTATTTTATTCAGGATTAATCAATCTTCTTGGGCTCCTGGCTAGGACAGAAGCTGCTCTCTGCTCTGCTTGCTTCAGGGCTTGGCCTTATTCTGTTTTCTCATCATATTCAGTCTCTGAGAGGGAGGTGATGGGAGATGATTTTTCCGTTTGCAAGCTGCCTTCCAACTGAAAGAAAGATGGAGGGGGCAAAAGACAAGCTTTTCACTTTCTGTGGCCATTACAAACATGACTCTTCTCCTCTTTTTCAGCAGTGTACACTATTTTTCAAGGGAACTATTTTTTTTTCAGACTGTCAGAGTTAGCCAAGTTATTTTGTCATTGAAGAGTGTTAAAAGTAAGAATATATGTCTATATGACATCGTGAATATTAACTTTCTCATAAGTTGAATGTTATGGCAATATGTTAAAGTGCTGTTTAATTAACAAATAAGTGACCTATGCAAAGTCTTACATTGAATGAGAAGAAAAAGTGTGGTGTGGGCTTCCCTGGTGGCGCAGTGGTTGAGAGTCCGTCTGCCAATGCGGGGGACACAGGTTCGTGCCCCGGTCCGGGAGGATCCCACATGCCGCGGAGCGGCTGGGCCCGTGAGCCATGGCTGCTGAGCCTGCGCATCTGGAGTCTGTGCTCTGCAGCGGGACAGGCCACAACAGTGAGAGGCTTGCGTACAGCAAAAAAAAAAAAAAAAAAGTGTAGTGCTTCTGAACTTGGGCTCTGGAGGAAGACTGCCTGGATTCAAATGCTGACACTACTTCTTATAGCTGTGTTATGCTGAGCAAGTTACTTAAATGTTTCTATGCCTGTGTTTCTTCATCTGAAAATGGGAATAACAGCAATACCTTCCTCATAGGGTTTTGAGGATTGAGTAAGATTTCACTGTATAGTGTCATGGCTAGCATGGTGCTGGGCACACAGTACATTCTTAGATTATCATGATAATCACTGTTGTTAAAAATCTGTGCACTGGGCATTCAAATTTTTCATTCTCACAATAATTATCTAAAGTAGATTTTGTATTTCTGTTTTCCAGATTGAAAATTGAGGCTCAGAGAGTTTAATTAGCTTGTCTAAGTTTATACAGCTGGTGAAAGAGGATAATGTGAACTTCAGGAATATGAATTTTATTTGCATTTCTGTAGTTCCATTGTATCTTTTGGGATTAATATGGGATTAATTTCTGATTCCATTATGATTGATTTTATTAATTATATTATTATTTAGTATTATTTAGTGAAGTATGCCTATATTTAGAAGTTTAAAAGGCAAGTGATATTTGAAGACAAAGGACGGGGGGATTGAGAGTGACTCTCTTCCCACCCTCTCAGCTTCTTATGTCTGGGACACGCAGAGCCAGGGATCAGGATAGTTAGGGGGTTTTTTAGTATTTAGCAACAAGGAATATTCAACTAAGAGTAACTGACACTGAGAATGTGGAGAGGGCAGAAAAGCAATAAACAGTCATTACCATTGCCTCTTTTTCTTTCGACTATTTGATATAGTTTAAGTGTGGAAGTAGCATATTAAAAAATGAGTGAGACTGAAGGACATAGGAAATAAATAGGGAAACTGCTGCTATACCCAGATTTAATTGTGGAAAAAATTAGACAAAAGCAGTTGTCATCTTAGAATCCATCATAGCCAGTGAGGAAAAAAACTGGCCTCCGCCAGAGATGTTTGCCTAGACTTTAGGAAGGCAGATTTCAGAAAACTCAGAGAAAGAATAGGCACAATGTATGGTATTAAAGACAAGTGTTTTAAAATACCATTTAATATCACAGGATCTCAATGGGAAAAAAAAGGGAGAGAAACTAAAATATATCATTGTGCTAGAATCTATCCAATGAATGTAACTTTTCTTTTTTTTCTTCTTTTTTTTATGAATGTAACTTTTAAAGAGACATATATTAGCCATTGAAATGGCCAAATAACCAAAGAAAATATGAAAATAGCTGAAATTTATAAATTATGCTAAAGACAACAAAAGGTATATAATTGCTCTCTGGTTTTGTTTGTTTTTGAAATTATTAGGGGCAGTAATTCAAAGAAAACAATTTAGTTTTTATTTTATTTGCTCCCTTCTGTCAAGAATTATCCTCCAACTGATAAGATTGGTAAGAGGTAACAGAAGCCCAGGATGGGCAAAGAGATTCTAATAGAGTACCCAGCTAACCAAAATCTGTTTAGTTTTTATTCAACAAATTTTCATGGAAAACAGTTTTTTGTTCTAGCCCCCCCATGTTAGGCTGCTGTAATGTAAATATACCCTTGAGGAGTCCACACTTGGAGGCAAGTAGACTAGTAGACAAATATTTATAATACTCTGTACTAACTAAGGCTGTGAGAACAGAAAGGGAGGAGTGGCCAGCTGCCTGGAGGGATTTGGGAAAAGCATCCTAAGTTGGGGGACATTTGAGCCCTGTCTTCAGGATGAGTAGAATTTAATTTGTCTTCTGACCCAGATAAGACTCTGAAGTGGACTCCAGAGAAACTACTAGAATAAGGTGTCCAAGAGAGCCTTTTATGCCATAAAGAAAATGAAATAATGATTCTAGAGTAGAACCCAACATGGCTTCAAGGAAATGACAGACATATAACAAAGACAATACCTTCAGTGAGGCATTTGGCCAGAATTCTTATGAAATATTTATGGATATAAAGACCATTAGATAACTGACTATACAGCAGTGCCCAAAGGGTGTTGACCAATTGATTTTGTGATCACCTTAGGGCTTAGTTCTCAGAATTGTCATACTGTCATGTTCATGAATGCCTTGGGTAGATACATACAGGCTATGCTCTCAATAGACCAAAATCGTGGATCAAATCTAACAGGATGAAGTATGATAGAATATCACACTTGCCCCAAAAATCTGGTTGCCCAAGTATGAGAAAGGAAAGACTTTGCCCCACAGAAAATGGGAAGAACACGGGATTTTGGTCAACAGCTCAATATGAGTCAACAGTAATTTGATTCAATCCTCAGATCGTGTGCTTTGGGAGTATAAAAGAATTATCAAGCAGTGCTCTGGGTTAGCAAGATAACAGGTTTTTCATGTTGTGGATCAACAATATTTAGATTTTTAATTAAAACTACCCTAGAGGGCTTCCCTGGTGGCGCAGTGGTTGAGAGTCCGCCTGCCGATGCAGGGGACACGGGTTCGTGCCCCAGTTCAGGAAGATCCCACATGCAGCGGAGCGGCTAGGCCCTTGAGCCATGGCTGCGGGGCCTGTGCTCTGCAACGGGAGAGGCAACAGCAGTGAGAGGCCCGCGTACCACAAAAAAAAAAAAACCAAAAAACTACCCTAGAAAGTGCAGGGCAGCAATTCTCACACTTTTTAATCCCAGGAGGTCTTTTCTGTTTGTCTGGGTTTTTAGTTTGTTTGTTGTGGTGGTGGTTTTTTTTGTTTCTTGGCTCTCCCGCATGGCCTGTGGCATCTTAGTTCCCTGACCAGAGATCGAACCCAGGCCCTCTGCAATCAGGAGCCCTTTTCAGTCTTAAGAATTATTGAGGACTCCCAATTATTGAGGACTCTTTTGTTTATGTGGGTTATGCCTCTTAATATTTAGTGTGTTAGAAATTAAAACTGAGAAATATTAAAAATATTAATTAATTTAAAAGTCATAATGATAAGCCCACTACATGTGAACATAAATAACATTTTTTTGGAAAAATAGATATATTTTCCCAAAATATGAGTGAGGAGTGGCAGATCTCTTGAATGTGTATCTTAATAGGAGACATTTAGACTCTCATATCTGCTTCTGCCTTTACTCTGTTGTTATATGTTGTTTAAGTACAGTCAGCATGTGAAGAAAATCCAGCCTCATCCAGATATGTACTAATAGGAAAAGGAAGTATTTTAATAAGCCTTGCAGGTAATGGTGGGTATTCTTCTTTGATACTGTATCCAAACTTGACAAGTGTTTGTTAAAGGCTAGTTGCAATGTGGAATCCAAAACCATATCAGTGAACTTTCCACACAGTATTACAGCAAAATTCAGGAGACCGTCTTGTACTTTGAATGGATGTTTTACCCATGCATGCTTTTGTAACATCATGCATTGGTCAGTTGGAAAATATTGGTTCATTACATTATGCAGAACTTCTAAATATTGACACAGTTATGGTACAATTAAAACATCACATTCATTAATATCACCACTGATCTCATTAGAAAAGTCCTTAAATGCTGAGGAGTTATCAAGCTTATATCCTAAGATGTAAGTTTCTAAAATTCTAATTTTTGCTTGAAAGATCAAATTTTATCATGGGCAATAAATGTCAGTTGTTTTTGTTAAAATAACAAGTTCACTTAATTCATTTTTGAGAAAGTGTCTGCCAGATTCTTAAGTCTGAGTAACCATAGCCTGTCAGTCATTCTTTCAAGTAAAAATGGTGTTCCATGAAAAAAGCAGCTAGTTCAGTTTACCACTCAATCTCCCACACACCTGGAGCTGCAGCAGCTATGCTTTATACATTCTTCTGATTTTGTCTCACAGCATACTAAAGAGACAGGTATTCAAGATTGATTAAATGAAAATAATAATTTGTCATCAAGGACACTCTTAGGTGAAACTGGCTTGTTTGTTTTTAATGCTACTGCAGGGCAGTGAAGAATACAGTGACAGTTTGGTGCCACTGTGTTAGTTTACATTGAAGTGTCAGCAGTTTACCCGTCATTGCTCTGCAGCATCAGTGCAAATGTTAACACAATGAAAAAGGCAAATATCTTAATTTTATTATGAAAATAGTTTTGACTTCATAGACCCTCTATGCCCCAAAAGGGTCTTGGAAACCACTGCTGGTATAAGGGATTATAGAACCAATAAGTCAAATGGCTGATGGTTCCTCTTAGAGGGACCTGTGATTTTTCTTTCTTGGACTCTTGAAAATGAGGTTAAGGTGCACTGCATGTGAAGAGGTTGAGTGTATTTGCATAAGCAGGCATCAGAAACAGAGTCAAAGCCTGTAACAAATGAGCTCTGCATTCGTAGATCTGCCTTTTTCCTAAGGCTATGGTAGACAGTTCCTTATAAAACAGCCATGTTACAATTAAATGATCTTATCACCAACTTATGTATATTAGATAGTATTTTTTACAGAATGAAACTTAAACCAAAATCTAAGTTAAGATGAAATATTTTACTTTCTAAAAATGGGATGGATTCAAAATAGTTTATAATGAAATACATATACATTTGGGATATTATTATTAAAAATGAGAATAAAGAAAAACCAGAAACTGAATAAGGGTTGTCTAGAAGGAGATGTTAATAGTGTTTATGGATAGGTCTTCTGTGACTGAAAATGTTTTTTCTTTTTTTGCTTATCTCTATTTTCTGGCTTCTAGCAATGAACAGATACTGCTTTTGTAACAAGAATAATAAGAAAAAAGTTTAATTTAAATTAAAAAAAGAACTTACATGTAGCAAAGTATAATTGTACCAGAAATCCAGAGCCAGGTAGAGGTTACTATAACTGAGAAATAATTTAATTTGGATGTAAATTTTAATATTACAGAATTTATTATACACTTTAATTAAAAAGCTGAGAATTTGAGCTTTGTGAAATAGTTAGAAGAATGTCATATTATAGCATACACCGACTAGAATACACTGGGACAAGGCGGAGTCACATTTCATAATTTCCCCATGTCTAGTATTCTTTAGGAGTGGGATCATTTGCAGACTCACAGTTACTTCTGACTGATGGAATCTGGCCTAGTAAAACCTTATTTTTAACCTATGTGCTTTCTTTGCCTGCCATCGTTGCCTGTAGATGAACAAGTGTATGTAAGACTGCTCCTGCTACTTAATAGAGAAGTACATCTAGAGCAGCAGAAATGTCTGCAGTGCATGTTGTATAGAAGGCAGTGCAGGGAGAGAAGAGCAGGGTGGAAGTGCCATGACCTTGGTCCAGTCATTCAACACCCCAGTTCAGTTCCCCTTTAATGAAAGAAGGAAGTTGAACTGGATGATAGCTAAGGTGTCTTTCCCTTCTAGATTTCTCCCAATTCTGTCAAATGAGATTCTTGCTTGAATTTGAGTTTTTTCCCAACATCCCAACCATGATGTTAACAAATTTAATGTCTGTGAACAATCATTATTTTTGCATTTTCATGTTTGAGTATAAATTATGAATTTTAATATTATAGTACAGAAATTCACTGTGCTCTAAAGGCATTTATTTTAACAGTGATAACCTTTTCGTATTAAACCCTATAAGAATAGAATGTCCAGGTTGAAAATTAGCTTCTATGATTGTAAAACTATTGCTTATTTTATTGCCTTTTATATCACATTAACCTTCTCGGTTGCTAAATTAATAAGTTGTTGCAAAACACCCAGCTCCTCAGGTAGTGAACTTGATACTGCATGCTACTTGTGCTTTTTTTTTTTTCCCCTGAGAAATCTGATTATTTCATTGTCCTCTCCAAATCCTGTTCAAAGTGCTATGGGATAGACATTATTCTTTCTGCTTTACAGAGAAGACACTGAGAACTAGAAACAGTGTCGAGGTTGCATGAGTAACTAGACCTTTAACAATAGGACTCAGTTTGCTTAATTTCCAGGAGAGTAAACATGACTGCCATTTCAGGCATCTTTATCTTTCTTTTCATTTTGAAGTTAGCATAATACTAAAAGGCACATGCTTATATCTTTATAAAAATGTATCTTTTATTGCTATAAACTATATGTCAGGCTATTAAATAGATAGAAGAAACCTTTAGAAGTGCCGTATTTTAAGTTCCCAGTAGTCCAGGATTTATAGGCCCTTAAGGAACTCACTTGTCTTCATTGTCATAATTTTGAATTCCCTCACCCATATCCCTTCGACTTTACTCTTCCACTTCTCTAACCCTTCCACCAGCTTCAGAGCTTGCCCCAGGTGTTGAGAGAGAAGAGGAGGTGAGGTGCCATTTGTATAAACCCTCCCTGTGTTTCTGCCTCTTTGTCATCTTACTGCTAGGACTAGCTGGAGGTGTCTTCAGTTCCCCATCCCATCTGTTCCATCTCTTCCTACTCAGGGGCATCTTGCTTGCAACTCCCTGGAGCCTGAACCCTTGATGAAATGTGCAGGATAGCCTGTTGTTCTGAAATGTAGGTGAACCTCTTTCAGATCTTTGTGTGTAGAAAGGCTCCTCTTTACCATCTCCATTTAGCTGTGTTTTCCTTATTGAAATAAAGTGAGAAGGTAAAGCTGACTGGCCTCAGAAATAAATCCGTTTTCAATTATGAGTTGCATTAGAGACCTTTACAAACTATCAAATACTGTGTGCTGGCTTTAGGGGCAGTTGAGTGTGTAGAACATTAAAGGTGGGGAAGGAGAAGTGGAGAAGAGAAAGGAGAAGATGCACGTTTGGGACAGCCACACGTGAAATTCTGTTTCTAAATCGTCGCTGAAAGGATTGCTTAACCTAAGATGTACCTCAAATACAGTGCTATGGTAGGATAGAACCTACCCACTTATGTGAAAATGTTTTCCAAGTCCACAAACAGCCAATATTCACGAGAAATTTTAGCAAAAACTGTATCTATAAACTGAAAATCAAGGAAATGGCACCATGGCTTAGAGCTGGGGCTTCAGTGAAAGATGTGAAAGTTTAAATCCCAGCTCTTGTTCTAACTGGCTGTGTGAACCTGGACAAATTATTCAAGCTCTGTAAATGTCACTTTTGCATCCATAAAGAGGAAAAAAGTTCCTATTATTACCTCATAGAATTGTTATGAGGATTTAGTTACATAGTGGATATAAATGCATATAGTGTGAACATTGAAGCAACATATATTAACGTTTCTTGAGATAAATATATAGTCTCATAATCAGATGAAGCCTGGGCAGGTAGAGATCTAAACCCAAGATTTATTTCAGAGCATAACTTTTGATTCTGTGTTTTATTCTTTTTAAAATTACATTGTAATTCAGGAGAGCTGTTTTCTGCAGGTGTTTAGTGAGAAAGGTAATCATCGTGTGAGTCAAGGATTTTCTTGTGTTGTCGTCCTCTTCCCCCTGGAAGACATGATAATATCAGTCCTCAGCCATGATGTGAACATCACACATCCTGTTTTGGTGCTAACAAATTGTCTTTAGCCTTTTCCAAGCAATGTCAGCTACACATGTCAGTTGCTTATCACTTTTGTTTTTTCGGTTATTTATCCTTAAAAAAGAATGTTAGTAAGTCAGAAATAGCCATTTTGTAAAAACTGCATAGCTAGACAGATCTTTGGTCCTTATTAGGGTAATAATCCATCTGTTATGGAACTGGATCAATTTGTAAATTAAATTGATTAATCTAGCAGCGAAAAAGAAAGGTCTTGACTTTTCCCACAGGAAGCATTTCCTCAAATGGTAGTCATTCTAAAAAAATCTGGGAAGACTCAATTTTCTGCTATTCTTTTTCTCTTTGCTCAACTCAGCAAAAAGGCTTAATATGTATCCAAAAAAGAGTGAAAGTAGAATTCAAGCTTTTAGATTCTCTAGGGTCTGGTTGTTCCTGGAGGTCTCATATTTTTGACAGGGTTTAATGTTAAAAACCTTTCAATGACTATAAGAACATTTTTAATACTCATTGGATAGTTTAGTAAATGTATAACTATGCTTGAGTTATCTTCTGCAATTAGTTCACTTTATTGTTATTTTCATCTTGTTATGATCAAAAAAAAAAAAATCTCCCGGTGATTCTCCTAAGAATGTGTGAATGGAATAATAACTTCACATGTTGAAGAGTTTTGTGCTGCAGCTGAGAGGCATGTAAATACAAGCTGCTCGTTTGCAAGAAGCTTCCAGATTTGCAATATGATTGCTATGGAAACCACATAATGAAAACCTTATAACCATCTGTATGGTTTGATGGATTTTATTGCATAGCTGAGCTGTTTTTGTTTACTGTTATTAAAATGTTGAATGGAATATATTAACCCACACATATTGACTATTTGAGGTATTAATTAGTATCATATAATGACATCATGCCTCAACCCCCAAATAAAATATGTTTAACAATAAACCTAAATAAAACAACATCTGTATGTTTCTAATATATTGTGAAGGTGATTATTGCCTAGAATTTTGGTCACTTGTCCTTATATATTTTTTGAATGATGTGGAGAGGTTTGCTCTGTTAGTAAATGAATATAGTAGTAGGATTTATTTTCATGATTTTGGAATCCGTTTGTTCACTTAGTATTTATTGAACATCTCCCTTGTACCAGAGTCTATTCAAGATTCAGGTTGAGTTCTTTTCTTCCTAAGATTAAAAAAACACACACCAGATTTGATTTTGTTGTCTTTTATATGGAAGCTGTTTGTACTGTTAGCCCAAGATAAAATGGGTTGTTTTACTGTTAAGAAAAATTGATATTTGAAACACAGAAGGCTTTGACCTAAAGATAGAAGTTCTAGGTTTGCAAAGGAGAAAGGAAGTGTTTTTAATGAGCATCTTATCCTCTAAAATACTTCTTATTAAGCATCTCACATGGATTTCAATTTGGATACTTCACAGTAAATATTTTTAATATCATTCTGATAGTTTAAGAATACATTGTGCATATAATAGGTACTTAAATTTTAATAAAATAATAAATTCTTAGTAATAAATTCTAAATTCATTGACAACTTTGCCAAGAATGGAGTTTTTCCCACTTAATTCTTGTAATTATTATTATTATTTTTTTGCGGTACGTGGGCCTCTCACTGTTGTGGCCTCTCCCGTTGCGGAGCACAGGCTCTGGACGCGCAGGCCCAGCGGCCATGGCTCACGGGCCCAGCCGCTCCGCGGCGTGTGGGATCTTCCCGGACCGGGGCACGAACCCATGTCCCCTGCATCGGCAGGCGGACTCTCAACCACTGCGCCACCAGGGAAGCCCCTCTTGTAATTATTAATAGTTTTTATGATATCTTGACACTGACTTTGGGTGGTGAGAGTAAATCCCATAGTGTCTTCTTAAGAGCCAGGAATAGTGCTTTCTGTATTAATGTGGTTAAAGCTTTTGACTTCAGGACAAGTGCCCTTAACTATTTTTGAATTTACTTCTTACTATTGAATTTGTGACCAAATTGGAAGAGAGGGAGTGCTGGGGAAAGAGAAAGTATGAAAAGTAAAGAAAGCTCTCTCCTTCACCTCAAAAGAAATTAATGATTTGTAAAACGAGTAGCTTGGACTAATGATGGTAAATGTCCCTAATACCTTTAAAATCTGTATGAAAACACCCTATTGATCCATTTATGATAACTAGTCCTTGAGGTTTAACATAAGTGAGATAATTGTTGAAGAGGAAAGAGACAGCATTTAGTATTAGACTTTTTATTAGGTCTTCTATGTATTCTTTACTATTTGACTGAACTATATTAAATCGCCAATATTATGTTTAACTTAATGTGTGTAAAGTGCCAATGATTTCCAGCTGTTCCTTATATTGGAGCTTTCATTCTTTTGTTTGAATTGAGTTACAAAAATTTGAAACAGTTATAATTATCTTGTAAGTACAGTAACTCTCAAGCTTGATTTAAATGCTGGTTTTTATTAATCACCACTTTAAAATTTGCATGAGACTTCTAAATTTACACCTGCATTCTTGACCTGTCTACCAAGCTTTCCAGTTGCCCCTGGACATTTCCTCTGGGTTGCCCCACCAGTATATTAAATCTCCCATATCAGAAACACAACCCCTTGAGTAGCTTATCTTGGCTATTATCTTTTTAGTAATGATGTTCCCATTTCTCAGTTAACTAAGATCAAAACCTGAGTCATCCTTGGTTGCTCATTCTTTTCCCGTAGCCCTCCACATCCAGTCAGGCAGAGTTTGTCTATTCTAGTTCCTTTCCCTCTCATAACCATCTCTGTTCCATTCCCTCTGCCCCTTCAGTTCAGGACTGACTTCCCCTTTAGGTAGACTAGGAGTGGTCTCTCTCCCCACACCCCTCATCTAGGCTGTCTGGGACAATGGGATGTGAAAGCCATTCCTCAAGCAGTTTCAGTCCTGCTCTTTCTCGCCTCAGAAATTTTGGGGGACTCTTATTCCTCACCAAACATGTAAAAGTCTGAAGTCTACAGCAGGATGTTCACGGCTCTTCAACAGTTTGCCCAAATGACTAGCATTATCTCCCATCCTGCTCTTATTCTACAAGAACAGCCCCCGCCTTTATTATTATTATTTTTTTGATAAAAATGGACCATTTTTTAAGTCTTTATTGAATTCATTACAATATTGCTTCTGGTTTTTTTCTATGTTTTGGTTTTTTGGCTGTGAGGCATGTGGGATCTTAGCTCTCTGACCAGGGATTGAACCAGCACCCCCTGCATTGGAAGGCGAAGTTTTAACCACTGGACCACCAGGGAAGTCCCAAGAGAACCACATTCTTTAGCCAAAATGAATATGCTCATGCCTTGTTCTTTTGTTCATGCCTTCCCTTGTCTGGAAATTTCCTCCTTCCCATCTCTCCTTATTCAGATTCTCTCCATCCCTCAGAGCCTTTATGGTATTGCCCCAGATGGGTGGTTTCTCCTCTGCACTCCTTCAGTACCTTGTACCTCACAGGTCAGGTTTTATGCCCCTTATCCCACTTTCCTTTAGGTTCTGTCTTCTGTCCCCTCTAGGCTGTAACTTCCTGAAGGCAGAAGCTTCCTACTACCCTTGCCTTTCTGGTAGAACCTCTCTCTCTTACAGGTAGTTAATGCTCAATGAAGATTCATGAGTTGAATTATTTAATAGTCATAATGACTGTATTTGTTTCTTTTGCATATTTTTCTTTAAAGTTTTTGATTTTCTTGGAATTACGATTCTTTTTGATCCCAGTTTTTTCTTGACATGCCATTTTGTTCGTATGTCCTGCCTTAAATATTTCTAAATTGTATATTAATCCTTAGGTGGGGCAAATGGTCATGTAGTAAGTATTTCTTTGATGTAAAAGGATTAACTAGCCTATTGACTCTGTTTAAAAACCCTTCTTATTTAATCTCATCATTTTTCTTCCCATAACTTGGGAAAGGAGTGCGATGGGAGAGTGTAGAAATAGCATGAAGATATATATGAACATATGCAGGATAAAGAACATGGATTTTGTAATCATAAACCTAAGTTTGAATAGCAAACATTGGAAGTTTCTTTATCTTTTTGAGTCTCAGTTTATTTCTCTGTAAAATGAGGATTTAAAATGGTTTACCTATGAAGTCTTAACATCTGCTGTATTGTATGACACATAGTAGTTCCTCAGTGCAATGTGGGGGGTCTTACCTTGAAGGGTGAGGATGCTTCTAGTATCTTCCTGTGATGATCAATTGAGAAAACATGAAGTATCTGATGCTCAGTAAATGACTTCTAGGTTAACTGTATTTTCTATCACACATTTTCTCTTTGCTCTGCTGTTGTTTCAGGGACCATGATTTTATCTGTGGTACTCATGCCACAGTATAATGTGGTCAATCCGTATAATGCCGGGTGTCATCTTACTGCATTTTTAGGGCTTTTCGGGATTTAAGGTTATTCCAGATGAGTTTCTGTGAATATTTAAAACAAAATACGTGAAATGTTAGTACATACCTTAAATTTTATCAAGCCAACTGGTCAAGTTGCTATTTGGAAATAGCTAGAGGTTTCTTTGTTCAGCTTTAGATTATTGAAAAGGGGATGTGAATGTTGAGTGGTTTCATTCTTTGAAAAGGAATATTTATGTGTTATACACTTTTAGTTTTGCTCTTAAGATGGGGTGAGTACTGTGTCTTTCTCCCTGAGGAAAGCCTTCAGTGTCCCATTTATGTTGTTTATTTACAGAAGAGGAAGAGAATGGAGCTCCGCTGAAAGTGGAGGGGCAAAGGAAGATGAGTCAGGACAGTGTTCACCACACCACAGGTAATGAGTTGTGCAGCTTTCTGGGAAAGCTTATATTGGTTTTGTTCACTTTCCTTTTCGTCACTTTCTTACTGCTCTAAAGATGTGTCCTCAGCTCCCCGAGGTTGTCTCCTTGGGTCTGGACCTCTTATGGCTGATAAGCTTCTTAGACCCATTTAGGATGCATGAAAACCACTTGAGAAGGATTTATAAAGTAAGCCAATTTATACAAGGTATTCCTTTCTGAATTACTTTGTAACGACTCAATTAGCTTTCATTTCTGCGCAAAGGAGATTTAGTTGCATAAATTAGCTTATCATCATTGAGGAAGTGTCACTGCTAAAGGACAGTTTATAGATACAACATGCAGTTGCTGTCAAACCTATAAGAATGTAATATAGACATCTGTGTATACTTTGTGCTTGAGCAGAACAGACTTCTGCCATTCAGAGACTAACAGGGGACAACCAGTTGCCCAGGGGACTGGCAATGTAGACATCTCTGAAAAGGTCAACTTGACACAGGCTCTGACAATCGACCCACAGCTCTGTCTTCTTTGATAAAAATCAGATAAACTTAAGACCGCTAATTGATCTGCAGCCTGTTTAAATGTTGGCCATGCATGTCTTCATTGCATATGATTAACACAGAAAGCAAATGAATTGGGCAAGAAATGCCAGAGTCCAGTGACAGCAGCTTAAAAATGGGAAAAGGACAGTGGTGGCCTGGAAGGCTAGGAAGGATATTCCCCTTATCCCTCTCCACTTGGCACGTGGCCCCAGGTACTAATTATGACTAAGACTGGAAAAATAATTGCACGTGCTGTGTACGGAATCACATGATAAAGACAACTTCTCTTGCTTCTTGTTATTTCCAAATAGCAGGAGATAAACCGTATCTGTAGTGCAAGCATGAGGTTAGTTTTGATAAACCAGCAATTATTTTACACAGAAAGAAGAGAAGGACTGCCTTCTTATCAGGACTTTACACCTCTTCATAGCCACATGTCAGCTGGGGCAAGGTCTGCCATATCATCCCATGTTCTGCAAAGAGCTATAGTTGGGGGTCACCTCCCCTCTCTGATATGTCCATACATCACTCTTTCAAGCTGTCAGGGGCAGGGTGGTCAAGCAGTGTGTGTTCAGGAAGTAGGCTTCCCGAGTCCTTCCTACTGTGGCATGTAGAAAGGAAACAGAGGCCTGATTTCCGGACCTGGACAGGAAAGCAGGAGCAGGTTGCTGCAAAAGGTTTGGGTTTGCTTTTTTCAGAAGGGAAGTGAGGAACAAGTCATTAGATGCAACTATAAACACCAAGGCTGAGCAAAGCCTTGAGGACAATGTTCACTGGCAGTTTTAAGTACATACGTTTTGTTATTATCATAAAGCTTCTGCCAAAAGCATGTCGTTTTCTTTTTTTTTTAATTTCTGTGCAGGTATAGAAGGTGGACACATACAAATCTTCTTTCCACAAATATGAGTGTTTTGGCCTAAAACAATTGTGTTTTTCCAAAACCCTTTTAAAGTAACTATCTCCCAAATTTTTGCCTTTGAGGGAAGGAAGAACAAATCAGTTTTTCCTCAAAGGAATGCAATAAGGGGATCTACCTTTTCATGCAATTGCTATAAAGCACTGCAATAATTCTTATCTTTAGTGACGTGAAGTTCTTTTCAAGCAACAGTTTTAATGCTTTTGCATACCAGTGACCTTTGCTCTCCCCAGGCTGTCAAAGATGTAACATTAGAAGTTTGTTTGCTGTGCAGGGCAGTGAGTTGACAAGGGTATTACTGTCTCGCTGAGTTTCACATGATGTGAACTTCTAACCTTACTCAAGAATGCTATATTTTTCACGTTGACTGATTTTACTAAAGGAAAAATTCTTTTTTCAGACTACTCTAATGTAAAATATATAAGCAGAAACAAAATTAAGCATGTATTTCTTACAAGTTATTTCATGTTTAAGCTTACGTAGCTTGCATATAAAAAATAAAGATTCCATTTGATTTTCTTGAACATTATACAATATGCTTACGTTCCTAAAATAGTTTTTACACCTATAACATTACCCAAGGAGAGATTCTCCATTATCTTATTATTGTGTTTTACCCATTGTCATCATGTTTTAAAAATCTTTTCATTTTTGCAGAAGTCAATATCTCCAATGTTTAGCTTGTACTTTCATAACAATTCTGTTTTTCTTGCTCAGTGATCTGTTTTTGCATGTTTAACTTACAAGAACAAATACATTGTTTAAATCTTTCACAAGCCAGCTAATTTAGAATGTTATTTTCTTTGTTTCTTTACCTTCTTTTTTAACCATATATGCTTCTTAGGACAAGAAACATAATGAGATGATTTTTTTTGATAATTTTGAAAACATGGATCACGGTGTGGATAGAATAGGAAAATTAATTCATATAATAAAGACAACTAAACCGATTTAATTTGTATTCAGAATGTAAGCTTATTGGTGGTTTATGACATTATGCTCCATCCCATTTTTTTGTTGTTGTTGTTTTTAAAAAACACATCTCACAGGGATTATTTTTTCAGTGTATAAATGAACAGTGTTAACTTCTGTGAACCCACAGTGCTTCCAAGGATATCGATGCATATTTTTTTGTGTATGTTTAGACACACTTAAAATTTAGAAAAGTAAACCAGAGGAGCTTACTGCTCTCTGAGGAACAAGATAATTCTTAATTTTTATGTCTGGAATTCATTTTAAGAATTTTGACATTACTTTCCGAAGGAGACTAAGGCTAATGAACATAGACTGCCAGGTTTTCTCCCCCGTTGTGATTCTTCTACATCAGGGGTCTCTAACTCCCGGGGCCGCGGACCGGTACCGGTCCGCAGCTTGTTAGGAACCGGGCCGCACAGCAGGAGGTGAGCGGTGGGCGAGCGAGCGAAGCTTCATGTGCCCCTCCCCATCGCTCGCGTTACTGCCTGAACCATTCCCACGATCCCCCCCACCCCGCGCTCCACCAACCCCCGTCCGTGGAAAAATTGTCCTCCATGAAACCGGTCCCTGGTGCCAAAAAGGTTGGGGACCGCTGTTCTACATCATAACTAATATTGCATGGTGAAATAGAATAGTCAATTTGTGTGTACAGGTAGGTAGCCATGTGACATAAACAACTTACTGTTCTTTAACAGGGCTCACATATGGGACACAGGAATGAGGTTGGTCTTTGGGTAACATCATCATCAAGACTGCAGAAAGCACAGTAGAAAATGCATCTTGTTCCCAGGACTGCCAGATCACTAGCTCTGTTGACTTTTTACAGCAGTGAGATTTAATGAAATGCCCATGATGCACATCTAGGGAGAGATGCATCTTGCACACGGTTGGGGTCTCTCTTCCCCTCCTGTGCTCCTGTAACTCCCATTAGTGTTAATGGGAGTTTCACTAAGCGCATCGAGGGGAGGAGAGACCCCCAAAGTGATATGGATTATGTGTTAGAAATCACCATACACTTTCCTCTTCCTTGTTCCCTCTCCCCTGCGTTTGAAAATCTACTGAGTGAAAAACTATTGTGAGAGAATCTGAAAAAGAAAAGAGTAAGCAGTAGGCTGAACAGCTACAGAACCCACTGGGATGCTTCAGCTAAGCCAAAACTTCTCTAGTTTTTAACCCAGGTTTTCTTTCTTCAGCCTTTTAGGATCACGCCTAAGGCTGAGCAGCATGGGGAACACACAGGAGCCTCGACTGGGGAAACCAGCTATTTAGATCCTTTTACCTCCTGGCCAGTGACTATGGGGGAGGGCCTTGCGTGTGAAATGATGTCATCCTCTCTTTGCTCTAATTCCTTGACTTTTAAACTGACACTGACGGACTGCATGGGGCACAACATTTGACCCAGTTAGCAGTTGATTTAATCTGACTAGAATGTTTCAACTTCTAAATCCCTATTTGTCTAAATAAGTGGTTTTTAAAGGAAATCATTCACTTCATTATTAAGTAATTTTTTTCTTAGAAAAATTTGACAATGTTTGGAGAAATCTGTCCAGCCAGAGTGCCCTCTAGTGTCCATTCATAGAATTTCCATAATATATGCTTTGAGGGGAAAATGTAATGAAGGGTGGCCACAAGCATTGTTAGTTCTTGGTTGGATTCCCAGGCTTGTGTACATCCCTGCTAGCTTCTGTGATGAGTGTTCAAATGCTACAGTGGAAAAGTCAATAAGGTGTCTGTCTCTCTGTCTCCCTCCCTCCTTCTATCCTTCCTTTCCCCCGTCCCCCCTCTTTTTTTGAGTTCTTAGAAAACAAGCGGAAAAACTTTAGTAGGAGGATTGTCCTTGTTTATTTTCTTAAAAGTATAATGGAAAAGTCGCGTCTTCTTAAATAGTCAGACTCCATATTATTCAGATTTTCTTTTTGGCTTTAAAAAAATGTTTCAGATACTAAAGAGAATTTTTTAAATTTCTAATAAACCTAACACTTTGAGTAAATCACAAGCTATGTGTAATAAGATGAACGCCCTCCTGACACGCTAATGTGACCGGTTGTGTTAGACTTGCCAAGGAGCCTGCTGTTTGAGAGCCATATAACAAAACTAAGATGACAACCCTGATCCAGCATGTGTCTCCACAGTTATCCCCTCAGAATTCAAAGATGACATTCCAATGATGGAAGTTGTCAGCACGTGTATGTTCTGCCTGGTTAGTGAATACAGGGACATCTTATTGATATTGCTTGCATTCTTTTTGCATTAACTCATCAAAACTCAATTATCATGAAATTAAAAACAGGAAACAGTTCTCAGTGTAACAAAAGCAGCCAGTGTATTTAACTCTGTGCTGTGTTTCAGGCGACCCACATTGTATAAGTGACAAAGCATTTATTACCCGGTTTATTGTGGTATTATAGAGCGGAGAGCGCTAAATAATCAATCAGTTAATGGTCTGTATGGCAGTTTGAACACATCACATCCATTGTGCTTATGCTGTTAGAAGGATGAGCTGATAACTGCAGTGTATGTTGCATGTTTATTCAGAGCCTAATGTCCTAAACTAGGGCTGACAGAAATCTTGGAAAATGCAGCTTTAGCACTGGCAGTTTCAAAGTTGCTAAAATATTTTAGAAATAACTTTGAGAGGCTTTGGGTACAAAAGTCCCTAAAGATAAGAGCTGAAATTATCCTTTAGATTACTTTCATTTTATTCTCTTCCTTTAACCAGCTTTATGTTTTGAAAAAGTTTAAATTTAGGGACTTCCCTGGCGGTCCATGGGTTAAGACTTCGCCTTCCAATGCAGGGGGTGCAGGTTTGATCCCTGGTCCGGGGAGCTAAGATCCCACATGCCTCGTGACCAGAAAAACAAAACATAAAAAAAGCAGAAGCAATATTGTAACAAATTCAATAAAGACTATAAAAATGATCCATATCAAAAATATATATATATGCCATTGATGCTTTTTTTTTTTTTTAAGTTTAAATTTCAAAAAGTTTTTTTGTTACCTCGTTTGGTTATATTTGTACCTTAGCTCCTTTATTATTATTATTTTTATGATGTGTCCTAAATTCTGTACGGTGCTTATTTCACAACGTGTTTATCACATCACATGGATATTGCTCATTATACAGGGAGGCTGACTCATCTTCAAAACAGGTTGCAAGTGGGCTTAGGTTTGTTATAGAAAATAAGTGGTAAGTAACTTAGGTGCTGGTTTGAAGAAACATGTTGCAATTACAAGTTTTAGGTAAAAACAAGAAAAGGAGAGAGGAAAGAAAAGACATTCAAAATTAGATCTTTTTGAAAATGGTCCTTAATTAGATGACAGCAAGAAGTAGGATTCTTGTGTGGATGTTATAAAGTGTTCTTTGAATGAGGACAGAATTTTTTTCGACTGTTTTTTGGTGGTTTGGAGTGGCCCTTTAATTGCTATTTGTTCATTTTTAAGTGAGGGCCCATTACATGAAAGCTCTAACTCTTTTCTCTTTCTTCTTCCTAGGAGATAAAAGCACCGATTATGCTAATTTTTACCAGGGTTTGTGGGACTGCACAGGAGCTCTTTCTGATGAATTGTCATTTAAACGTGGTGATGTGATTTACATTCTTAGCAAGGTAAGCAGATACCCCAAAATGACAACTGTAAAGCATGAATACGAAGCTGCATTTTTATGCATTTGGATCTACAACACTAGGGGAAAAATGCCAATTGGAATTCTTCTAGGTCCTTGTTAACAATTGGGAGTTCACAATAATTATTTTGTCAAGTGAAATATAATCAAATTTTAAACACAATCAGATAACAGGATTCAACTTAACAGTGTGTTTACCTATCACTTCAGCCTTTGGCTCACATCCACACACTGCCTTCTCCAGAAACAATATACTTATGTGAAAGTTAACATTGTAAGGTATTAGGTTATTTATTATGTTTTTCTTTCCTCTTCCTTTTTATTCTTCTGTGTGCTTATTCTGATTTTGTCTGCCATTCACTACTGGTAACACTGTGTTTATAGAACAAGTTTTTCATCTTTATGTAAATACATCGGGTGTTCCGGCAATTTAAAAGCAATACTTTTCTATTCAGACAGGTTTAGGTATTTTTTTTTAAGTTTAACATAATTGTATTTGTAAACATAATAGCAAAGTATATTGCTATGAACTCATCCTTAGATATACAAAATCATTGTTTCTGCCTCTTAAGATACTGGATTATTCAAAATGCTTCTGGCCTTAAATCTAAAAGTCAAGATTCTTAATTGATTATACTTCTAATGACATGCATGAGCTCCTTTAACTTTCATATTTTAACTTTGCCTACTGTAATATGGGCGTTAAAAAATATCTCCCTCAGTCTACTTCATGAGGCCACATTAGAAACAAATGATGTATGGAGACTATTTAAGTATAAGTAAAGAAATGTTACATAAATCATAAGTCTAGGAGTTTAATGTGCTTTGTTGATTAGAGAGATATTTTGGAAAGATTATGACTTATTCAGAAAGATGATATGACTTATTAGATACAGAAGAGTATTTGGAAATAAGGTCACTTAATTGAATTTAAACACTAGTTGACTGGTACATAAAATCATATACAGAAAATCATAGAACATTGGAGTGAGAGATCTTAGGGCTCATCTGTCTATCCTTGGTTTTACAGATAAGGGAATTTGGGTCAAGAAAGTGCCAGAGCCAGTACTTAACAAGGTGTTTTGACTCCCAGATCAGAGCTTTCTGCTCTATTTTTTTCTTATGCCTGTATCTATCTTCCTTCCTTTTTCCCTCTCTTCTTCCCCCCTCCCCCTTCTTTCCTTACTTGTATTTAATTTGTAACTGTCGTAAAGTGCCTAAAATGTGCAGGGGCCCATTCTAGGCACCAGGAATCCAAAAAAAGAGAGAGATAAGCCCTTGTAGATTGGAGGAAAATAGTAAGTAAATACAGCCAACTGTGATCATTGCTGGTTGAGGTGCCCAAATAAGACTTGTCCCTTATTTCTCAGTCCTCTGCTCGCTAGTGTATTTTTTTTTTTTTTTTTTTTTTTAGAAAGATACTTTCAGTTCTTGGAAGCTATAGATAGCCATATCACAACTCTTGGATTAAGCCTGTTACAGAGCATTCAATAGTCCTGTGTTAAAATGACAGCTTTTTGAGTCAGTTACTTAATATAGAAAACAAACTGATTAGTTTCAGTTCTTGAAAAGAAACTTTCTTGGAATCATTCCTCAAATTTACTTAGCTCACAGTTTCTTTCACCAGTTTAGCTGCATAAAATTAAATTGTGTGTAAAATTGCATATAAAATTAAAAGGTTGATTAGCTTCCACTTGGAACTTCAGACTATAGGGATAAATGGCATGTAGCCAGTATGTTTGTATGGTAAAATATGAAACTTACGAAGCCCATGTGGGTTTGTTCTTGAAACCTTCTTTATGAATCAAGTTGTCTTTGTTTTTTTGTTTTTTTGTTTTTTTCAAGTTGTCTTTGTTGCTGAAAGCCTCAGAGTACCAGCCTCTGGGACAGGCTGTGGTGCAAGCAGCGTTCCCATAGGCTTGTCTTATTTCTGCCATTGCCTCAGAAAATCATTTTCTGTAAATATGAAATTGAAAGTACAATCATAGGTGTGTATCATATTTCTAGGATTCTGGGGGAAGTCATTCCTTTTCTCCGAAACCTGTTTTGTGGTGACTGTAATTTTATATGTGAAGCCTGTTGTGGAGCTAAGGGTGGTAATCCACCTCATAGGAAGAATATACTCCTATCTAAAATGTCTAAATGCTGTTATTTGGGTATGGGCTGCCTGAAAATACTTCCTTTATCAACCTTTCACAAGGTTTAAATTTCCACCGGCAGCATTTCATGAGAGGCCTTCTAGAGATGGGCATTTTATCTGGAGCTCATTTTGGTTTTTAAAAGAAGAGAGAAGGCTTTGTTAGCACATTATCACCATTGGCTGGATGAGTAAATACCCATATTTACCCAGCTGCGGACCTAGTAGAATCAACCAGGCTGATCTTAGTGAGGGTGAAAGAAAGACAGTTTTCTCTTGATGGAATTTGGACAAATTCTGGGCCGTTGATGAGCATCTTGGCTATTTGTTGTCAGGTTGCTTTGGGAGTCAGCATATATTTATGAAGACTCTTACTTCCCCCCTTGGCTTTGGGTGAGTTCAGATAGGAACCTCTGGTGATTCTTTAATTTTATATTTGCTTGGTCTTACAGTTTTTATAAAAATGTTGGCAAACATAGATCATAATTTAATATCATACATTTATTTAATATGTGAATGATGACAGCAGTTTGAATGATGAGTATCATTATAAATTCAGAACTCAAGGCCCTTAGAAGAAGAGAGCAAAGAATTGCTCAAAAGGACTTGTTTCTAGATCAAGGCAGAGCTGATGCTATGTATTGATTGTTTTTTTTTAAGTGCAATAAATATAGAAATCACTAGCTTTGTTATATGCCTAGAAATTTGTTTAATCTTTCTCAGAGTTATATTTAGATTCCATGGTGATGGAATGAAAATTTACCGTTTAAATTTATTTTTTACACCATCTAGTGGCTCAGAATGAGTGGTGCAGGTAATTGCAGCTAATGTGCACAATCAAAATGATGTCATAAATCCAACTTTAAATTTAGCTATGGGTTATTACTTTCCTATCTCATGTCAATGAAGTATAAGCATTAATCATGAAAATTCTTTTCATCATTCTGAATTAAATGTAAAAATTGTATACTTAAGGAAAAATGCATTTTAAGGAGTCTAACAGTATTTATAGAGACATAAAAAATGTGTACTTAGTAAAAAAAAAAATTAGTGCCACAACTTTTCTAATAAAAAATGCCATTTAAAAGATTTCAAAGAAACACAACTTGCTTTTTATAATTAACTGATCTATAGTTTGCAGTATTTAATTATTGTTGATTTGAGTTACCTTCTAGAAGCTTGTTAGTTCTGAAAATAATCTTTTAAAAAAAGGCAACACAAGATAGTTTAAGAAGAGATACATTCTTTTCAATATAAATAAACCTTTAGACAAATCAAGAAATAAAATGGCACGTACTATAATAAAGAATATTTTAATTTTGTAAATATAATGACAAAAAGATTTAGCTAGTTTGATGATTAGGCTCTCTGTATTAAAATTCACTATAGAAATATAGTTTGATTTTAAAATTCAGTCTTTTTTTTCTATTTTTGCAAGGAAGCCTTGATAGGGTGTCAGCTGTGCTCAGTCTGCCTGGGGGTGATTTATTTATTTTAAGCTTCTTTTGAGTTATACAGATCTTAGCTTTTCTTTCTTTCTTTACTTTTTTCTTTTCTTTTTTTTTTTTTTAGTGAAAATCAAATGTTACAATAAAGAAGTAAGAGAAGGCAGCTACCCTGCCCTTCCCCTTCCCTTTTTAACATTTTCCAATTAGCAGCTGCCATGTGACCCCTGGCTGAGCTAGCCCCTCCTTCAAAGTGTCTGGCATTTTCTTAGTTTTAACCTTTGAACCTTACTAATAATAAATCTAAATACTACTTGCCTAAAAATGCAAGCCTGTAACTTTTTGCTTACAGGTCTTTTCATATAACATTGCTGCTGTTTTTTTATGTGTTAAAACATTTTATATACTTCAGTAGTTCAGTGGAGATTTAGAAATTCCGCCCCCCCACCCAAAGATGGAAGGTATTTATAGGAATGGATGAAAGTGAAATATGTGATTTTTTTTTTTTAAGCAAGGTACAATTACCTTTTTTTTTTTTTAATTTCTTTTTGGCTGCGTTGGGTCGTCATTGCCGCACAGGGACTTTCTCTAGTTGTGGACAGCAGGAGCTACTCTTCATTGTGGTGCACGGGCTTCTCATTGCAGGGGCTTCTCTTGTGGCGGAGCATGGGCTCTAGGCGTGCGGGCTTCAGTAGTTGTGGCATGCAGGCTCAGTAGTTGTGGCACGTGGGCTCTAGAGCACAGGCTCAGTAGCTGTGGTGCATGGGCTTAGTTGCTCCATGGCATGTGGGATCTTCCCGGACCAGGGCTCGAACCTGAGTCCCCTGCATTGACAGGCGGATTCTTAACCACTGCGCCACCAGGGAGGTCTCCAGGAATATGTGATTTTTATGACCGCTGCCTTGTTAGTGAAGTTATTATGAAACACAAGGCCTACTTTCAGATTTATTTGATGGGGGCAATTCGTATTTGAGATTGCAAATCTTTTGTTTTTATTTATTTATTTATATTTTTAGGAATCAGGTTGTTTAAAATCATGCTAAATTCTTTTACTGGTTTGCATTTCAATTTTATTACCACCTTAAACGTGGACACAATATCATAGTTAATAGTATTGTCCTAGAACCGTGTTTATGGAGTTTTATAATTTTCATGGCAGGATCCAGGTTATATAGCTACAGGCATATTATAGTCCCACATAGCTCTTTGGCTATTTTATTCTATTCGCTGCTCTGGATTTACATTGTCTATTAGTTTATCTCTCAATCTGTACTCACCAGTAAATCGCTAACCACATTCCTATTCTTACTTTTAAGGCAATAAATTATTTTTAGAGACTTAATGACAGAAGAGCTATGCTTCAGCAGGAAAGAGGCATGCTGCTTGTCTGCTATTAACAGAAAAATAAGAGAGTTAAGAATCCTGGAATATTTCATCTAGTCTAGGACACATGTGACTTGGGCTTTGCAGCTTTTTGAGACATTTTTTATTAAGTCAAAAACAGGAAATGGGGGTTGACAGTGTTCACTAATATACAGTAAAAGGGCATTTTTTTAGTGTGTGTTGTTTGGAGTTTCAAGCATTGCTTCCCTTTGTAGCTGTGACTTTTTCCAGTGATTGGTGAAATGTAACTGTCACTGATCATTTGCTTCTCATTGTGAAAATGTAAAGATTCTGTTACTAAGGCTTTTTTGGCTTCAGACTTACCAGAAAAACAAATAAAATGAAAGTCTTGCTGAGCTCTACTGGCAGAGGGAAATACAGAGTTCCTTTTTAGCTCTCTTAGTTTTTCCTTTGTGACCATCTGACCCCATGTGCCACATATAGCAAAACCACCTGCTGAAGAGTAACCAGGACACCTCAATATAGGACATACCTTGATGATACTATGCTAGTTCCCTAAATGTTATCACATCTTGTAGTCTTTTGGGAAGAAGGAGGAGTGTTTGTACTTGTCACTGCGGTTGTTTGGGTCTGACGGCATTTAGTTTCTGTGCTAAATTTCCACGGTGAAGCATAGTGGGCAGACCTATGCTATGCTTATAACCTCTCCCTGGTGGTGATAAGCAGTGTATGGAAACAGCATTACGTCAGAAGATGTTCTCATTCCACTCATGGGACTCCTCTTGTTACCTAGTTGCAAAAACCATGCTCTAGTACTTCCCGATTTTCTCTTACATAAACTGGAGGGAGCATTCCAGGAAAATGTTGACAGATGAAAGGGGAAGGTGCCTGCAGGAGACAGGCTGTCAGGCTGAGGCCCTGCAGTGGCTTGAGAAGTAAAGGAGAAACCAGAAGGCAGTGTCAGAGAGGCAAGTTACACAGAGGTGGCAGTGGAGGGGCTGCTATGGCTGCAGAGCCTACATGGTTTAATTCTGCATGGAGTAAGCAAAGGTTTTCCAGGAGCAAACCAAAACAACCTTAAAGAAAAGCACCATGTTGGTAAGTAAAAAAAAAAAAAATCTTAAATTGAAAAATCCATGATTTTTTTATGCCCTTCTGCTCTCCCCCCACCCCACCCCCCAAAAAATCAAGAGCTCCCTCAATGTATATATGGCACATTCTCACTCTTTTGAGGTGTCTCCTTTCTTATCTCTTTAAAGATCAGATTCCCTTTGGAACAGCCCGTAATAATCAGGTTGCCTTATAGTACACTCCAAAATGGTCTGTTTTTTTGTTGCCCTGGTATTTTGCTACACCAGTTAGTGGGAAGGCAGAGGGAGGGGATGAAAAAGTATTTATTGCATACCTACGGTATCTTGCTCTAGGTACTCATTGTGCTTTCATTCCTCTGATTCTTAAGGTAGCCCTACAGAGGATATGGTACTATCAGTATAATTTTGCAAGTAAGAAAACTGATGCTTAGTAAGCTTATTATGTACATCACCTGAGGATACCAGCTAGGAAGCACCTTCTCCTGGAATCAACGCAGATCTGACCCTAAAGGGTTTTCTCTTTCCATTTTGCTATACCTAAGTGGGCCATGACCAGGATTATTCGTTTCCCTGTCTCAATTCCTTGAGGTAGACACTGTGTCTTAAGTAGTTTTGAATCCCCAATATCTAACATTATGGCAGATAGATGTTTAATATATGTTTATGAAAATATAGTTAAAAATAAGAAATAATTAGGACTTCCCTGGTGGCGCAGTGGTTAGAATCCGCCTGCCCATGCAGGGGACATGGGTTTGAGCCCCGATCCGGGAAGATCCCACATGCCGTGGAGCAATTAATCCCGGCGCCACAGCTACTGAGCCTGCACTCTAGAGCCCATGTGCCACAACTACTGAGCCTGCGCTCTAGAGCCTGCAAGCCACAAGTACTGAGCCTGCGTGCTGCAACTACTAAAGCCCGCTAGCCTAGAGCCCACGCTCTGCAACAACCAGAGAAAGCCTGCGCGCAGTAAGGAAGACCCAACGCAGCCAAAAATAAATAAATAAATTTACATTAAAAAAAAAAAAAGGAAATAATCCTGAACTTCTTAAAGGAATTTAGAATGGTAGAATCGTAGAAGTAGGGGAACCTTAGTGCTAGCTCTTCACTTTATAGGTGAGAAGATCTTGAGGCTCCACATAATTGGGGAAAAATAAATAAAAGGCTAATGGAAAAAAGGACTGCCTCTGGAGACCTTAAAAGACAATGGGGTTTCTACGCTTGAACTTCCTGAGCTTCTTGGCAGCCACACTGAAAATGGGAGAGACAAGGAGCTAATAATTCTTTTTAATCATAAAGGAGGAAGCTTGGCTTTTCCCAGCACTGGCTACTTAAAAAAAAAAAAAAAAAACTCACGTGAATTTCTAGAATCTTCGCGGATTATCTGACCTCAACAACTTTATATAATAAGAACAGTGGCAGATATTACCCTCAACAACAAAAAATTTATAGTACATATAACAAGAGATTTCATATAGGTAATTCTGTGAGGGTCCAAATGTATAATAATTAGACTTCCTGATTTATGTTAAGTACGTAACTGGATTATTGTGGAGTCTCAAAGAGTGATATAAATGTAAAAGAAAAAAATCACCCCTAAAGAACTTGGGGATTGCCCGAGGTCACATACCTAGTTAGTAACAAGCTGGAGACCCTCAACCTTCTGAGAAAATAATCACAAGAGTAAGAAGCAGCAGCTGAAAAACTAGCAGATTTTCCCCTAGACCTGCCACACTGTTTCTGCCGTTGCAGGCTTCTGTCTTAACCTCTTCCGTACTTACAGTAAATTCAACTGAAGCCATTTCTTCGAAGAACTAGAATTATTTGGTCCCAGTTCTTCAGGGGACAGGTATCTTTCTTTCTGCAAGTGGAATTTAGGCTCTTTAGACAAGGTATGCTATACAGCGCATTGGAAAACGCGATGGGCCGCAGCCAGCCATGCCGAGGAACAGCACACTTCATATTGTGAAGCTAAACACACTTCAGAACAAATGTTTGTTTAGTCATTACTAAAATTCTTCAAGTATGTCCAATATACACACAGAAAATATATTCCTATTGGAAATTACCCTTCTTAAGAAAACATTTAGGAGGGTCATCTGGTGCATCATCCAAAATGAAGAAAAAGTATGTTTGTTTCATCATGAAGTACATATTTATTGAACATCTTTTACATATCCTGGAGTGTGGGGCATACAGTTTTGAGTGTAAGACATTGCCACGATCTCAGTAAGTTTCTACTTTATTTTAGTTGAACGGACAAAACTGAAGTACATAAACTCCACTGAGGAATAAATACTCAGCTTGAAATGGGAGATGTAAGTATGGATTAGATAACTCAGAGAGAAATTCGTGAAAGCTGGGTAACCTGAGTCGAGTCTTAGTTACTAGATAGGCTTTGGATGAGGGAGGGGAGATGCCCCTTGGGGAAGGAGTGCCACATACAGAGGCAGGAATGAGTGCAGCACAGAAGGTTGGGCTGTGGGACCAGAGCAGTGAGAGGAGTTTGTAGTTAAAGCATTGGGGGGCTAGTGTACATTCCTGAGCAGCCGAGTAAACTGACAAAGGCCGTTTCCGGGAAGTACAGAGAGGCAGAGTGGATGATGCAATGATCCAGGGTGAGGTGATGAAGGTCTGAACTAGAACAGTTAACAGTCATGTACTGGTTGGTGAAATACACTGAGTACCAAGGCCACCCACTACTGAGCATGATTTGATCTTTCTTTGCCTAACAATACCTAAGGATCATCAGTCTGCATACCAGTTTTTACTTAACACCATTGTAAATGGCGACTGTGTAGAAATTTGAATTAAATGTATCTTGACTCTGGAATATAAACTAAAATTTGTTACAGGAATTAAGTTCTTACTATCACCTTCCTTGCTCGTCTTTTGTCTCTCTCGCTTTAAAAATGGAGTGCACAGTGCACGGAGGAAAAAAATAGTAATTCTTTGAATTAGAGTAACTCAAAGTCACACTTGCGTAGTAAATTATAAAGTAGTGAGGTTGATTTCCATGAGATGCTAAGAGACTTAAGGTGGTAAAGCAGGTTCGTGATGGTGGTATTCAAACATCAGGGAGGATCTTAGAAATTGTTAGTGTCCATTTCCTCATTTAAGGAATGAGTTAGGAGACTAAGATTCAAGCAGTTAAAGTGTAGATAATAATAGTAAAAAACGAAGTTGTCAAGTACCTGTTGTGCATTTTAAGACAACTTTTGAAATGATGGATGTATAAGAAACGATTCTTACAAAGTTTCTAATTGGAGATAGTAAAAAGGAAGAGATTGAAGAGGTAGCCTTGAAGAAAGTATTTCCATATTTTAATAGTTATCTAGTTTTCATGCTACTACAATGTTTATGAACAATTTGAAAAATTGAAAATATCACAGTGAATAGTTGGAAAACAATGGTGAAGTCCACTGGTTCTGAAACTCAATGTAGTTTATATTTTGTGAATAAAATTACCTTTATTTCTGCACAAG
Source organism: Monodon monoceros (assembly GCF_005190385.1). Lineage (NCBI taxonomy): Eukaryota > Metazoa > Chordata > Mammalia > Artiodactyla > Monodontidae > Monodon > Monodon monoceros. The sequence goes on along the minus strand of NW_021703776.1, from coordinate 56,262,103 downwards.
GCTGGTATGTTTTGAAGTACAGATATACCTTTGGAGAAAGTAATATAGTCTTTTAACCTTTCTAACACCTGTTGCTTTCAAACAGATTGGTAACTACTTTCTGAAAGGGGTGGTACATCACAAAATCTTACTAATGTTTCAAGTTTCTGTTAAGGCAGCATTCTTTTACCATATGGTTTGTAGAAAGTGGATTAACATACTTGAGAAATGAGAATCGTGGTGCTGAAAAGGATTTAAGTAAATGTTGGCATCTTATTTAAGTGTAAAATAATACACTGGCAGAGAGAGAAGATTTAGTTAGTAAGTAAACCTAGACATACGTTTGCTATTGTGTTGGATAAAGTCTCTGTTTCACTTTATCAAAACTAGTCCTTTTTTTCCTGCCTTTTTACATAATCACTTTAATTTATTGCTTAATAATGATTCATTGAGGCCTAAAACTTTAACTATAAAATAAAACAAAAACTATTTTAATGATGTTAAAAATTGAAAACAGAGGAGTTAGACCACAACTGCTCAGTGCTGCTTTATGATTGTTTTCTCAAATTATTGGGCAAGTTCAGCTTTCTTGCTTCTTTAACTGCCTTGAAGCCATCCATTTTGCAGATACTAAATTTCTTTTGAGTACTATTTTTATACACTAAGCATCACTACACCTCTAGATCTTGATAGCATTGCTACGGGAGGAGAAAGAAGCTTTGTGTTAGTAATTACCTAACATTGTCAGAAGCTGACTGCAGGCCTCTCTCTAGTGATAACAGAATAACTGCATAATGTAGCTTTACAGCACATGATTAATAGAAAATAATTACACATCCTACAAAGGGATGCAATACTTCTTATAAATTGACTAGAATGGTTTCCTGTAGATTAAAGGACTCTTCATTATTTTATCAGTCCTCCTGAAGTACAGTCACTTGCCTATGTTAGCATTTCAGTTGACGTTAAGAGCCGAGTAGGGTGAAGAATACCAGATGGCAGACCTTCTTGTACCTGAGATCTCGTGTGCCATCAAGATGACACGATGCTTCCTAACCTTTCAGAGATTGAGATAGCAGCCTCATATGACTTTTGTCTCTTTAGTTTTTGTTTATTAACAAGATAAGGTGTGAGGGTTGTTTTTTTTTTTTAATGACCCACCCGTGACTTTTAGACCAATACTACAATGAGTATGTGGACAGCGAGACAACATTGTATGGATTGCATTATTTTCCGCTGTAAGTAATACATCATTCATAATCACATTTGTTTGGGGGCAGCAAACAGGGAAAGGCAATGGAAGGCAGATTTTCTTCCTCCAAAGGAAAGTGTGTATGCTATTGAATCTCCAGGCTGGAGTTTAGAATACCGTACTCCAAGATGCATCTTCATTCCAATTTATAGGCTGCAAATGGTTTAATTGGGATTCATGTTGCTCAGGAGGCTCATACAGAGGATAGTAATGATAAAAGTAAAAGCTTCTGTGTTTGCAGTCTTGCTGACATACTCTAATGGCTGCAGTGTAAATCCATAAATTTGCCTACTAGATTTTTACCTCACTATGTTTTATCTTACCTCTTAATTCCACACAGGAGTGCTATATGGAATTCTTTACGAATGTAAAGTAATAAGCATTCTGGTTTTTTATTTTTACTCTTTTCTGATTTAAACCTGTTATATTTTAGAGTACTTTTATGAGGTGTGTATTTCATACGCCTTTCAATTATTTTAAATTAATTTAGTGAAACATTTAAGATTATTTTAGCCTAAAACTTAATTTTTTCCTAGAATGTTACTTTTAAGGGATTTGTGTACAGCTGAATAAACTCCTCTGCTGTTTATTACTGTACTTTCTGTTTAATGAATCTTCTCAGTTGCCGTCATGCAAATTTCTCTTGTGTGAAGTATGTCACTGGTCCTTTGCTGAAGTGATTTGTTGGAAATCAGCTTCTTAAATTTGGATGTGAATGAGCTTTTTGAGAACAATAATATGCCCTTAATTTGGAGTGTAGATTATAATTTCAAAACAGAATATTATAAAGTAATATGAACCTTCTGGTTTGTAACTTGAATCTAAACATTGAAACCCAGATTGCAGGCTGTTCTCTGAAAGCAGGTTTGGGTCATAATATGCCCTCTCACTAAATGTATTCTGTTTTTCTAGACTTTGGGGGCCTAGTTCCTTTACTCTTTCCAAATAATCAGCTGAATAAAATCTTAGATGGGCATTGGATAAGAGCTTTCACACTTAGACTTACTTTGTTAAGTATCCATTTTGAAATCTTACATTGTGGGCCTTTGGCCTCTGCAAGGTGAAATACATTTGTTTTGTTAAGCATTAGGCTCTAATTGTATTCATTGCCTTAAAAAATTGAAAAGGGCGGTTTTATTAGGTACCTATTAGGATATAATGGTTACTAATCATAGCTTTCAGTAAGTTGGTATTTTCTTCTGACAAATATATTCTACATAGATTATAGTCATCTTCACTGAGTTCTGGGCATCAGACTCTTTTCGTTGCTTAGAGAATTTTGTCCACTAAGTTCACACTATCAGGAAACTTTTAAAATCTTGAGTCTACTGCCTCATAAGCCAGAGCTGTGCCCTCATTAGAATCAGGCCTTTCTCCACCACCCCCGTTTTCCTTCCATCTTATTCTTACGAAAAACTTAATTCTGATACATCCCATCGTTTAAAAAAGTACTTATAGATTTTAATCTTGTAATCTCTCTATTGATAGACTACATATCAATACACACCTGGGAATGTTGCTACATTTGTATGGAAAAATTGTATTATTTTCCTTTCTGATGGTCACTAGCATGGTTAGTCATCAATACAAATGTGAAATCTGTACTGGTATTAACATTCCCTCCCCACATGTAACTCGATATGCATATGCACTTTATCTGTGACTCAGATGTTGGAAATCATAGCCTATTGAATTACTTTGGGGATTGATTTTAAAAATTTATCTTATATGAAAAATTAAATTTGGGTCCTACAGTGCTTTTTCAGAGTATTGCTTTTGGGAGATATTATTCTTGAAACTTGTAATTCATTTTACTTTGTTTGTATCTCACTAAACATAAATAAATTTGAGATAAAAATACATTAGTCAGCCTGGCAGACAAATGAGACCGGGTACAGTGTTCACTATGCCTAGAGCAGTGGTGTGTCTGTCAGTGGAGCAAAGGGAAGAAAAGGAGGCACAGGGTTAGCTCACACTGCAAAATAAACTCAAAAGTGACTCATCAATCAGTCTTTTTTTACAGCTAGATTAATATTTTGCCTTTATAATTTGAGATACTTTTATTTCCTATTGATCTTCCCCCGTAAGGGTGAATCTAATACCGCCTTTAAATTCCTTCCATTCATCCTTTACCTAATGTAGTTTGTGATCAATCCAGAGGAACAATAAATGCCTTTGGGAAGCTTTTGAAAAGGAGCCCTTTTGTGAATTATTTTGGAAAGCCAGTTGGGGGAAGCATTAGTAGTGTTTCCTTGTTGTCTAATTTATCTGTTTAAAACGTCTATACTCATTTTTAGATTTTCCTAAGAAGGGGCATACCTCTACATCCTAAATCATTTTCGGTCATATGAGTTTAACTAGGAATTAAGTCGTTTATTGTGAAAAAAAAAAAAAGTCTATCCTTGCTAGATGAAAAGCTCCTTGAAGGCAAAGATAGTATCCTAAGGATCCTGGCTATGACCTCGGAGCCTCTAACACTGGTGTTTGCATATTAAAAGGTGTCCCCCAGGCTCTGTGTGTGTGTGTGTGTGTGTGTGTGTGTGTGTGTGTGTGTGTGTGTGT